>NC_143395.1:141132863-141438704 GCF_052110815.1 Crocodylus siamensis | reverse complement strand
AAGATTGATTATCTGCCAAACAAGTAAATTGATTTACAAAAAGGCTATTGTAAAATGTATATATGCATGCCTAAAACTTAAGCATATCAAATTCACAAGGAAGCTCTGGTCTTATATTTTGATACCAGCAAAGTGATGCATAAATGCTCCAACCAACAAACTGAAATGCTGCAGTGTGAAATGTAATAGTATTTTTTTAATCACTTCTTGGAAACAAGTATTCCCAGTGTTGACTCATGAGTGGTAACTCTTCTTTCATCTGTTGTAAAATAAGAGTAGCATTAAATTCTTAAATATCTATAAGAATGTCAATGAGTATATCTGGTTAGTTGAATATAAGCTGGCTTTGAGATAAGTGCCCGGTAACTTTAAAATCCAAGATTCAAAATTGCTTTTTTAAGAAGCAAGTGACTCAGTAGGTGCTTTTTGCACCAACCATTTTATGGTGTCAGTAATGCTAAAAATTGAACTTGTGTTATGAATCTTGATAGTCTGTAACTTTTGCTGGCTCTCTCTTCATCTCTGATGGTCTAAAACCAGACAAACAAATATGCTTGTGCCTTAATACAGGCAAACATCTCGTGCTACCATGAAGCAATACTTTAAACCAGGTTTTTATGTAATTGTAAACTGCAAAGATTCGTAACATTAGTTATTGTGAATCTGTGTGGCAGAATGTTTAATTTGCATCCCAGAGCTAAAAATACCCACAAAGAATGGCACAGATGTGCTCCCATTTATTGTCATTGAAAGTTAGATTTAAACATCTTATAGCATATTTAACTGCTTGACTTATCAATGTTAACTGGCAACAAATCATTTGGAAAAGTTTACACAGATATACAGTGCAAATACACTATTTATTCCTAGGTGCTATTTTTTGAAGAAAGTACTGCTGATACAAAGTAGAAATATCAAATTAGGCCAGATCAAAAGCCAACTCTTTATAAGCTGGCAAAATTAATTTTGAAAAGAACTCTTTGGCGGTAGCCTAAACATATAACTGACATAGTGAATAACTTAATTATTCTGAGACTGAGTATTGACTGAGGGTAACTATTTCCTCCACTACAAAAATATTAAAACCCAAGATTGTCACATACATAAACCTGTGAAGTAATTTAAAACATTTTCCTCAAAATCATTTTGCCTTGAAATTGTTTACACAGTCCACTTCTAACATGCAGATTTTTAATTGTTCTATTTCATTTGATTTAGTGTCTGTTTCAAATACTGTACCATAACTTAACGAATTCTAGACCTTTGTATGTGTTTATGTATTTTTCTTTGTCACAAATCTGTGAATTTCTTTTGAAAATTCCAAACATAAAGGAATTTACAGAAATTCTTGTGACTTTCTAGATTTTCAAAAACTGTCCACCTATGCTATTTAAATGTCTTTCCATAGGTCCATATAATGAAAGTAGATAATTGGTCCAGTTAAACAAATGGCTGAATACTGTATGAATTTAAACTGCATATAGATTCATTGAATGGGATGGCTTTAATCATGTTTTTCTTAGTCTAGATGTTAATTTAACAAATACAAACTAAGAAGTTTGGTTTATGTTGAAGTGATGTGTTTAATTTAAAAAAAAAAACAAACTTATTTGGGAACTTCATGTACTCCCATATTTGAATCTGATTTTGGGGCGCTGCTCATGGAGTCTTATTTTTAGAAGGCAGAATTCTATTTGTTATAAATCTGATATGCAAAATAGTTGGTCATGTAAAAAGTGCAATATATTTTTATGTAAAAACACAGATGAATTTTTGGAGCGGGGAATAGTTATTCAGCTTGATAACAACATGTTCTAGAAATATGTTAAAACACCTCACAAGAGTACATGTGTATGTCATTGAAAATTCTTGTAAATAATCACATGCTACCTTATCTTTGTATACACTGCCACTTAGGTTGTTGGGTAATAAATAATTTGATACAAATATCTGTTTATGAAATAACTGAAACAATGTTTTTGGTTGAATTTGAAATCAGCACTCTCCCTGGAGCAAAAGGGTGGTTGGTGGTAATAGAACACTGATATTCATACCTGTGTCTTGCACTTTAAATTGTTCACTTTGGATCTTTTAAAGGGACTATATTGCGTTCACAGCAGAAGCAGTCACAAAGCTAAAGTCTTGCTTTTTGCATCTATGCAACCCAGAACATTATTAGAGTTACTTGAATGGAAACCACGGTAGAATTTGCGCCCAGATTTTCCTTCCTCCCTTCTACTGTGATAATTTAGAGGAAGAGGAAACTAAGTTCTCCTCTAGGCTAGGGACATTCAAAAAGCCTGAGCCTGAATTGATTCAGTCTTTGCAGATTAGTCTAACCTGGCTAGGCTAAATCATTTTGTAACTGCACAGACATCCCAGATGTGCAGGCACATGCCTGCAGTGGCTCAGGCTAGAAGCTGAGGGGCACCAAAGCAACCTTTCCTTCCCTTCTACAGTACTTAACTGAGGGGGACGTAAGCCAGGCCCTGGCAGGATGCTTTGATTAGAGAGGGATTCCTCCCCACTTCTGACCAGCCCAGCAGGGAATCCTTTTGTCCCATCTGCCACAGCAGAGACTGTAGCCAGCATGTGGTCTGATAGCTAATGATGAGAGGCATCTCTGTAAAGCAGAGGGGGAGGGGAGGGGGGAGCAGGGACGCCTGCAGTCTGTGCTAAGCTGCAGCCAGGGAGCAGAGGGGAGGTCACAGTCCTGCTGTGGAGCAGAGCAGAGAGCCCCATCCAGCCCAGAGAGATGCCGGGATGCTGGGGGTGTCTGGTTTAACTTGAATCAGCAAGGGGTCTTGGACAGATAGCATAAACTGGTTTGAGCCAAATCAGTTAAGTCTGATACTACATCCAACCAGGTTTATCTCAAACTGGTTTCAGCCATTTTCAAACTGCTTTATGTGCACTGAACATCTGTTCTGTTACAGGTTTAAGCCAATTTCTGATCACTTAAACCCGTTTATGTGTAATGTCTGTCCAGAGATGCATCATTATTTGACTATGATTCTTGGTACCCAAAAACCATTGATTAGGCCTCATCTGGAGTACTGTGTGCAGTTCTGGACTCCACGTTTTAAAAAGAATATGGAGAAGTTAGAACCCAGAAGCAGGCAACAAATGATCAAGGGCTTGGACTGCAAGTCATATGAGGAGAAGCTGAAGGATCTAGGTATGTTCCACTTGCCAAAAGGTACTCAAGAGGGGACATGATAGCAGCCTTCAAATACTTGAAGGGCTTCCATAAGGAGGGAAAGCACCGTTTTTCTCTCTTGCTGCAGAGAGGAGGATGTAGACCAATGACTTGAAATTGCAGCCAAATAAATTTAGATTGGATACCTGAAAAAAACTTGTTTAATGTTAGAACAGTGAGGTAATGGCAGAGACTGCCTGGGGAAGCTGTGGACTTCATCACTGGAGGTGTTCAAGAAGAGGTTGGACAGCCACTGGTTGAAGATGACCTAAGCGTAGCTATGCCTGTTTTCTAACAGGAGTATTTCCCATGCTTCTGGGCTTCGCTGGTTGCTCTTTCTCTGCCCTTTTCTGCTATGAGTCAGAGTGTTTTTAAACTTTCCCAGGGCATTGGGTGTTGGGTACAGCCAAAGCTGGGGACTTCAACTGGGGTGTGCCAGTGAGGAGCAAATCCGGAGGTTCCTGGCTAGAGAGTCTTGCCCTCCTCAAGGCCTGGCAAATTGCCATTCTTGGGGTCAGGAAGGAATTTTACCCCATGATTAGATTGATATGGACTGCAAGGTGGTTTTGCCATCCTCTGTAGTGGGGGTTGTAGCTCTCTACCTGGGACCACTTGAGCTCTGTGACCACAGTTCTTCAGTATACAGCCTGTAGGGGTGGGCAACGTTTTTTGACCAAAGTGCTGAAAAACACCATAATCGGAAGGTGCTGGAGTGCCAGCATGGCAGAAAAACAAAATGAGGGCAAGAGGTACATTGCTCCCCACCCAAAGCCCCTGCCCCCCCAGCCAGGGCTCTCTGGCTATCAGCAGCCCGGGCTGCTGTGAGCAGGGCTTGCAGCATCCCAGCTGCCTGCTGGGAGCAGTCAGGGACCCTGGCTGGCAGCAGCTCCCCAGAGCCGAGGCCAGTTGCAGCCAGAAGGCTACAAACAGCTGCACCAGGCTCATCACCTCCGTGCCAGGAGCAGGGGAGAGACCGGGGCTGCACTGCCTCAGGCCCTGCCCCCACTGCTCACTCTGCAGCATGCCTGCATGTGCTGGTGCAGAGCTGGTAGTGGAGCCTGGCGCAGCTGTTTGGAGCCTCCCAGCTGCAGCTGCCCCGGCTCTGGGGAGCTGCTGCCAGCTGGGGTCCCAGGCTGCTCCCAGCAGGTAGCTGGGATGCTGCAAGCCCTGCTTGGAGCAGCCCAGGCTGCGTTGCTGGCAGCAGCTTCCCAGAGCCAGGGCTGGTTGCAGCATGCCAAGCAAAATGGCCTCGTGTGCCTCGCTCGGCACGTGTGCCAGGGGTTGCTGATCCCTGGTATAGGGGAAGGGCTCGCACTCCACTAGGGAGACAGGTATCATCCTCCCCTGGTTAAATCACACCTGGTTGGTCTACTATGACAGATGCAAGTTGGAAGTGTGATACCTTTTTTGCAATTATTGGGCTTAATCGTAAGCCACTTGATCAAAATGACATTTTAGAGTTAGGAAAAGATCGAAGAAAATTGATTTCCCTAACTGTTTGATGTCTGGCACATCATCTAATGATTACTCATGTGGAGAATGCTTCCTCTTCTAGCTCAAGAGGTTACTTTTATGTCAGCACAAACAGCTATGGGTTCAAAGCCTACTGCTAACTGATGAGAGGGAATTGTGGTTGCACATGATGGAATTTTTTCCTCCAGTTGAAAAATTAAGGTGTACTTAATACACAACACATCTATAGAAGCAAGTTTTGCCATTTGAATGATCACTTTCTATTAAAGGAGTTCAGTGTTATAGTATTCAAAGATAAATAGTTTTTAAACCCAGTACATGACGTTCTTTGAATTATATAGATGTCCCTACCTATTGAACCAATACTTATTCTCTATCATCTTATGTCTGTAATAATTAGTCTTTATAGATGGAACTTTTAAAGCATGACTTAAATCAACAATCTTACAATAAACTTCAAGTGTAATCCAGTTGTTCCATTTTGCTGCTTCAGTCAAACATTAGCACTAGAAAGGCTAAGGTATGTCTGGGAGATATTGACAAACAGCTAAAACTCCTAATATTTATAATTGTGTCCTGCCTTCTCCTTTCTCCCCAAACATGAATCCCAAAAAGTTTAATTATCAATCCTAAAATTGAGAGACTTTGGAGCGTCAAAATGTTGCATTAAAAATCATGGTTCGTTTCTCGGGAGGTGGAAAAAAACTTTCAGCTACAGACACACTTTATTAGCAACACAAAAGGTATATATTTGCAAATAGGGTCAGAGAGAGAGACAAAAGATCAATCACTCTGCCCCCGGGCACAATCATTAGCAGGCTTTTATCCCCTCTCTCCTGACCATGTGTGCAGAAGGAGGAATTTTTACAACTCATTTCCGGTTCATACAAACATATATGTAAACATGTCGCTTCATACGTCCCATGTGCATTATAATTAACTACTTAAGTATGCGGGGCGGGTAGGCTTAATATGCATTAGGTTATCACGCGTGCGTAGATGGGACCCAAGGTTACTCAAGGTTCAACCTGAAGGCAAAAATGGCATTTGCTCTTATCTTAGCCTAGGAATGTGGGGGTCATGAAAGAAAGTGTGATTTAGTGTAACAAAGAGATAGTAAATTTGCAGGACAGAGAGGGAGTGATACCTTAGTACAAAGGGCCTTTGGTGGTTTTTCCCTTCAATTTCCAACCCCCCCCCTTCCCTCTCCCATTAAGGAGACAAGGAGGGGTAGCAGCTGTGTTTTTTTTTTTCTAAATCTGCTATTGATAATGCATTTTTAATAATATTTCTAACAATATCCCCCCTCGAGATGCTTTCTGATCTTTACTTCATTCGGGCATATCAAGATAATTACGAGGAATTTTTCTGAGGACCATGACCTTTGCAGCAGTCTGTGCTTTTAGAGGGACTGCTGCGACCTGCATTCCTTCTACTGTGGTGGTTATCAATCTAGTGAGACAAGGAATAAGGCAAGGGATAAAAATCAAACCAGTTAGAGCACACAAAAGCACAAACCCTACCTTTTTCCACCAGGGTCCTCCAAATAATTGAAACCACCAGTCCTTATTCCATATGGTTTCCCACGTTTGTATTGGTACATGGGCTATTTTTCTAATCTCTTTGGCAATCTCTAAGACTGCTTTCCCGTTGTCATCTATTTGGAGGCAACAATTAGAAAGGTTGAGCTTTCCGCAGACTCCGCCTTCCTCTGCAAGTAAATAGTCTAAGGCCATCCGATTTTGGTATATGGCTGCTCTCATCTGAGAACTTTGTCGGGCCAATAACTCGAGAGCAGTGGCGGTCTGGTTAGTAATTACTTCCAAGACTGCCTGCAACCGGATGATTCTATTCAGCATATATATTGGTGTCCGGTATCCCCAACTCCCATCATTAGCCCATGTAGCTGGTCCATAATACTCAATAATCCTCTGAGGAGGCCACTCATCCTTCTTCCACTTTTGGGAGCTACCCTGTGTCAAACTTACATCAATACTTCTCTTGGCCCTTTTCCAATCATCATACAAAGAGACTCCTAGCTTATTTCCAACCTCAGACGGTAACAAAAAGAAAGCTGGTACAATTACTCCCATATAGCAAGTTCCTGTCCACCCCTGTGGTAGTATTATATAGGCCCGTCGTCCGCAAATCCAATAGTATCCTCTTAAGGCCCTATTTTCTCTATTGGTGGCATTTGGAGGGGCCCAACCATAGGGCATCTCGGGAAACCCCAAGCCTCCTTCTGGACCCAAAGGACCAGCAACTGCGTGGCCTCCTTTCATGGAACATTCCCATAGCCCATCCTGGTTCTTGTCTGTACAATCTGTCCGATCATCACTTTGATTTGTGGCACTCCAATACTTATTAAACCACACAATTGTTCCATTGGGATGCTGCCACACTAGCCGATTATACCCTGGGCTATTAGGATAATAAAGCCGTTCTAATCTTGTAAGGTTCATCCACCTTACTTTTAAAGTCCATATGCAACGGCTGTGTCCCAACCTTTTTCCTGTACCATTATTACTGATGCAATACTCTCCTAACGCCACTTGGGAAAGTTCCCAACTGTGGTTCTCATCCCATTTTTGACTAGTACTTTTAACATCTGCCTTACTACTTACTAGCCATTTCGGGGCCAAAGGAAAAGCCCTCCAAGGCCACTGGCCTCTGGCCTCCCGAAGCCCCCCACAGGCCCAGCAGTTGGTAAGATTAAAAGTACCTGCAATTCTTTCCATCATATCAACATACAAATTTGTCCCTGGGGGAGCAATTTGGGAAAGCGAGGGTGTGAGCCAGCGGTTAAGGCTGCTCAATTCTGCTTCTTTCATTATGCAGATAACAACAAGGCACATTAAGATTCCCACCATATTTTCCCTTTTACTTTCTTGTCTAATTTTCTGAGCTTTGATTAAGCCGTCTCAGGCGCACTTGGAGATCACCAGTAGGTTCACAGCTCCACTTGCTGGCTTCTTGTTCCGAAGACGACTCAGCTTCCGGAGTGAGTTCGTCTTGGGAGATGTTGTCCTCTGACGCTTGTGGATGTCGTTTCACATGGGTATGGTGTATCCAACGATCGTGGCCAGTAATCTTTACAGCGGTGTGGGTTGTTAGAAGTACCTGGAAAGGGCCACTCCACCTCTCAGTCAAAGGCTCCTTTTTCCACCGCTGCACCAAGACCCAGTCTCCCGGGGAGAAGTCATGTACCGGTACATCTAAAGGCAGACGCTGAAAGGAGGCTGCATACCTGTGAAGAGAAGACAAGACAGACTGCAAGGCAATAACATATGTATGAAGTTCACTATTACCTAATTCAAAAGTTATATTCTCTCGCATCCCAGGAGGTAAGACTCGAGGCGGCTTGCCAAACATAATTTCATATGGGGTCAATTTGAGGCCCCGTCGGGGAGTGTTTCGAATGCAAGTAAGAGCTAGCGGCAATGCTTGAGGCCACTTAAGGCGTGTTTCAATACAGATTTTGGTGAGCAAAGTCTTTAAAGTTCTATTCATGCGTTCCACTTGTCCTGAACTCTGTGGTCTCCATGGTGTGTGTAGTTTCCAAGTAACCTTGAGAGCTTGTGCGACTTCTTGAACCACTCTTCCCACAAAGTGTTGTCCTTGATCCGACTCGATGGACTCAGGCAGGGAATACCGGGGAATGATCTCCTGTAACAAATACTTCACTACTGCAGCTGCAGTGGCAGTCCTGGTGGGCCAAGCCTCGACCCAACCAGAGAGCTGGTCTACCATGACAAGTAAAAACCCGTGATGTCCGGATCGTGGGAGCTCGGCAAAATCAATCTGCCATGCCTGTCCAGGGTACGCTGCCCAGGGTCTACCTCCCATTGGCACAGGGGGTTTCCTTCGAGGGTTTACTTTCTGGCATGTAATGCACCTGGTAGCAATGCGCTGAGCTTCTACATATAGCCCTGGGGCTACTGCTTGGCGGATCATTAGATCACCCATGGCCAAACCTCCCATATGGGTTCTTGCATGGAGCTGTTGCAGCACCTCCCGAAGCAATGGCCTGGGTATCATGACTTTCCCTCCTGGTACTATCCACCACCCCTGGGAGTTCTTTTCTGCACAAGCTTTCTGTGCAAATTTATCTTCTTCAGGGGAATACTGTGGGACTAAATCCTGAACGTATGGCCATATGGCATGGGACATGGCCTGCTTGGAAACCTCTTCCGCTTCTCCCCCAATAAATGCAGCTTCCTTTGCTGCTGCATCAGCCTTTGCATTTCCAAGCTTATGCTTTTTCTCAGCAGCCTTCCCATGGGCCCGCACATGAATGACTGCTACCTTTTTAGGCTGGTGGAGTGCCTCTAGTAGTTTGATAATCTGGGGGCCATTAGCAATCTTATTCCCAGAGGCAGTAATGAAATCCCTTTCTTTCCACAATAGTCCGTGCGCATGGACTGTAGAAAAAGCATAGCGAGAGTCAGTGTATATATTAACTCGCTGGTCTGTCCCCAGCTGTAATGCTCGGGTGAGCGCAGTGAGTTCTGCGGCCTGTGCCGACCATGAGCTCGGCAATGACTCCCTCCATACTACCTTATCCAAGGTTACCACTGCACATCCTGTTCGTCTTTTTCCATCGATGACAGAGCTGGAGCCGTCCACAAAGTATTCAACATCTGGGTCTTCAATTGGGTCCTTAGCAAGATCAGGTCGCACCTGCGTGGTCTGATTCAGGACCTCAAGGCAGTCATGCGTCGGTTGCCCTGGCTCTGGCAGCAAGGTTGCAGGGTTTAAGGCTGTAGTATGTTTGAAAGTAAGTCCTGGATTAGAGAGCAAAAATATCTCATACCGTGATTGTCTGGAGGGGTTAAGAAATTTCCCTCCCTCAGTCCCTAGGATCTGGGGAACTCCATGAGGAGTGAGTATTTCCATATCCGCACCCATGACTATCTTCTGGGCTTCTTCAACAACCACTGCTGTGGCTGCCACAGCCCGAAGACAGGCTGGCCACCCGAGTGCAACTGGATCTAGAACCTTTGAATAATATCCCACGGGTCTCCAGGTTGGGCCCGATGGCTGTGTCAGCACCCCTGATGCAACCCCTCGATTCTCATGAACATACAGTCGATATGGCTTTTTACTGTTTGGGATGGCTAAGGCTGGGGGCTGGGTTAATGCTGCCTTCAGCAGATCAAAAGCATGCTGCATTTCTTTATTCCATTTCCATTTAGTGAGACTCTCCTTAGTCAGGGATTCATACAGTGGTCTAGCCTTCCCACCGTAATCTGGTATCCATAGTCGACAGAACCCAGTTAGCCCTAGGAATGCTCGCAGCTCCTTGGGTGACTTAGGTGGGGTTAGACCTTGAATCGCCTGTATGCGATCTGCACTCAGGGCTCTGACTCCTTTTGAGAGCTTATATCCCAAAAATGTGACTTCAGGCTGACATATTTGGGCTTTTTCTCTAGAGACTTTATATCCTTTTTTTCCCAGAGTGTTTAGGAGTGACCTGGTGGCTTCCTCGCAGAGCTGCAAGTTTGGGCTTGCAACTAGCAGGTCATCCACATACTGGAGGAGAGTCACTGCGGGGTGTGATCCCTTCCATTCCCCCAAGTCCTTCTGAAGGGCAAGTCCGAAAATATGGGGGGCTGCTATAAATCCTTGTGGAAGAACTGTCCACATGAGTTGGGCTTTATGGAAAGTATCTGGATCCTCCCATTCAAAAGCAAACAATTTTTGACTCTCTCGGTGAAGAGGAATAGAGAAGAAAGCATCTTTCAAATCTAGCACTGAAAATATTTCAGCTTCCCCCGGTACTTGTGTCAAAATCGTGTGAGGGTTCGGGACTACAGGATGGTCTGAAAGGACCTTCTTATTTACTGCCCGTAAGTCTTGGACCAGTCTGTATGAGACCCCATCTGCCTTTGGCACTCCAAGAATGGGGGTGTTATAGGGTGAAGACCCTTCCACTAGCCATCCGTACCTCTTGTATTTCTCTATTAACGGCTTGAGTCCAGCTCTGGCCGCTCGGCTGAGTGGGTACTGCTTTACCTGAACGGGCCCCTCCCCATCCTTGAGTACGATCCTTACCGGGGAGACGAACTTAGCTCGCGCAGGGGTTCCATCAGCCCATACTGAGGGGTCTACTCCAGTCATGTGATCTTCTGGACTTACTGCAGGGCGTCGGTCCTCCAGGAGAGCCATCTGATAGTTCGAGCTCTGCTTGACAGGTAGCTGGACCACCATCTGATTGTCTCTGAAAAAGATCTCAGCTTGCAATTTTGTGAGTAAGTCCCGCCCAAGGAGTGCAACCGGGCAACTTGGAGAATACACAAAGGAGTGCTCGAGCAAATGGTCTCCCACCTTGGTGAGGAGTGGTTTACAAACAGGGAGTCGAGTTTGCATTCCCTCAATCCCTTCTACAAGTACATGCTGTTCACTAGTTCCTGCACAGGGGGGGTTTTCTGG
Organism: Crocodylus siamensis; assembly: GCF_052110815.1. NCBI lineage: Eukaryota > Metazoa > Chordata > Crocodylia > Crocodylidae > Crocodylus > Crocodylus siamensis. The sequence goes on along the minus strand of NC_143395.1, from coordinate 141,427,600 downwards.
AATCATTGAAAATGTAGCCCCAGTATCCACCAAGGCTTCAAAGTTTTTGCCACCAACCCTAATGGTTACCATGGGATCTTCTCGGGCTCCAACCCGAAGGGTAGTGGTCTTAGATCCCTGTCCCCTTCATTCTGAATCCTCACCCTTGTCTTCTGCCCGCATGAGGTGACCTCTCGGTTCCCCCTCTCTCTTCTCCTTCAACTTCGGGCATTCCCTCTTCCAGTGTCCTTTCTCCTTGCAATAAGCACAAACATCTGCTCCCACTCTTTCTCCCCTCCTCTTCTGTATCCCAGCCTTTCCAGGGTTCCCTCCAGTTATAGCAGCTGCTAGTGCTGCCATCTGTCGCTGAGCCTTTTTATCCTCCTTGCGCTCCTGCACTTGCTCACGATTCCCATACACCTTATATGCAATTTCCACCAGCTCTGAAATCGGTTTCCCAGCACCTCCCTCAGTTTTCTGTAACTTCTTACGGATATCAGCAGCAGATTGACCAATAAACATAAGATTTACCATGCGCTGGTTATCTGGGGCTTCTGGATCCAGATCCGAAAACCTGCGAAACGCCTCATACAGCCTCCCAAGGAAAGCTGAGGGATCCTCCTTCTCTTCCCTGTCTCACCTCATACAATTTAGACAGATTGGTAATCCGAGGCACTGCCTTTCCCATTGCTTCCACTATAATTCCCAAATACCGTGCACTCAGCTCTCTGCCCTCTGCAGTATGATTGTCCCATCTCGGCTCTTCTACAGGGTAGGTATCACGCAGAGTACGACCAGCAGCACCCTCTGACTCAACTCTGGCTGCCGCAATACGCTCTGCTGTACCTAACACTAATCTCCTCTCCTCCGGGGTTAGGAGGGTCTGGAGCATCATCTGGACATCAGCCCAAGTGGGTCGATGAGTCTGCCCAATAGATCGAAACAAATCCCTCATCTTTTCAGGGTCTTCACGAAAAGAGGGGCTCTGATTTTTCCAGTTAAATAAATCTGAAGTGCTAAATGGGGTGTAGACAAAAGTTGCAGTGCCTCCTTCCCCAATAACCTCTCGCATCGGACAGTTTAACACCGGCTGTGATTCTACAGGCTTGCGCAAATAATAACCCTTATTTCCTGATTCAGATGAGGCACTTGGCTGAGGCTCACGCTCTAACTCATTAGGTATGCATTGGTACGTCGGTGGTGGTCTCTCTAAGGGAGGGGGCGGTGGTGCAGAAGGACTGGATGCCGAGGAGGCGTCTGACTCATCTTCGCTACCCGACAGGGCAACCGGAGCACGGGTCCGGTACTTAGCCAATTCAGAATCCCCCCCCTCATTAGACTCAGGAAGTACAGGCGGCCCCCCCCGAGCCTTTTTCTTAACAAGCATCACATGAGACTTTGCTAAGTAATTCTTAATCCAAGGTGGCTGATTTTGAACCACCCACAACCAACAATCAATATAAGGAAACTGATTCCAATACCCATTTTGCATAACAATTTCATGGATAGCTATCACTTCTTTTAGCACAAAGGATCCTTTCGGGGTCCAGTGGACCCCAAATGTTGGCCACCCGAGTTGACAAAACTTAGTTAAATCACCTTTTTTCATTTTTATTCCATAATCGGCCGGCCTTGCAAATTTATTAAAATGACGTAATAAGACTTTTAGAGGGGTATCAATATTGTTTTCTACACGAGAGCTATTCGTACCCATTTGCCCACAAAAATGCGCTCAAGGCACACCAAATACCAAAAAGATCTCAACAACAGATGATTTACAATGAGAGCTAAGCCTAGAATTTCTCAGCAAACTTACACATCCTTTGTTTTAGATCCGTACACCAGATTGGGCAAAGGGAATTCGTATACTCACTCAGATACCCCAGAGATCTCGATCCAAATTCCAAAGTGTGTCTGCCTCTCCAGAAACTCAGAATTTACATAGGATACTTCCTTTAACTTCCCGGATATTTGGACTTAAACCTCAAATACCAGGGTGAGTCCAAAGTCGGCTCGGTGTGCACAAATCCCTGGTACCGGAGGTGCTGCGTCACTGAATTCCGGGGTAGTCCTCGAGAACCCCCACGTTGGGCGCCAATTGTTGAATTAAAAATCATGGTTCGTTTCTCGGGAGGTGGAAAAAAACTTTCAGCTACAGACACACTTTATTAGCAACACAAAAGGTATATATTTGCAAATAGGGTCAGAGAGAGAGACAAAAGATCAATCACTCTGCCCCCGGGCACAATCATTAGCAGGCTTTTATCCCCTCTCTCCTGACCACGTGTGCAGAAGGAGGAATTTTTACAACTCATTTCCGGTTCATACAAACATATATGTAAACATGTCGCTTCATACGTCCCATGTGCATTATAATTAACTACTTAAGTATGCGGGGCGGGTAGGCTTAATATGCATTAGGTTATCACGCGTGCGTAGATGGGACCCAAGGTTACTCAAGGTTCAACCTGAAGGCAAAAATGGCATTTGCTCTTATCTTAGCCTAGGAATGTGGGGGTCATGAAAGAAAGTGTGATTTAGTGTAACAAAGAGATAGTAAATTTGCAGGACAGAGAGGGAGTGATACCTTAGTACAAAGGGCCTTTGGTGGTTTTTCCCTTCAATTTCCAACCCCCCCCCTTCCCTCTCCCATTAAGGAGACAAGGAGGGGTAGCAGCTGTGTTTTTTTTTCTAAATCTGCTATTGATAATGCATTTTTAATAATATTTCTAACAAAAACATCCTTGAAAATGGAACTAATTACTCTTGTCTCTTTCCCTCAAGTACCCATGATCAAGTTGAATTACAGGCCCCTTGCAGGGACAACATTAAATAGACCACTGTTACAGAACTGCTAATTATATACAGATTGTCAGGGTACTCTCATTTTTCAACTTAATTTGAATTGGCACTGAAACACCACTGACATTTTGTGGTTTACTCTTCATTTGTAACGATAAAATTACGTCCCAAGTCAATGTTAAACCACCCCTCCCCCCTAAAGCTGATTTTCACTGTTGGGCCATTTCATCATCAAGTTTTCTCTAACAACTCTGCTCAAAAACTGTTAAAATATTAGCTGTGTATTTTTTTTTTTTTTCCATGAAGAGGTTTATATGGGAGGTTGTCAGTAGGGCAGGAAATGAAATGATGAGCTTCAAGCTGAAGAAAGTAGAGTGGAAAGAAGGAAAAACAGATGAAAAACTAGCAGAATATAGAGCTCGCAGGAAGCTTTGTTAAGTGTGTGTTCAGCGGGTCGGGGGTCAGTTGTTAAAGAAACATATTACCACGGTGATTGAATGGCTGAGGAAATTGATACTAAACTGCTTGGATCATTTGTCCTGGGGCAGAATTTGAACCAAAGGGTGCCTTTAAAGGAATCTGTTTGATTCAAGCTAATGGCCTCAACCGAGTTAGTGACCTGAGTATTTGCATTACAAAAGTCTCCTATGAAGATGGTGAAAGTGCCAAAATATTATTAAGTAGTGCTTAATAGAAGAACTTCAAAATGTCATGGTTTGTGCTGCTTTTTAGAACTACTACTTCCAAACTACAGGAAGGGAAGAAAGATGAAGGGTATAGGAGCTGGTTGAGGCTAAACCAACACTGAAATGTCTCGAGTCCATGAAAGGTAGCCTTCCCAGCATCTTATGCCCTGTTTCACTTGTGGAGATTAGTAAACTTAAAACAATGATTTACATGAGCAAAGAGCTTTTCAAAGAGGTTTTATTTTAAGGTTGTTATTCTGGTCTGTTCCATCACCTTTTACATTGTTCCATAAGTTTCTTGCGAGTTTGTCATTACAACTGCCCAAATGTTTCTCTTATGGTCATTGTCATTTGGCTCATGGCACCAACTTTTTTTTTTTGCCAGGGGAGGGGTCTAAAATGATAGACATGTGGAAAGTTTGTGCATTTCAGGTGACAATCCTCTTCCCAAGGTGGGCCGGGGCCCTTAGGCCCCCATGCAGCTGATATTTTCCTCTGATTCAGCTGATATTTTCCACCCAGAAAGGCTGCTTTTTTTAAATAGCCATCCATGAATGTACATATATGAAGCAACCTGCAAAAGGAATATATTTGTAAAACATGTCTTTATTAATTAATCCAATTTATTAAATATCAAATTTAACATGTAAAGATGCATCCAATCCCCCAAAATATATGTAAGGACACATCTATCATCTATCAAAAGTGTTCCCTTAATCCAAGCTAATGACTTGTTGGGTCTTGTTTTCTTCTCTTTCAGTTTCTGATGGTTCCTTCTTTTCTGTGGGTATTCTGCTTTTGTGTCTCTTTATCTCTATATAATTTACTCCCTGTTTTTCCCTGGAACTCCTCTCTGCTTTTAAACTTATTCCAACTTTATTTTTAAGTGTTAGCTCGTGGAGCTTGCACTTTCTGTCAGTATTCAACACTTTTCAAACTTTCTGGTTTGGATGCAGGAATAGGGACAGATCCAGGGAGGTTCAGTGATGTGAATGTTTTTTACACCCCACCCCCTTCTGTCACTGCTGTCCCTGGCTGATCTGGGCATATGGGGAGTGCCAGAGCAGCCCCTGCCCTTTTCTGGCTGTGGACTACAGCTGTGTGGGGTTCCAAGCTCAGTAGCAGCAGCACACATTCTTACTTCCAGCACCTGTTCACTGCCCAGCCTCCATGTCCCATGCTTGCTGGGAGCAGGCACTGTAAGGAAGAACCTGTAAACTGCTGCTGCTGTCCCCAGCTGATGCATGCATTGGGAGAACCAGAGGCATTTCTGAACACACCATTCCTCATGTCATGGGAGAATGGGAGTGAGGTATGTCTGAAGTGCCAGGGTTGGACACCAGTGAACCCCATTACCACTGTCCCCGGAGGGGCAGAGCCATTCCTGCCGATGACTGTAGGGAGCAACTGTGAAGAGAGCCAGGTTCAGCTGGGTATAGCAGTGGTGGCATACTAGTTCCTCCTTCCGGTGCTACCTTCCAGCCAGTGGGGAAACCTAGCAGGGGAGGAAGGACAAAAAGGGAACAGGGACTGGAAGGAGGAACTGCTGCTGTCACTGTCCTCAGCCAAACCTGGCTTCCCATACAGCTGCTCCCCACAGTGACTGGCTGGGGCAGGCCAAGAGTGGCTCTGACCACCTACCAGGTCAGCTGGGGACAGTGGCAACGGTGTCAGTTGGTGTCCAGCACAGGGGTTCTATCCACACTTTGCATCTATCCCCATCTGAGGCGTGGTTTACCACATTTCCCTAGAATAAATCCTGAATCTGCCCAGGGGCAGGAGAAAATTACTTTTTCAGCACCATATTTCATGGTGTACAGGTCAATGTAGTGTACAAGTCAACTCCATTTTTCTGATCCAAAAAGTTGGGCGTTGTGTAGATCCAGTGTATACGTTCACCCAACTATTTGGATCAAAAATATGGGGTCAACTTATACCAGCCCCTGTGCACCCTCACTGCATGCTGGGCACCCAGGGGTGAGCATATGCTGCAGTGCTGCTCACAGGGGATTGGGCTGGGGTCAGCTGGCATGGCCCCGTCCCCTGCAAGCAGCACTACCTGGGCTGCACCAGCCAAGCACCAAGCCCCATGCTTGGCACTTGGCTGGCACGGCTCAGGCAGTGCTGCTCACAGGGGATAGGGCTGGGCTTAGTGCCTGGCCAAACCATGTCTCCATGGTAAGGGCAGAACCTGCAGGCTGTGCTCAGGCTGGGCCCGGCCCCTGGCCCCATGGTCTCCAGTCAGTAGGTGAAGAAAGTTGGATCAGGCTAGGGCAGTGCTGGGGTGGGGGGTCAAAATTATTGACATGGTGTATAAGTTAAGGTAGAAGTGTAAAGGTAAATATTTTGCCTCCAAACCTCGACTTCTATACACCATGATATACAGTACATTCCAAAAATTTCCACCACCTTTCCAAGTAAGCTTTCTCTGTAGAATTCAGAGTTGATAGGGTAATAGTGCTTGTTTAGTTCAGTTGGTTAGAGCAAGGTGCTGATGACACTAAGGTTGTAGGTTAGATGCCCCTGTTGGACTAGATGATTTCTCAAGGTCCCTTACTTCTCCAAATTTTTCCATTACTAAAACTTCCCAAAGTTTTTTAAACGAGTCAATGATTTTAGGCACATCACTTCTTTTCCAGGCTAAGTACTAAATGATGAGTGATCAATTCCTTATGACTCTTAAATATTTCAAATTCCTCAGGAAGGTTCAATCAGAACAGTAACAGGCTATCTGATAAGCTGGCATCCTTTTTTTTCCCCCCTCACTATGTGTCCACCCCTCTCCCAGAACAGTTTAACTCTGGGGCACATCCACTATATGTGGTAGAATCCTCCTAACTGACTGCAGTCCCTCCAACCTTTGCCTGTTCCTGTCCCATAAATGTAATGGTGAAGTACCATTGGATTTTGAAATAATTTTCTTATATTACTGTGCAAATGCGTGTGTGAGGACTGTTGTTCCAGATGGGTGTCGCATTCTTTAGCGCTAATTTCTGATCCAATTTTATTAGATCATTTTGTCATACAACAATGTTTTTGTGGGGGGGGTTTCTATTTGGCTATTTAAAATTGTTTTAAATGGCCATTTTCATATGGCTTTATGTAACGCAGATAATAGGTGTGTTTCATAACTGTGACCAACACTTTCTCAAATTCTGCCAAAGTTCTACTGAGATTTACCTTCCTTTGGGAACATGCTGAAAAGTCTGAATTGCAGATATTGGAAAAATAGGATTTTCCTGTCGCCTGCGGTACACTGTATGTCTCTAAAAGATCTAAATATATTTTTCTTGAACAATTGTCCAAAAAGTATGATATCAATACGTTTCTAGATACTAAAGCTTCCTAATAAATTATCAGAATTAAATTCATTATTAAAATATAAAAGTGCTAAGGGTGATGGGCATGAGCTTAATTCTTATGTGTTATCCCAGGTTTTTATTGTAGTTCTCATAAACAGTTATTGGCCTGAAAGACGACTTTAGCCACAGTAACATATTAAGTTTGTTGGACAATATGTTTTCTCTCTCTTTACCCAGTGCTTTACTGTGCATTGGTGTTATCCAAAACACCAACTTTCTAAGAAGGCTGGCATGATAGTAATATTTAAAGTTTGGAAGCATCAGTCCCTGTCCCCCTGCCCTTTTTTTTTTTTTTTTAGCTGAAGCCTTTGAAGGATGGAATTTTCTTAAGCTAGGTTTCTTATTTCCCCAAATGCATTGATTTATTATAATCTGCTAGGCATCTAAGAGATTTGTTAGCACTATAATAGGCAGTTTGGAATAGAAAGTTAATTCTAGATAAAATATTCATTTAATTACTGCAATTTTACCTAACAAAGACATTTCATATTTTAACCAATTCTCTAAGTCTCTTGATTCTTTCAGTCACATGAACATAATTAGAACTGTACAAGTCCTGCCATTTTCAGAAATGTTTATCCCCACGCACTTTTAATGAACCAGTTACCCATTTATATTTATAGCTATCCTTTCTCTTTTCTGTGTATCTGGTCCTACACCAATGTCTAGGAGTTCTGGCTTTTAATAGTTAAGTTAAAGTCCTGAAACTTTGTCATATTCTATTATTTCTTTTTGTAGCTCAGGCTGTGTTAATTGGTTTTTGTAATGAATAACTTACTATTGTCAGTGTATAATGCTAATTTATGTTCCTCTTGTCCTATGTTTGTTCCTGTATATTTGGATTACTTCCGACTTGACTGAGCCGAATGGTTTTATTACCGGAGCAAAAAGGAGGGATGATAATGGTCATCCTTGACAACTCTTAAAAAGATCATTTTTTCTTTGACATGTCCAGTTACTCTTACAGCTGCATATATAGAATATATAGCAGATATCCAGTTTGGAAATGTTGGCTCTAGTCCAAAAGCATCTAAAGGTTTTTTTGTTCATTTTTTTGTTTTGTTTTGTTTTGTTTTGTTTAAAGCTGCCAATTAACTCAGTCAAAGCTTTTTCAGCATCTGATAATAAAAATAGGTGGAGTTCATTAGGCGATTCTGCATGAAAAATCAGATTTAATACTCTGTGGATATTATTACTTAACTGCCTATTCATTATGGATGTTGTTGGTCTATATTAATATATTTAAGGAGTATTTTTAAATGTTTGTTAAAACCGATGCAGAAATTTGTGTCGTGGTTTAATAAAGATATAGGTCTATATGAGGTACAAATAGCTAGATCTTTACTTCATTTTGGGATTACTATAATATATGCTTCTCTCCAGGTATTAGGAGTCTGTCCTTCAATATATTGTTAAAAACTTCTGCTAATGGGTGCAGTGATTCTGCTCTTATAGAACATTTTAAAGAGAAGATGGTTTGTAGATAGCTGGGAAAATGGTGAACATTATTACATAGAGGTCATATGGGCTAGCTGCCAGGGGAAAGGAAATGTTCTCTGTTTTACTTTCCCTCACTCTCTTCTTTCATTACTTATTAAACTGAACTGAAATGGCAGAAAAATAGCCTTTCTCCAGTCTGGCTGCTGATTCTCCATTGAGATTGTGCCACCTAATTTTCTTAAGTGTATTTTCCAAGTATGATCCAGGAATAAATCTGGCCTTACAGCTGGAAAATACTTGCTTGCCTTGCTGCTGGCATGGACTCCATCTTGCTGTCTTGCAGCAGACTAATGCAACTCAGGGCCATGTTGCATATTACATTTACTATGTTAAATGTACATAAACCATGAGCATTCATGCATTCAAGCAGTAAAAACATGCTAAATCCATTTGTATCTTATCAGTTAATAACTTTATGCACAAGCAATGTCTCTAAATTGGATAAACCAGTGCTCAACCACTGGCCCATGCACCAGGTCCAGCCCCCAGTGACATCATCTAGTGTGTGGAGCCCTACAGGCCATGGCCCTGCATGCTAGATTTGTTTGCTCTGCCTGCTCACGGGGCCCTATTTTAGCACATAGGGGCTTGGAGCCCACTTTTGGCATGCAGTGCCCGACCCAACCCAGGACTCTCTCATCTGGCCTGTGGAGCCAAAACATTGAGAATCACTGTATTAATCTACCCTCTTTGGCTACTGTGAGACTGTTCCATGCAGGCAATATGAACAGTTTGCACTCCTTACCCAGCTATGACATCAGGCAGGGATCCCTCTGCTGTACCAAGCCCACAGGTGAGAAGGAAGGATCCTGGATCTTTCATTTGTCAGGTTCCTCCAGGATCAAGCTGAAAGCCGGGAGCCTGCAGCCTGAGAGTGTCCTGAGACTGAGGCCGACAAGCACCTCACCACTGCTGGGTCAAGATTCCAGTGTAGTATACTGGGGCTGTGCCTTGCGATCTCAGTAAATGTTATTAGGTGACTACTCAAGTTTCATGTTAATACAACCCAGAGTGAACACATGCTATTATGTCCTAGGTGCCAGTTCGCACCTTAGTTCAGCAGCAGGGAGGAAACCAGGATCCACCAGAAAGAGGGAAAACACCTTTTCTCTCTTGCAGCTGGGAGGACGGTGTGGACTGATGGGTTGATGTTGCCGCAAAGTAGGTTTAGATTGGATATCTGGAAAACCCTCTTCAATATTAGTGCAGCAAAGCAGTGGAATAGACTGCCTAGGGAAGCTGTAGACTCCCCATCACTGGAGGTGTTCAAGAGGCTGGACAGCTGCTGGTTGTGGATGACAGGGGCATAGTTATGACTGTTCTGCCATGGATATTTCCTATGTTTCTGGGCTTTGCTGGCTGCCCCCTGGGGCTAGGAGGGGCAGCTACCTTCCTCCCCACCCTTCTGCTATGTATGTCAGGGGTTACTACTACTACCCATCAAGGGTTTTCTTAAGCTGGGTGCTGGCTGCAGATGTGATTGGGGGGTGCCAATGCTTCTGCTTGGACTGAAACCCAGAGGTTCTTGAATAGAAGGTCTTGTCCCTCTGCCTTAGGGTCAGGCTGTACCTGGGGTCAGGCAGGAAAGTAACCCCATGGTCAGGTGGGTACAAACTAGGGGGATTATCTTCCTTTGTGGAAGGGGGCATGGCCCTCTAGCCTGACCTCTTGAGAGCATACTGATAACTTTTCATGGAGGCAGGACACTGGCTGCTGTGGTTTCCTCCGTCACAGGTCAAGCAAGGGAGGTACAGGTACTCCTCACTTAACCTCATCCTGGTTAACATTGTTCCCTTATTATGCTACTGGTTGTCACGGAGTCACGGAAGTGCCCCATGAGTGTGAGGGTGATTGGCAGAGCTGCCAATCACCCGGGCAGCTCAGGTGCTGGTTACCAGGGCGACCAGGTGGGTCACGTGGCCAGAAGGGGGCAGGGCCAGGCCTTTATAAACAGCTTAGGCCGGAGCCTGCCTCACAGTTCCTTTCTGGCTGCCGCAGGAGCAGGAGCAGGAGCAGGAGCAGGAGCAGGAGCAGGAGCAGGAGCAGGAGCAGGAGCAGGAGCAGGAGCAGGAGCAGGAGCAGGAGCAGGAGCAGGAGCAGGAGCTCTGCGGCTCGAGCTGAGTGGTCTGAGTTAAGTGGTTGCAGCCTTACCACGCTAACCGGCTGCGATGATGCGGGGAACAAGATCGCCCTGAAGGGAGGTAGGACTGAGAGCCCTGGTGGGGCTTGGAGTTATGGTTAGGCGTACGGAGCCTCTGTGTTTCTGTTGCAGCCAGATGGCTTGAGTTTAAGTTACAGTTTGAACCGGAGGACCGGGTGAAGCTGTAGGGGAGCGAGGAGGCCTCACGGGGGCTCCCCAACAGCTTGGGGGTTCCCGGTGCCCAATAGGGGCACAGTGCCAGCGGAGCACTCTTGTCTGTGCCGGAGAGGCACCGTATTGCGCCAGGGAGGTGCGGTGTGTGGGGTTGCAAACCCCAGCCCATAAGGGCGGTGTTTGGCCCAGCGGGGCAACCGGACCCAGAGAAGGGTCAAGGGGATAGGCACGGCGGCGAGCGCCTGTGCCCCTAGTGCGGGCGCGCGGTGTCAGCCCTAGAGAGGGCAAGGCCCCAGAGCGGGGCAGGGACAGAGCGCGAGGCGCGCGGTGTCAGCCCTAGAGAGGGCAAGGCCCCAGAGCGGGGCAGGGACAGAGCGCGAGGCGCGCGGTGTCAGCCCTAGAGAGGGCAAGGCCCCAGAGCGGGGCAGAAGTAGAGCGCGAGGTGCTAGGCGTTGGCCCCTAAGAGGGCAAGGCCCCAGAGCGGGGCAGAACAAGCGGCGAGAGCGAGCCGGCCCAAGGGCGCCGGCAGAGAGGGCGGCGAGAGCGAGCCGGCCCAAGGGGGAGCTGGCGATTAGCTGGACGCCGGCGAGAACCCGGCCCAGGGGGCGCCGGTATTAGGCGGCACTAGCGAGCCGGACCCAGGGGGCGCCAGCGATTCGCTGAACGCCAGCGAGACAGGCCCAGGGCGCAGGGAGCGGGCCAGGGAGATAGGAGCCCGGCCCAAGGGGGCGCCAGGTGGGCGAGGGGCCCCGGGGCCCGAGAGAGAGAACGAGGGCACCCAAGGGGCGAGGGACTATACAAACGTCCCCCAGAACAGCTGCGAGGCTTGGGGCGTGCTGAAGGGGAGGTTTGGAGGCACGCATAGCCCTTAAGGCGGGACGCATATAGATACCCCATTCTGGAGTAGGGACAGGAACACCAGTACCGTCCACTAGGGAAACAGGCAGCCTCCCATATTACTTATTGGTCATCAAAGTCATGTTGGGCGAGATTCTGAGGGTGCTACGTTCACCCTAACGTGATGGTAGGGGGCGCTAGGGAGTTCACAGCCGCCCCTAGGCCCTGCTCCCTCACACTGGTCTATTAGAGAACATACTCCTTTATTCGGTTGTAACATTGTTTGGCCGCTACCTGCTAGTAGGTAGCTACTGTGACCTAACTGGATTTGCTTAATGTCGCTTCGCTTCAAGTCACATTTTTCAAGAATGTAACTACGACCTTAACCAAGGAACAGCTGTACCAGGGCTGTAGTGTCTAGTTAGTTCCCCCCCACCCTCCTCTTTCAGCTTAATTACCAAATGCTCATACTGGAAGCTCAAAATGATCGTATGCGCTAAAAAAACAAGGGCACGCTGAAAACCTATGCGTATCCGTCTTTTTTCTTATGTACTTGATATTGCTCAGTAGAGCTCTAGTTATTGCTCAGCATTACTCCAGCGAGCGAGAACTGGGTCATCCAAGCGGACGCATTTCTTCCTTTCGAGGCCAGAGGTGACAGCAGCCCCCAAAGTCGGTTAAGACTCCCCGAGAGCCACTTGCGAGAGGCGGGGTTGTTGTTGTTTGTGCATGTGCCGCGTCAACGAGCCGCTTCCAAAACGATGATGCAGCTTGAACACTTTTCCTCTTCAACACGGAGCTTGAAACGATCGGACGAAGACGATCGTTATCACGCGCCTGGCACCACTGTCCTTCCTCGCCTTCCTCCCCCTCATGACATGGAAGGTCCGGGCCCACGGGCGCAAGGTGCGTGGGCGGTACTCGTTCCTCCCCCCCGCCCCAGTTGAAGGGCTCCGCCGGGCCGTTACGCACACGCGCTGCCGCCCCGCCCGTGGCTGAAGGGCGGCGGTTGCCTCGGAGTCCCCAGCCCGTTGCGGGGAGGGGGGAGAGCCCCGCCCCGCTCCGCTCACCCCGGGGGCGGGAGGCCGTGCGGCGCCGAGCCATGTGCCGCCGCCGCCTCAGCCCGGCTGCTCGCGCTGGCTCCTGAGCCCGGGGCGCCCGCGCTACCGCCGCCTGCCCGCAGCCCCTCCCCCAGCCCCGCCAGGTGAGGAACGGTCGCGGAGGGGGAGGGGTGCGCGTGGAACGCGGCGGCCGTTGAGGCTAATGATCGCTCTGAGAGGGTGGGGCGGGCACCTTGCTGAGAGGAGATGGGGATGGAGGGGTCTCAGGGGTGGTGGGGCCGCCCCTTGGTGCCGGAGAGGATGCCCGTCCCTGTGCTGCCGGCTCAGCAGAGCCCTCGGCGGCTCCTTCTGGGCACCTTGGGGTTTGGCAGCGTCCAACTGGGCAGTTGCGGGTTGAGGCCAAGAGAAGGGCTGCTGTTTTTGCGCCACCCTTCTGGGCGCCGCGGTGCGCCCGGGGGGGGCTCGCAGGACGGATCCCGCCGCGGGAGACGAGGGCTGTGCGTTTGTCACCCTGTGGTATAATAGGTCAGCGAAGGACGGGCCGCCGGCCTCTCTTCTGTGACCCCCCCCCCCCCCCCCCCCCCCCCCTGGACGCCTGCAATTTCAGTGCTTGAAATGAACCTTGCCTGCCTGTGTCCTTAGACCAGTAGGGCTACAACCTCCACCCTTGCTTTTCAATGAACGCTGGGCTGCCTGCTCTGCTCCCTGGGAAGGGGCTGGGAATGAAAGAAAGGAATGATCCTGGTCCTTGGGAGTAATCCTAACCAGGGTTTGAATTGCATGTTGATTCTTGGGGGGGTGGTGTTCAACACTAAATTAAATAGGTCATTGATGAGCAAGCCCACCTGAGTGATTCCCCCAGGTTATGGCTTTCAAATCTTAAGGGGGGGGAGGCTCAACAACCCCAAGCCCCTCTGTAATTCAGAGCCTGATCCTAATGCATGTTGCTATGATGACATAGGGAGGCTGCCTTCCCCTGCATGGGGGCATAGTCCTACGCATGCTGCGTGGCCCGATGAACTGGCAAGAAGGGAAAATACATTCTTTAAATTGCTGAAGGACAAAAAAGCATATTGAACTTTGTCAGTAAAGGCACTATAGACAGTGGCTGGGAAATACTGAAGAGGAGAGTAGTTAAGTTGCGGGTCGGAAGAAGGTCCTTGCTTCCCAGGCTCTCCAGTCTATCTCAAAGGATGGTTAGTAACTCTGTTGTAACCAATCTTAATTGCCACAACAGGTGACTTGGATCTAATTGTACAGGATGCTTTCTTGCTGTCAAGCTTAAGATTGTTTTTTGGAAGTAGAAGAAAATATTGCACTCTGCTTCCCTTTTTTAAGGTTAACTGAAAGCAAATGAAACTGCAGTTCAGAAGGCAAAGACCCTGCAGGGGTAAAGGGCTAAAGAATGTTTCCTTATCTGTTCGGTCTTATCATGTACTCTCTCCGTTTTATTGAACAGGTATTTATAGAGTTCTGTAAATATACATGGTGTCCCAAAAACTGTGGAGATAATTTTTTATCCCCAAAACTGCAGAGATATCTAAGGAACTCCCCCTGACATCAGGGCAGAATTTGACATCTTGAAGCTCTTTTGATGCACTCTGACTCATCTAAAACCAAAATAAAAGAATACATTTGCTCTTCAGAAGCCTTTTTATGAGCCCCAGAGATTAGTAATTTTTGACAAGGATGAATTAGCAGAGTTTGGAAAATGGGAATAAATTCCATGTGAGGCAGAAAAATAATCCCATGACTCCCCTTCATTTAGATGGCAGAATGTTATGATGGAGCTCCCAGGAGCCCCCTCCAGCATTTCAAGAGGAAAGCATTGGGGAACAGCTGCTCAGCATGGCACACAAGCCAACAAAATATTATTTTGACTGTAAAAGGCCATGTGTTTAATGCTTCTTATATCAAAAATGCATGTTGATCACATTAACAGAGCCATAGAGACCGAGATTAATGGGATCCACGTACAGGAGATAGCGTAAACGTGGTTTGTTGGATAAGGGGCTGCTGCATAATGTAAGAACACTGATATGCCACTGACCTGATTAGAGAGGCAGTAAACGTAAGATGGATGGTTACAATTTTTAGTATGGGTGTATTGCTCTAACTTAATAGTGGGCTGTTGGATAAACAAACAAGGAAGCAGCACAGTGAATCTCGGTAAGGAGACGCCAAACAAAGTTTTGGAAACCAATTACAGGAAAGTGAGGAATTGTGTAGCTTCTGGGAATACTATATCTTGTCTTAATCCTTACTTTGCCAGGCTAGAAGCTCAGTGATCAAAAGAATATTGTTTAAAGTAAAAGAAAGGTAAGGATTACTTGTCAGGTCCTGAACTGAGATGGAACAGAACAATGGGTATAAAAGAAATATGTGAAAGCAGTTATCTCCCCCAGCTTCCAGAGAATGGCGAATCTTAGAGAGATACAGGCAGAAGTATAGACCGATATATTTTTTCCTCTCTTGGGCTTTGCTTCTAAACAAAGCTGTGTAGTTTGTTTATCGCATGCTGCTCTCCTAATGCCCAGGGGGAACAAAACTTAAGGGTCTGAGCCTAAGATAGACCTGTTTGAAATAAATCACAGTGGCAGGTGATTACAAACCCAAGGCCTGATCTGAGAGTATGACAGATGATAGCTACAGGCCTGAAGAGTTGAGAAGGGATGTACTTGAGACCAGAGCAAGTAAGAAGTGCAGTTAGCTCAGCTCAGTATCTGTGACATCTGGAACTGTAGAAAACCTGCCAGTAAAGATCCTTGGTTAGAACAGCATTTATTCTTGGAGTTCAAAAAGCAATCAGATGCTTAATTGGATAACAAGGACATCCAGGAATGCAATAATAAATATTTTAAAAGGGAGAGTCTGAAAAAAATAAAATCTGGAGGGATATGTAGATTGAGGCCCCTGAAGTGAGAGAAGGAGTGGGGCTGGGGCTGAGATGGGGCAGGGTGTGGGACAGAGCAACGGCTCATCTTTGGGAGGCACAGAGAAGAGGGGCAGCTCCGGCCTCTGCATGCCTGCTGGGAGGGCATGGGGGGCATGTGCCCCTCCCCCTCCGGATCTGTGCTTGGGGCAAGGGTGGGTTGGGTTGACTGAGTCAATCTAACATCAGGCTGGGATACAGAGACCAAATTTTTGGATGTCATAGAAGACTGCTTCCTGGAGCAGTTAGTCTTGGAACCTACAAGAGGAAAGCCCATTCTTGACCTAAATAATGCACGGGATTCGGTGCAAAAGGTAAGTGTTACGAGCCTCTCAATCATAGTGACCACAGTGCAGTTGGGTTTGATATCCATGTAGGAGGGAAGAGGAGAAAATCTACCACAGCAACCTTTAACTTTAAAAAGGGAGACTATATGAAAATGAGGTAGCTACTTAGAAGTTAAAGAGGCCCCTGAGGAGGTGAGGAACTTGAAATCAGCATGGGAACTTATTAAGGACACCATAGTGGAGGCATAGAGCAAATGCCTACCGCAAATCAAAAAAAAAAGAAGTGGAAAGTGGACCAAAAGAAAGCCCATGTGGTCTAATGGCAGAGTTGCAGAGGCAATAAGCAGAAAAAAGCGTTCTTTCAAAAGGTGGAATTCAAATTCTAATGAGGAAAACAAGAGCATAAACTTTCACAAACCAAATGTAGAGCAGTAATAAGACGAGCCAAGAGAGGATTTGAGGACAAACTTACTAGAGATACAAAAAGTAACAAAAATTTTTTTTAAGAAAGTTAGAAGCTAAAGACCTGCCAGGTTGTCATTTGGGCCTTTGGATGATCAGGATGTAAAAGGGACACTAAAGGATGACAGGACCATTGCTGAGAGACTAAATGCATTCTTTGCATCTGTCTTCACTGAGGAAGATGTTAGGGAAATTCTATCACCAGGTCATCTCCTCTCCAGGGACAAGTCTGTGGAGCTGACCCAGTTGAGGCTTCAGTAGATGAGATGGTAGAGAGAATTGATAAGCTAAATAGTAGCAAATCACCAGGATCTAATGACATTCACCTTAGGGTCCGGAAGGAGCTCAGATTGTAAATTGCCAAACTCCTAACGGTAGTATGCAATTTATCTCTAAACACAGCCTTGGTACCAGAGGACTTGAGGGTTGCCAAGGTGGCTCCCATATTGAAAGAAGGGCTCTGGAGGGGACACGGAACTACAGGCTAGTGAGACTAACTTATGGTTTCTACCAGTTTTCCAGGAACATAATAAAAAAGAATTGTTCAGCACATAGATGGGCAAAGTTGCTGATCTGGCCAGCAGGTGGACTCCATTTCCCAGCAGCCCCTGCCTGCATGGCTGGGGCCAGTCTCCATGGAGATCCCAGCCATAGCTGAGTGGGAAAGCTCAAGGCTGGGGTTGCCATAGAGACCGGCTGCAGCCTCATTGGCAGGGTGGGCAGCAGAGCAGGGCAGGGGGCTGCTTCAGAGCTGCTGGGAACTTGCAATGGAGGCAGCTTGCTCCAGAGCCAGGGCAGAGTCGCCATGTGTAGCCTGAATGCTCTGGGCAGGGTCGCACAAGTAGGGGATTATGGCTCTGCCCTGGCTCCTTGCAGCAGTGACAGCCTGGTCTGGAGCAGGGCAGTCACGATCCCCTGCTTGTACTCTCTTGCCTGGAGCGTGCAGGCTACAAATTGTGGCTCTTCCCTGGCTCCGGAGCAAGCTGCTCCCATCGCAAGTTCACAGCAGCTCTGGAGCAATCCCTTGCCCTACCCCATCACATGCACTGCCAGCATGGCTGTGTCTGGTCTCCATGGCAACCCCATAGGATTACATGGACTGTCCATTTGCGGATTAGAAATTGGCTCCAGGATAGAAAGCAAAGAGTGGGTATAATTGGTCAGTTTTCATAATGCAAAGAAGTAAACAATGGGGTCCCCTAGGGATCTTTGTTGGGACCAGTGATGTTAACATTTATAAATGATCTGGAGAAGGGGGTGAGTAGCAAAGTGGCCAGATTTGCCAATGACACAAAATTATACAAAGTGGTATAGACCATGGCAGATAGTGAGGAGCTACAGAAGGATCTGGCATGATTGAGTGAATGGGCTACTGTATGGCAGATGAAATTTGGTGTAGATAAGTGCAAAATGATGCACCTAGGCAAAAATAGCCCAAACTATAACTACGCTACATTAGGCTCTACATTGGCTGTTACCACACAAAAAAGAGATCTAGGAGTCGTTTTGGACAGTTTGCTAAAAACATTGGCTTGATGCTCAGCAGCCGTCAAAAAGGCAAACAAGATGTTAGGGATTGTTAAGAAGGGAACTGTAAACAAAACAGAAAGTATCATTATGCCCCTTTATAAACCCATGGTACGACCACACAACTAGGATTACTATGTCCAGTTCTGTTCCCTACATCAGAAAAGGATAAACAGGAAACCTTCGCTATTCACAAAGTCCGGATTCGTGGATTCAAATATTTGCAGGGGAGGGTAGACCAGGGAGGCTGGCAGAGAGCAAGCGCCAGGGACGTGGAGGGAGGTGGTGGCAGCATCTTCTACCCGAGAGGCAGCCAAGGTGCCACTTGGGGGGGGGGGGCGGGTTGGTCCCCAGCTGCTGTGGTGGAACCCAGGGGACAGGGAGGTGGCAGCGGTGGCATCTTCCCTGCCACCAGAGGCAGCCATGGCAGGGGACAGGGAGGGAGCAGCTGCGGTGGCCCTTGGAGGGGGGGGTTGGTTCCCAGGGGAGCAGGGGGCAGCTGTGGGGCCTGATGGAGAGCCCCATCAATATTCACAGATTTTGCCATTTGCAGGGATCTTTGGAGCATATCCCCCACGAATGGCAAGGGTCTCTTCTAGAGAACTAGAGAAAGTACAAAAAAGGGGCAATAAGGATGATTAATGGTATGGTGGGGATCCCTATGAAGAGAGTCTAAAGAGGCTAGGCTTATTCAGTTTAGAAAAGAGATATTTGAACAGGGACAGGATAAGAGTTTAAAAAATACTAGAAGATTGCGATGAGAAAGTAAATAGGGATTTATTACTTACTCTCACAATACGTGAACTAGGGATCACAAAATGAAATGAGTAGGTAATAAGTTTAAAAGTAACAGAAGGAAGTTATTCTTCACACAGCCTGTAATTAAGTGCAAAACTCATTGCCACTAGATGGAAACTCATTGTTTAGCCAGATTCAAATAGGGATTAGACAAATTCTTGGACAAAAGGGTATCAGTAGCTATTGAGTAAGGGAGTTAGGGATACAGCCTTTCAATTAGAACTTCCTAGACCTTAAACGCTGGAGGCTGCAAGTGAGAGAGCAAATATTGGGGGGGAACCCCCTGGTCATACCCAGTTCACTCTCAGAGTATCCACTCTTTGCTACTGTGACACCAGATACTGTGTAAGATCAACTTATGGTCTGATCCAATAAATGGCAATTCTTTTGTTCTTATAACTTAGGGCCAGATATTTTTAAAGCAGTGTATTTTCTCACATACTTCATGTACTTTTCCACCAAGAATTCAGCTGCTGGAAACTGGGGTGCACATTATAATTGAAAGTGCAGTAACAAGAGTTTCTGCTGCTTAAGCATCTGCCAGAGGAGAGCATAAGTAAAGCTGCATGTGCTGCACTCAGGGCTTCAAAGCTGCTGACTGTGGACAGTTCGCCCACTTCCCTTTTCAACCAAAGGCTCTTGGGGAAAGATGTTTTTTCATGCTGCCTTTCAAAAACAAGATGCCTATTTTATTTGAGGGCTTGTTATATAGGAGAAAATATGGTATTTACGTGCCCAGAGGAGTTATTAAAAGTGCCTGTCTGCTAACTTAGATTCATAAATACTTTTAAAATTCTGACCCTATGGGCTAGAAATGGTGACATGCTTTCAATTAATGGTCATGAGTGGGAGGTTTGATGGTATGATGCAGTGCTTATAACTGTCCTACTGCTGTGCTACGTAGATTTCATAGATTTATTTCATAGACATTAGGGCTGGAAGGGACCTCGGGAGATCGAGTCCAGCCCCCTGCCCAAAGGGCAGGAAGTCAGCTGGGGTCATAGGATCCCAGCAAGATAAGCATCCAATTTACTCTTGAAGGTGTTCAATGTAGGTGCTTGAACCACCTCCGCTGGCAGACTGTTCCAGACCTTGGGGGCTCGGACAGTAAAAAAATTCTTCCTTATGTCCAGCCTGAAACGGTCTTGCAGGAGTTTGTGACCGTTCGACCTCGTCATCCCTTGGGGCGCTCCTGATAAACTTATAGGTGGCCATCAGATCACCCCTGAGCCTGCGCTTTTCCAGGCTAAAGAGTCCCATGGCTCTCAGCCTGTCATCATAAGATCTGTTTTCCTGACCTCTGATCATGCGCGTGGTTCTCCTCTGGACTCTCTCAAGCTTCTCCACATCCTTTTTGAATTGTGGAGCCCAAAACTGGATGCAGTACTCCAGCTGCGGCCTCACCAAGGCCGAGTACAAGGGGAGAATGATGTCCTGGGATTTGCTCGAGCAGCATCTATGGATGCACGCCAGCATTTTGGTCGCTTTACTAGCCGCAGCATCGCATTGGAGGCTCATGTTCATCTTGTGGTCAATGATGACCCCCAAGTCTTTTTCTTCTGTAGTGCTAACCAACCTAGCACTGCCAAGCCTATAAGGGTGCTGCAGGTTTTTCCTCCCAAGGTGGAGAACCTTGCATTTTTCGGTGTTAAACACCATGAGGTTCTCATCTGCCCATTTGCTGAGCTTGTCCAGGTCAGCCTGGATCACCCACCTATCTTCTGGCGTGGATGCTTTGCCCCAAAGTAGGTGAGTAGACTCCTGAAAAGCTAGTCATAACCACTGTCTTCTGGTGTGTCCCTACCTTTTAATTGTACTGTGTTTAAATGAATCTCATACAATAAAGCTGGCTTTCTAATTTGCCTCTGGATTTAAGTAATATGGTCCCTTCAGTTTGCTTTGATCCTTTGGCTCTGTGTCAGATGATTTGCTACTAATGGAGAAAAGAACTGACTCGCAACATGGTAAAACAAGGGCAGGAATGACAATTTGCAGTACTTGTATAATAACACTTTACATTCTTATTTCTCAAAGACCTTTACAAATAAGGGTATACTTCTCTTCATTTTTGTAGATGATGCACTTGAGACATAGACATTAAGGGAATTAGCCAAGGAGCACATCCAGAGAAGAGGGACTTCTAAATTATGATCTACCATGCTTCTTCAGTGCTGTACTGTCATATAAATGGACAATTAAATCTGAAAGTGTCTGTCATGTTAAGGAACCACATTAACAAAACTTTAGCTGGTCAGAATACGCTCAGTAGGGGAAGCCTAGTGCTTGCCTCAACTAGCCACCATGTTTTAAAGACTTGTCTAGACTGTAGTATGTGTGTGCACATGCATGCGTGTGTGTGTTTAAGATCTTTGTCTTCTCATGATACAGTCTAAGATACTGCTTGGATACTGGTCTTTACTGTAAATGCAAGGTTACTCTTGTCCGTAAAGGTGAGCATAGTGCACCTTCTATACTTGCATTCTATCATTATATTTTGCATCACGGATCCGTTAGTCCTGCAGAGGAAAGGTAGTATGGTCAGTGCTATTTCTGTGTTCCATTGCAGTAAATGAGATAAAGAAGTTGAAAACCAGGTCACCTGCACTTTATGAAATCTGAATTTCCACATTCAGTTGACTTTATCTCTCTAATTACAACTGGCTTTTGCTGAATTCCACAGGTATTGCATAAAGTGACAGATGTACATCTCATTTTGCTGGACTTAGGAGTTTGAGGTACAAAGTGAGCCAGTAGAAATTGCTTTTGGCTGTGGAGTTTTTTATGTTGATGGTAGCCAGCATCGTATTATGTTAGTTACTCTGATAGGCAGTTGCTGAAGTAGGAAAGCTCAATCAAGGCTTGCATAATTTGGATTTTTTTTACCGGAATGGTTATTTCCTGCTGTATACTTAATTTCTGATGTCTAACTTCTATTCAGCATGGCAATGAATTAATTTGCTGTTTTGAATTTCAGAAGTGCAGTCTTTAGTTATTTCAGTTCTCAGTCACATAACAGAGCCTTAAGTGCAATTTTCAACTGTTTTATTGTGCTTTCAAGGTACTTGGCTCAGGATTTGGATTCCAAACCCTTTGGCTGCAACAATAGAAGCTTAAATGTGTGTGTTATACTCCAGCTCATCCTTTTCTTACCAGTGACTGTCTTGCTGTATATTTTATTTCTAAGCTCCATGGGACAGGGATCTAGTTTGACTTTCACCTATGAAGTGTACAGCTTTTGTCTTATGCAGGCATTTTTTCTGATGGAGACCATCATCACCATATTGGTGAATCTTGCCGCGTAAAACTTGTAGTGCATCTCTGTAGTCTTTCTATTAACATTGGTGGAAATTTGGTAGGGTCCCCAAAGTATAACTAATTATGCTGGATTGCTTGTCAACATGTCTAAATGGGGGATTTGAATAAGGGTATCCAATACACTTATGCTTAAGACCTTCAATCAAGAGGGTGATTTGGTAATTGATTGTTTCATTGCAGAACATGTATACTGGTGCTCCATATACAGTGATATTTTAACTGGGTGTCCCTATGCCCATGCATTGCCACTGCTGTTGCAGCGCTCCAGAACACCAGATGTCTATATGTACTGAAGCCTTGTGAACCAAGGGCTTCTCCTTCCCAGAGTGCTGCTCTCTTAGCCTGGGAGGAGCAGCAGCAGCTTCAGGAGATCCCTTCAACTGCAGTTTTTTTAGCATGAACACACTCTCTCTTATTCTTCACAGCCTTGAACTCTGCCACATCATATTCAACCCCTGGCTTCTCCAACAGTTACTTATGATACTTCTGGTTAATCATGTAGCAGTTCCTTATGGAGGCAGGGATAGACAAAAGGATTGTGTAGGAATGCGTATTAAATCTGTGCCAACCAGTTTATTTGGGGGGGCTGTTGATAGTAAGAAGATTTGGGGGAAATTATATTCCCCCCTTAATAAAATTCCTTTTCAAGATCGACTTTTCTCTTGTTTACCCTTCAGAAATGGTGCACATTTTTCGTGTAGTAGTTTTGCCTTATTAAAAAAAGTATATTGCTCAGTTACACAGAAGTAATAAGTTTCTGTAACATAAAATCTGTAAGAATAAACAGGTTCTATTTGATTCTTGCTTTTTGAATACTCAAGGTCCACTCAACTTGCACGTTCCCAGCTTTCTTTGCAACTACAGAAAGCTGATAAAATCAGGTTAATAAGGGGCTTTGCAAGCTGGGTCTTTAAGAAAAATAGTAAATATTTTGAAGATTAGAATAAAATAAGTGAAAATACAAGTTGCTAGTAAGTACACAATGGAGGCATATGTTGTGGAGTAGAATTATGGTGGTTCAGATTATGGGTAAAAATTTGGCATAGCAGGTAATATGAGGGAGGAATGCAGCTCTTGTGGCGGATGTAAGGTTGGTTAAGAAACCACATGGGGAACAATACATCAGTAGCTACAGCTGACTGCATATACATGGAAGTGATGCACAGGTTTGTTTTGTTTTGTCTTTTTGATGGGTAGCTCCTATATCAAACAGGGTTTTGTGTTACTTTTTGACAGCGTATTCTACCGCTGCAAACCTTAAGCACAAGGTGGGATCCGAGCACATATGGTTGTTAACTTTAAGAGTGTTTTTTGTTTTTTTTGTATTAAAGTAAACTTATCTAATGCAATTAATCTGGGAGAGAATCATTAACTGTAACTGTATATGACTGTTTAGAAAATTACTTTTCAAATGTGTTAACTCTGTTCTAGGAAACACAGAATGAAGGAGGTAGTATCTAACAGTACAACCAATATATCTCAAGCAAGAAAAGCTGTGGAGCAATTAAAAATGGAAGCATACATGGACAGGATAAAGGTAATGCTGACTAACTGTTGTTAGTTTGAAATAGCTCTTTACTTTGTGACTGCTGCAGGGGAAAAAAGAACTTCATTCAACTTAAGCCAAGGTTGTGTACACACATTCAAATAATCTGGAAGAATTCTCCCTGGCTTGTTCTCCTGGTAGAGAAACTTTCCTAGAAACATTTGAATGGTAAAGAGTGGAGAGCTCTTCACCATTCAAGAGCTAGAGGTGGGGGAGCCATGTGCGCATATCTCTGATACTCTGCAGACTGCCTTAGTCTGCCTGGTGACAGATGGCAGCATTGCATTGGGCAGTCCTGATTGACTGACCCAGTCTGCTTATGGTCAGCCTCTGTTTCCCTGCAACACAACATGCAGATTGTGAAGAGGGCATATTCTGCTCCTTGCTGGAGCAGCAGAGTCCAGCAAGCAACACACAATCTCCTGTGTAGGGCGAAGTGGTGTTGATGGAGACTTCTCTTCTGAGGGAGGCTGTAGCATGTACCATTTTCTCTCCCAAGAGAAACTCTCCTAGGAGTGATTTAACCTTGATTGCTTCCATGTTGTTTTTCTTTTGGAGCAGCTATTTTTACTCTAGGAGAAACATCCTGAACATATGTAAACTCATGGTATCTCTTGGGAGACCAGCAACTCTCGAGGAGACCCTGAATGTCTTCTAGATTATTTCATATCATATTACAAAATAATGTTCAAGGACTATTCACATGAAAAGAATCAAGTATTTATAAAATTACTTACTTCAGACTTCTAGTTGGGGAATTTTCAGGTTGACTAGCTGCTCTTTCATGAGCACGCCTAGCATCTGCAAAATAATCATTTCAGGTAGAATAGAAATACTTGTAGTATCTGTGGTTACCTAACTTGCACATGTAATCCAGGTGAATTGAAACATTTAGTCAGATTTTCACCTGCATTTAGGTGTAAGTAGTTTAACTTGTGTACTGGAGCAGGTTACCTAGCTGGATTGTGGAATCTGCATCCTTGGAAGTTTTTAAGACAGCTAGACAAAGCCTTGACTGAGATGATATAGTTGGTACTGGTCCTGCTTTGAGTAGGGGGGTGGACTCAGTGACCCCCTGAGTTTTCTTCCAACCCTCCTTTTATGATTCTCTGGTTCTATGATTTAGGAAATTTGCACAGCTTAAAATCAATGTAGTGGTGGTCCACAATGCTATTGAAAATGAGACACAATAGATCCAATAATAATGAGATTTAATTTTTATTTTGTGTAACGTGAACTTAAATGCATCTTTATTGAAAATAATCCACTAAGTAAATAGTTGTAAAGAGAAAAGGCTATACTTATGTTCTGATCATGCTACGCAAGATGATCAGTGTATTATTTCCTCAAAATGGAAGGCTCATTTTCCCTGCATTTTCAATGTAACATACACAAATATTTTTTAAGACACTAACATAAATACTTGATGCCTGGGTCCTACTTATAAAATATTTTACTATATAAAGTTAGCACATCACCAGTAAAAATCTTGGCAAGAAACACGCCCTACATCACTTCACAATGTTTGCTTTAGTCATAGAGACCCATATACCGTAACTCAGTGGGAATGAGGGTATTTTGGATACCACTCCTTCCTCTTACCATCCACTCTGTACACTGTTACGTACAGAGTATTGGGCTTAAGGCCCTGTGGTCTGACCCAGTATGGTATCTCTTATGTTCTCATGACACCCACTGTACTTCATTAGGCCTTACAAGGAGTTCCCTAAATGGGAACACTACAGCTGGTTTCTTGTGTTTCTGTGTTGGAGGAATTTTCTTCCTGGATAGATTTGGGAGTTTTAGGCCTCACAACAATGCTGCAGCCCTCTGGAGTGGATGTGAGGCTCTCGTTCTTGATGTGCAATTAATTTAATGGAAAGCAATATGATCAATTTAACATATTAGATGTAAAAACAATGCACTATAGTTATATATAGCAAGGACATAAGCTTTTCTGTAGTTAATTGAATCAAAAACAGTTGAATATTTATAGTTGAGGCAGGCCTACGAACCAAATAGCTTAGAAACCAGACATTTCTTAGGATCATAGAATTATAGAAAATTAGAGTTGGAAGGGACTTCAGGGGGGGTCATCTAGTCCCAACCACTGCTCAAAGCAGAACCATCCCCAACTATAGCATGCCAGCTAAAGCTTTGTCTACCCAGGTCTTAAAAACCTCTAAAGATGGAGATTCCACAACTTCTCTGGGTAACCTGTTCCAATCCTATACTCCTGTCCTTGTGACACACAGTTTCTCCAAATATCTAAGTTAAACTTCCCTTGCTGCAATTTGAGCCAGTTGCTCCTTGTTCTATTATCTTCCACCAGTATGAACAGTCTAGCTCCACCCTCTCTGGAACCACCCTTCAGGTAGTTGGGGGATTTAATAGCAGCCTTCCTCAGTCTTATCTTCTCCAGACTAAATCAGCCTCTCTTCATCAGTCATATTCCCCAGGCCTCTATTTTGTTGCCCTCTACTGGACTCTCCAATTTGTCCACATCCTTTGTATAGTGGGGAGGCCCAAAACTGGACACAGTACTCTAGATGTGGCCTCATCCGTGCCAAACGGAGGAACAGAATCACTTCCCTTGATCTGTTGGCAACTGCTATTAAAGCAACCCAGTGTGCTGTTAGCCTTCTTCACAACAAGGGCACGCTCCTCTCAAGATAGTTTGGTACCCAATGTAACATCAAGTAAAATGGGAATTTTTATCATATAAGGTACCAAAAGTCTAGTGATTCCAATATTTGATGACAGCTTTTCTGAGGTCACAGAATAAAGATGACCTTCAAAGGGGAAAGTAAGATTTGGGCATCTTTTGCTCTTTGCTCAAAGACGGCCTCAAAAAGGATGAATGAGTGTGGGTCATCCTATTGTCCTTCTTCCACAGATTTGTCGCTCTTTTTTTCGCCTTGAAAATAATAGATACAGAAAACTGAGTCTCTCCTACCTTTACTGAAAGACTTCTGGAAGTCTGAAGATGCAGAATTTGAGAGTGTTCAGACTTTAACTGAAAAGGTTGTGTCCTTTCTCCCAAGTATTCCTGAACTGTTAATAATACACATTAATAAGGAAAAAGTCTGTAAAAATAATTTGAATAAACAATGTTTGGGTAACTGATGTCAAATAGTTACTAGTTATTTATAGACAAAGCCTGAATTTTTATAATGGAAGAGGTGGAGGGGGAGAACTCAAACTGCCTTCATAAATCCTAACCCCCTTCCCCCCTCCCAAAAATAAATAAATATATATAGGTACCTGCTTCCATTGCAAGTCACCTTGACTACTGCTATCTCTGATGTATGTTATAATGAGTGGTAAGTTTAGGCTGCTCGTTTTAGAGCTTCATGGTATACAAGTAATGTTTGAGCTGCCAATCCAGCAGCTGTCTTTCCATCCTGGATTGCTCAATAAAATGGAATAAAAATACAAGTATATGAGTCTACATTGGGTGTAGCAAAGCATGTGACTGTTAAGATGTGGGAGAAACACTACCACTAGAAAAAAAGGTTAGAGATACTACTGTTTAGCAATAGTAGACAAGTGGCTGGAGGACTATACCTGTTGATGGTTAATCTCAAACAGGGTCAATAAATAAAAGGGAAAAATCTTAAACTCAGTTGGATGTGCTGTCTGATTACAGAGAATGCAAATCCCACAACAGGAAATTGGGATATATACATAAGTAATGGTTTCTGCACATGAGAAGCCAGTTCCAACCTAGAATAGGTATCAAACAAGAACCATTGCTAGACAGAGGCAGAAAAAGATCTTGGAGTCATCATTGATTGAACATGGGCTGGCAATGTGGGGATGCAGTCAGGAAGGCCAACTGCACCTTGTCATGCAAGCAGATGCATCTCAAGCAGGTCCAAGGAGGTGATCCTCCCCCTCTATGCGACACTGGTCAGGCCGCACCTGGAGTACTGCATCCAGTTCTGGGCACTGCACTTCAGCAGGAGGGATGTGGACAACATGGAGAGGGTCCAGAGGAGGGCCACTCTCATGATCAGGAGGCAGCAGGGCAGGTCCTACAAGGAGAGGGTCAGGGAGCTGACCCTGTTCAGCCTCCACAAGAGAAGGCTGAAGGGGGATCTAGAGGCCCATTACAAACTAGTCAGGGGACCACCAGCATTGGGGGAGTCTGTGTTCCCCGCAGCACTACTAGGAGTGACTAGAAATAACGGTCACAAGTTGGCAGAGGGTAAATTCAGATTAGACATCAGGAGGCGCTACTTCACAGTCAGGGCGGCTAGGATCTGGAACCAGCTTCCAAGCGAAGTGGTGCTGGCTCCTACCCTGGGGTTCTTTAAGACAAGGCTAGACAAACACCTTGCTGGGGTCGTTTACCCCCAGTACTCTTTTCTGCCATGGCAGGGGGTCGGACTCGATGATCTGCTCAGGTCCCTTCCAACCCTAGCAACTATGATACTTCCTCAAATAAACTGCTTTTTGATAACCTTTCTGGTTAGGAAGAGTTGGGTGTATAAGAAAATGTTGATGCTGCCGCTGGGTGCATCATAATTGTTCCCTGGATGGTGGTTAGAATAATGGAATCATAGAAAATGAAGATTGGAAGGGACCTCAGGAAGTCATCTAGTCCAAACCCCTGCTCAGAGCAGGGCTATTCCCAACTAGATCATCCCAGCCAAGGCTTTGTCATGCCAGGGCTTAAAAACCTCCCAGGATGGAGATTTCACTACCTCTCTAGGTAACATTCCAGTGTTTCACCACCCTTCTAATGAAAAAGCTCTTCCTAATATCTGATTTAAACCTCCGTTGAGGTTACTGAGCTCTAATAATCTCACCTTCACTAGTAGAAAAATTCAGCAAAAAAAAAAATTAAAAAGCTCAGTACGTGAGTACAGTACTGTATCGGCTACTGTGCTGCCTTTTTTCCAAAGGGCCCTAGAAAGTATTCTTATCTGGCTTTGAATAATGTTGTGAGAAGCTGTGGAGTTGCTGACAAATGTATGTGGATCTCTTCATTTTGGATGCAAAGGATAAGCAAAGTGGGTGTCATAGCAAGGATAGTAATTAGTCTAGTCATGACAAGACAGATGACATAGTAATTGCAGCATTTTTCCCTGTCATTGAAGCTTGTAATTATTAGTGCAGCTAACAGGATTATGTTCTAACTTTGGCTGTTTTAATCACCTCTGTTACTCTAAAAAGTAATGGTAAAATTCCACAGTTCTCCTGAAGCTGCTAATTCTTTTCAGCCTCGCAGCTATTTCATAACTTTGACAACTAAATATTCTTCTCATCCTAAGGAGTAGGAGAGCAACATGTTTTAAATGAGGGATTGGGCAAATATTTAAAAATTAAGCAACAGAGAGGTGGTATATTAAGTAAGCACACATTTTTTTTGTTAGAATTCTCCAGTCAAACTGGTCTAATTATTTTAGCCACTTTTGCAGCTGATATAAATGAGCTCATGAATCTACAGCCATGATTTTATTGGAAAGATGAAAGGCTGAGCATTTGGTAGATGCATTTGGGTATGTAATTATGCATAAATAAAAATGAAGAGATTTGCACAATTTGAAATTGCCCAGCAATGATCAGTTCTAAATTCTTTAAAGGTAAACAAGCAACTCTTAAAGTAGCTTAAGCTCTGTCTGTTACAAAGTTTTGACATAACTATGGTTGCTAGGATGTGAAAAGGTATACCATGTAGACAAGGAAAATCTGCCAGCCAAACTCCTAGTCTGGATTCACTTCTGCCAGTAGAGTTTCTTTATTTCTAGAGTGTGGCACTAGCAACAGAAGAACTTGCTTATATATGATAACTTACACCAGGGGCTCTGTGGCCTTGATGCTATGGTTCCATCAACACATCCTTTGTCTAATTTCTCCTGTTTTCCAAATGTGATAACAATCAAAATGTGACTTCATATAGAAATAAGCCACAGCAGGATATGTATTAATACCTTGCTGTAGCGCACCTCCTGCGTTTCGACAGAAATGCATCCTTAACCTAAATAAGCTGTCTGTGGTATGGCTTTAATGCTATTATAACTAGCTAATTTCTCTTTCTTAATAATCAACTTCTGTTCTTTGCAACAGCTACTTGGCATCAGCCAGTCTCAAGGCTTCAGAAAAGCCATAATTCAGTATTACTGACCCTGTAAACTTGGGGTAAAAGGATTTCCCTCACCTATAGCAGGGGTAGGCAACGTTTTTGGGCAAATGTGCCAAAAACACTCACAATCTTGACTTGTAAGAAGTGAGTTGTCAGATGATAGCTCAATCCTTGTTGTGACAGCACAGCCCCAGCCCCTTCTCTGAAGCATGCATGCCAAGCAAAATGCCTTTGCATACCGCACTCTGGCATGCATGTTGGAGATTGCCTACCCCATCCTATAGGATAAGAGATGGAGTGCCTGACTTACAACACTTAGTAAGAGGAAATAGCAGACTTATTCTTTGCTATTTATAAGGTAGAGTATGGACAGACAAACACATTATACTGAGTTAAAAGGTGGGAAGGGGAAAGGTACTATTCTACAATAAATGGCAGTTTACTTTGAATGAAAAAAATAAGGCAATTACTAAAGTTTAGCTTCCCTTTACTATGGGATTTAGTGGACCTGCAAAGCAGTCATCCATGGGTCAGTAAGTCCCTCCCCCTTTACTTTGAATTAAATCACTAACTTACTAATAACTCACTAATAGTTGTTCCAGTGCTTTAAATAAATTATATACTGTGGTGCTGAAGGGGGTGGGGACAGCTCTGCTTCTGGAAGTGTTTCATTTGCATAGCAGTACACTGGGGAATAAGTTAGGTGTGGGGAATTGTATGATGCTTTGACTTATTGAGGGACTCAAAATAATTTTTCATTTGACTGTTGTGACCCTTTGTATAGCCCTGCTTAGAGGGAATAGGCATGTGTACGTTTGGAGCCATTTCAAAAGGGGAGCTGCTGATAAAAAGCCCACAGCAGCTGTTACTTCTGACAGTTGCATATGGACAAGCTGGGAATGACACAAACAGAGCAAAACTTTATTCCTGGATGGAGTGGTGTTAAAGTTAGAACTGTTTTGCTACATATATATTTTTCTCTTTGACCATGCATGGACGTTAGGATGTTAGCTGTTGTACAGCTCAGAGCAAGAGTCACCCCCCACCCCCAAGCGCGCGCACACCTTTTGAAATGCCTCCAAAAGTCTGAGTGTCCGTACTCTGACACACCTGTATATAAAGAACTTAAACCAGCACTCTAGAAGATGGAGCTTCTCCCATTGTTCTGGGTGGTCTTGTTGATTCATGTAAGTATACAATGGTAAGACAGTAGAACTACATTATTGTAACTTCTGTTCATCTTTCTCAAGGCATTATGGTAGAAAACATCTTCCTTTCATCCAATGTACATTTTTATATTGTTCAGTTGCATTAATTGTGTAATTTGATTATAGTAGGCAGGTTAACCCACTAAAGCCAGTAGTGGAGGAAATCTGAAAAAATAACTGGGAAATATGCTTTTAGCATCTCTGGTTTTCTTTCTTTTAAACTGGGTGTTTTGGGAACTTTGTCCTCTGAAGCACTGATACTTGTCTTTAGGTCTCTCTCTTCCTCCAAATTTGCTCAACTTTAGTGTTGGCCTTGCTTCCTCTTTATTGTTCCAAATGTTGTAACACTTGTGCCCAGTGACCTCTCACATGGACAGTTGCTACAGAATAATTATCTGTGATACTAACTCCCACAGCCAGGGGCTGCAGTCTAATTGGATTCCAACCAACTGCAAATGTCTTTGGAGGGGGAACAAGTCTTTTAGCAGACCATGTTTTAATTCAAGTCTGCTCATCTTCAAAACAGCTGGGTGCTGTAGACTGCTGGGTGACCTGCATGCATGTGTGGGCAACTCCACACCACAGCACTGTGCATGCATGAGTGCTTGTGCATCTTGCTGCACTGCGCAAGCTGGTGTTCCCCTGCATGGTGTGGTGTCCCTCCTTACTTTCTGCTCCCTGCAGGCTCTTCTGTGGCACCATACCATATGAGCACTTCAAGGTGATGGCTCTCCTGGCACCACAGGCTATGCCACACTGCCCTGCCCCCTGGGGTAGGGGCATTCAGCAGAAGCTGGGGGAGTGAAGGGGGGTCCCAAGACTCCAGCTGCTACTGCTCCAGCTGAAGCAATGGGGAGTAGTGGCAGCTAGGTGGAGTCTGGGGACCACATGTTAACTCTTCACAGGCTGCTGGACAACCCTGCTTTAATTAGTACAGAATTGTAGAGAGTAACTTTTCTTTTTTGAAATGGATTGGAAAAGTCATATGGGGGCTAATCCAAAGCCCAACGGATATATAAACTTATGCTAATGAAAGCTTTGTAGTGAGTTAAAGAAGATGCAAGTTTATCTAAAAAAAAAAATAAATCAGAAATTAGACTCAGTTTCTCCTGTTCAGTATAGTTGTGGAAACCCACTGAGCTCAGGGTATAATTGAGGGGAATAGGGCATGTGGTATCCAAGCAAAAGATACTAGTTCCTCTCATTAAAAATGCTTTTTCCATGTTCTGTAAACTGTCCTATTATTAAAAACAGTTTAAAAGAAAATACCTCCACCTGCATAACAAACATTCAGCAGGGCTAAGTAAACAAATATTCCAGGTAGTTTGGCACAAAATTGTTCCCTACTTCAAGTACCTGAAAAAGAGGTAGGTCTCTTAAGTCAACTTGCCTTAAGATTCAGATTAATGTAATAATGCTTACAGCTTTTAATTATAATTATTGACTTCACAGAAAATTAAAAAAACCAAAACCCTGACATCGAGTGTTTTGAAGCTTGTAGTTTTCTTGCTGGACATGTGCCTAGAAGAAATGTTTTGTATCCAAGCATATAATGGCCGTTGTGGAAGCTCAAGATAATATGATTCTGGAGCGGTGTAACTGTGGGGGCTGATGATGAGAGCTGAGGCACAAGGGCTCTAAGGATCTACGTATTTTGATGCCGAATCTCCTTCTAAGTAGGGCAAAACAGTTGCCTATGTTAATATGCATGCATTCCACCTTGCCCCTGAGGACAATTAATCAAGACTGATTCTTAAGCTCCTATATTGGAATAAACATGTTTTAAAAAAAAAAAAAAGATGAGGTGGCCTTTGAGAGCAGATTCAGATTCTTTGGTCTTCAGCACCTTAAAATAGATACACAGATTTGCTGCCACTTCAAGGGGGCTTCTGATATTTTATGCTGTATGGAAATATTTAAACAGTGCTGACCATTTCTGAATCACAAGTGTTACAATGATTCTTTCTTCTCTCCTACCAGGTATCCAAGGCTGCAGCTGATTTATTGGCATACTGTGATGCTCATATTGGAGAAGATCCCCTTATTATGCCAGTGCCTGCATCTGAAAATCCCTTTAGGGAGAAGAAACTCTTTTGTACCATCCTTTGAATCTGTTTGGAATTAAAAATGCCCCTTGTGAAAATATAGTACTGATGGTGCATGCTTTTAGCATTAGGCTTCTCCTGAGTTCCCAATAATCAAACTGACAGTTGTGGTATTCTTAGAAGTAGAGTATGTTTTTATGATAAATGAGTTGATTACTTGCAAATTTTAGAGTAGTCTTTATCATAGTGTCCAATGCACAAGCTTAACAATTTCAGATCTTAACAAAAGTTCTTTTGGTTTCAATGAGAACCAAATACACTCATCAAATTGTAGATACCCTTTCTGCCAGCCATCTTTTTCTAAGACCAAAATGAGTCAGAGAGACTCTTGAACTGTTTTTTAAAAGCAGTTTTTGAATTCTCATTTTCTTAAAAGTTTAACTTAATTCTTTTTTCATTTACCTTTACACATTTGTATCTAAAGAAAACCTTTAAAATGATAAAACTCTTTAAAAATGTGCTAATTATTGATATAGGGCTTAGAATGATCAGTGTGATAAAGTAAATAGTGTTGATAAATGTGAGTATTTAGTGAATACTGTAGTAAATATGATTAGAAAACAAACTTGGTGGAATAAAGCAACTCTGAATTCTTTTACTGAACAAAATAAAGAAGCACAAACCTAGTGCTTAACTATACTAATAAAACTTGTACAAAAACAATTTTTTTTTGTATTCTGTTTTAACTTGATTTAAACTCTTGAAATGAGAGTAATATTACACTTGCTCATTTAGTCCGTAGGTTCTGTCGGTAAAGAGCAAGACCATACCCTTATCAGCAAGGATCCAGGTTTTTCGTTTCCTGCAGAAAAACATGGAAAGATGCAGATTTTCCCTTTTAAAGGAGAAAAATACAGATTCCCCCCTTTGACGCAGGATACCACAGGCAGAGTTACAGCCTACAAGAGCTGCTTGCAAAAGGGAGAGAAACTCTAAGCCCTGCCCAGAGAGGTGGGAGTAGGGCCTGAGAATCAGAGTCAGCCAGGGCTGGCTCAGACTCACTTTCCATCCTGTGACCTTTACTGTAAGTACATCTTTTGAGGGTGGAGGAAAGCTGCAGGCCTCCACTGGCAGGGCTAGGGAGAGGGGCCTGCAGCGAGAACCAGAAGGACAGAAAGGGAGCGGGACAGGCATGTGTGGTGGCACTCTCAGGACAGTGCGGGGGAACCCAAGCAGCATCCCCATGCTGGGACACAGTCCTGCTTGTGTGTAGGAACGGGCAGGCAGGGTCTCTTACTTAGCCTCTGGGTGCCCTTGGGACAGGGCTGGGGGCGCTGCTCTGGTGGAGCCAGGGCACAAGGGTGAACATCACCTATGCTCTGCATTGGTAGCCTTTGCCAACTGTTCACTGTGCTAGATCCCACTGGCCTGTGGCAGCTGCTGGCGGCTCTGCTGGGGTTAGCACTGGGGGGTGGGCAGGGAGGTGGGGAGTGGCGCGGCTGGCTCGCACGCCACTGCACCTGGCCTGGGGCCCTGCCAGCCTCACTGGCCCTGGGGGAGCACAGCTCCTGCATCACCAGACAAGACATGACCTGCCGGTGGGAACCACAGCCACATGGGTTGCTACTGTACTACACCCGGGCTTTGCACCGGTGCCAGAACATGCAATCCCAACCTGGAGGGGGGGAGGGGGGCTCCTGATCCTGGGAACTGTTGCACCTCATAACCGGTGTACCCTTGACCTGCGAGCCTGGGTCGGCACGACCGACTTGGCACAGAAGGGATAGATGACCGGACAGGTGGGGAGTAGCAGCGAGTAGGAGTCAGGCAGCTTGAAGCGTATTGGTTGTATGAAAGGTTTATTGTACTTACGCTACCGATGGTCACAGCATAGGCAGGATAGCTGACTTGTTCAGTTACAGTGCATAAAACAGAACAGTCTAAAGGGGTCTGTTGGTTCATGGGGTTCCTGAGTCGAGCCCTTGCTTTCTAACCCAGAGGCTAGGTGCGGCTGCCTGACTCAATAGTCCTAGAACTGGTCAACAGCTCATGCACAGGGAAAAACTATAATGCACTTTCGATCAGTAAACTTCCGAGAGCTCTTTAACGAAACAATCAGACGAACCGGTGAACGAAATACGCCAAATGAAGAACGTCTGGCGGGGAGAAAGTATCTGCAGGTGGCCAATCTGCTGACTATGTCTCCTTGATATGCTCAGAGTTCTCTGCTTAATGGTGGGAATCTGCTCTTAGTTATAGTCAGCAGTGACCAATCACTTCATGCCAATTGTGAATATTTACTGACTGCCAATTATGTTCTTACACAGTGACCTAGATACCTATTCATTTGACCTAGATACATTATTCATCTGGCTGCCCTCAGCGGGTTCAAAAGGTCAACCTTATGATTGGCACCTGCAATACTTATCATTGCAGACAACAAGCTCCTTAAGTGTGGAGAACAAACTTTTAACAAACTCCAACTGCAGTGCTTCCTTTAGCAAAGAAATAAAAGGTGCTAATGCTGAGGGGTCTTTATGGCCTGCGTCCTTACTAAGTTATTATGGTCTTTTGCTTTGCTGGCATTGGCACTCTAACCGACAGGTAAAAAACATGACAGGAACTACTTGGGGGTGGGAGGTGACAGAGTAGAGGTGGCAACAGGTGGGGGTTGATAAGAAGTGGGGATTGAAATGGCAGCAGGGTCTGTGTGTGTATGTAACAGGCTGGAGGTGACAGGAAGGGGGGTGTGTGTGTGTGTGTGTGTGTGTGTGTGTGTGTGTGTGTGTGTGTGTGTGTGTGTGTGTGTGTGTGTGAGAGAGTGAGAGAGAGAGAGAGAGAGAGAGAGAGAGAGAGAGAGAGAGAGAGAGAGAGAGATTGCGGGGGGAGCACCCCAGGTAGAAGCCAGAGTTGGGCCTGGAGCCCCCCTGCTTCCTGCAGAGCAGCCTGTGCAGGGGGAGGCTGCCCTGGAGGGAAAGGGGCTTGCCCAGCCCAGTCCCTGAGCCCCAGTCAGGGGTTTTCAGGAAGGGCATGGTCACCAGGAGAGCCTGGGCACAAGCGCAGGAGCAGAACAACAGGATGTGGCACTGGTCAGAGCCACAAAGCAGGGCGGGGGCAGGGATAACAGCTGCAGCTGGACCCATGTCCTAGTGCTGGGAGGAAGCAAGTGGGGGGTGAGTGGGGCTGCAGGTTGGGAGTGAGGGGCACTGGCAATGCTTGGGGGGCTGTGGCTTGGGAGTTAGGACCTAACCAGCATGTCAGAGCTGCTTAGCACCCCAAAGCAATGGTGGGGGAGGGGGGCAGTCATGGTTGGACCTATGTCCTGGTGCAGGGGTGTGGGGGAGCAGTTCTGCAGGAGGGAGGGAGTGGGGAGTAGGCAGGAGCCATGGGTCAGGAGTGGGGGGCACCAACAAGGCTGGGGGGTCTGTGGCTTGGGGATGAGGGCCACTGGCATATTGGGGCTGCTCAGAGCCACAAAGCAGTTGGGGAGGAGGCAGCCACAGCTGGACCCACATCCTGGTGAGCGAAGGGGGGAAGGGGAAGCTTCGATTTCCTATGATAAAAAACCCTGAAATCAAACACCAAAATATATAGGTATTTAGAATTTATTTTATTGTAATGATTGAGGCACAAGTAGGCTTCCAAATTGCTTTAAAACTGTAAGTATATCAATAAAACTGTGTTCAACTAATACTATACATATAGTGGCATTTCATTTTAATCATGGAAAAACATGGATTTGGGGGGTTTTGATCAGATAATTTGGGATTTTTTTTCAGGGAATTTAGGATTTTTAAACACAGAAAACCGGGATCCCTGGTTATCAGTGTAGTGAATAATAAAGACTCTAAAGTGCTATCTAAAAATGTCTGTTCATACCCTTGACTTAGACCCACAGTTTGGGAACTGCTGCCTGTGACCCCAAATGAGATTGCAACATCAGTGGGTGGGAGGACTGTGGGCTGGGAGTGAGGGGTCACGCTGAGGAAATGGAGATATACATGGGGTCATATTGAGGGAAAGTTTGGGAAGCACTGGCTTAGGGGTTATGTTGATGACGATACCCTGCTTGCAAATTATCTGGCTATCATTGTGAACCAGCTGGCCACAGATCATAAAAAAGTACAGCTGGAAGGGACCTAGAGGCCATCTAGTCCAGCTTCCTGCTCAAGGTAGGATCATCCCTGACAAAAGCATTGTGGCCAACTGTCTGTTTAACCTGCTCTTCACATTTCCAGGGATGGAGATTCCAGAATTTTTCCCAGTATCCTATTCCAGTGCTTGACCACCATTTTAGAAAGAAAAGTCTTCCTAATCGCCAACCTTAATTTCCTTTGCTGGAGTTTGATGCCATTGCTTAGTCCTGCCCCCTGTAGCCACAAAGAAAAGATTATCTCCATCCTTTTTGTAATCTCTCTTCAGGTAATTGGAAACTGTTATCAGATCTCTCCCTTCATCTTCTCTTCCCCAGATTAAACAGGCCTAGTTCTTTTAGCCATTCTCCATAAGTCATGTTTTCCAGGCCTTTAATAATTTTTGTCACTCTCTGCTGGACTCTTCAATCTGTCCACATTTTTCTTAAAGTATGGGGCCCAAAACTGGATACACTATTCTAGGTGTGGCCTCACCATTGCTAAATAGAGCAAGAGTCACTTCCCTTGATTTGCAAGTGACACTCCTGTTAATACAACCCAGGATGCTGTTTGCTGTTTTGCAACAGGTGCACACTGTTGGCTCATATTCAGCTTGTGGTCCACAGTAATCCCAAGATTCTTCTCTGAAGTACTGCAGTCTAGCCGATCTTTTCCCCATCTATATTTCTGAATGGAATTACTCTGTTCCAAGTGCAGAACTTTGCACTTTTCCTTATTACACTTTATCTGATTGATTTCAAATTATTTCTTAAGTTTATCCAGGTGATCCTAGCCATATACTCCAGCATGTCTACAGCTCCACCCAACTTGGTGTCATTTGCAAATTTGCTGAGTGTACACTCAGTCCCATCATCCAAATACCAGATCCAGGACAGATCCTTTAGGAAACCTCCCTTGATAGCTCTCCTCCTAAGTAGACACTGAGCTATTGATGACTGTTCGTTGAGCATGATGATCTAACCAGTATTGTATCCAATTTACAGTACCTTTATCTAATCTATCTCCTTAGCTTGTTAACAAGGATGTCATGGGAGACAGTGACAAAAGCCTTCCTAAAGTGAAGGCAAGATTCTTTAGGTAGATGTGATATCTTTCATTAGACCAAATAAATAGTTGGGGAAAAAGGTTCTTTGCAAGCTGTCAGGCACAAACACCCTTCTTCAAGCATTGGCAGATTCTGCTGTTGTTCTGAGTACTCCAAGGTAGAAAAGAAGCTAAAAGTGTGGATACACCTTTCTCAAGTGAAGGTGTATCCCACACATAGCTCTCCCCACATCCACAGAACCTTATCATAGAAGGAAATCAAGTTGTCTGTGCTGGCTGTTCCTGATCACTTTGCCTCTAGCTGCTTCACAGTGGATTCCTGCTCCATGATCTTTCCAGGTATTGCTAACTGCCCAGGGAACTGCACCCTCCTTTATCTCTTTCTTTAAAATGTGCATATTTGTCCTTTTCTAGTCCCCAGGACATCCCTGGACCTCCAGGAGTTCTTAAAGAGTATTGCCAGTGCCTCTGAAATTACCTCAGCCAATTCCTTCAGTACTCTAGTCTAACGTGTATCCCATCTGGCCCTGCAGACTTGAAAGCATCTAACTTCTAATAAACCTGACTGATCTTTTCTTACTAAGAAGTGAGCATCACAAATCGTATCCTGCCAGCACGCACACAGATCATCTAAACTGAGGGAGCCTGGCATGATGAGTAACACCCAACCCCCCCTAACAACACTGATTAAGTCTTCCCTGACAATGCTGGTGACTCCCCAGAGTCCCACAAGTGCAAATAACATATTTTGTCATCGACAGACAGTGCTTCTACACAGAAACAAATATTGTCATGTTCCTTGGTTTTGAACACACGGTCTACATAACCTCTATCCCACACTCTACTCCACATTCCACAAAGTATGCTGAAAATGGTAGAAGCAGATGTTACTCTGAGTGCATTGAGGAATATGGCAGAAGACATACAGGTTTAGTTCTGAAATGGTCAGGCACTACCATGTTTTTAAAGGTGGAAGGCTTAATCCTGCTCTCATTCAGCTCAGTGGAAGCCTAATGTCCCTTTTGGCTAGTGTCGAAATTTGGTCGTGACACCAGACAACAAAGCTACCATATTTAATGATTTCTTTGCCTCCATTTTCCTGAGCAGGGACCAAAACAGCCACCCCCTCCAAACCCCCCGCAGACCCCAGGGGAGGTGCACCCAGGCCGAGGGTTAGTGAGGGACTAGTCAGGGAACTTCTGGAGGGACTGGATATATTCAAATCAGCTGGTCCAGACGATGTCTACCCCTGAGTGCTGAAAGAATTGGCCAAGGTCATTGCGGGACCCCTGGCACAGCTTTACGAGCACTCATGATGCTCTGGTGTGGTGCCAGAGGACTGGAAGAGGGCCATTGTGGTTCCTATCTTCAAAAAAGGGAGGAAGGAGGACCCAGGGAACTATAGGCCAGTCAGTCTTACCTCGATCCTAGGCAAGCTTTTTGAGAGAATTATCCTGGTGCATGTCCACGAGGGGCCAGCGGAGGAGATTATGCTTAGGGGCAACCAACACGGGTTCCTCAGTGGCAGGTCCTGTCAGACCAACCTGGTGGCCTATGACCAGGTCACCAAATCCTTAGATGCAGGGGTAGCAGTGGATATAGTCTTCCTGGACTTTCGGAAGGCCTTCGACACTGTCTCTAACCCTATTCTCATTAAGAAACTGGGGGACTGTGATGTTAACACCTACACAGTCAGATGTGTCACCAACCGGCTGGAGGGCTGCACCCAGAGAGCTGTGGTGGATGGGTCATTTTCAACCTGGAGGGATGTGGGCAGCAGAGTCCCCAGAGCTCAGTCCTCAGGCCCGCACTGTTCAACATCCTCATCAGTGACCTGGACGAGGGGGTAAAAAGCACCCTGTTCAAATTTGCTGATGACACTAAGATGTGGGGGATGTGGGCACACTAGAAGGGAGGAATAGGCTACCGTCGGACCTAGACAGGTTACAAGGGTGGGTGGACAAGAATAGGATGGGATTCAACACTGACAAGTGCAAGGTGCTGCACTTGGGGAGGAAGAACCAGCACCATACCTACAGGTCGGGGAACTCCCTTCTTGTCAGTGCAGAGGCAGAAAAGGATCTTGGAGTTGTCATTGATGCCAAGATGAACATGGGCCGGCAGTGTGGGGATGCAGTCAGGAAGGCCAACCATACCTTGTCATGCATCCACAGATGCATCTCAAGCAGGTCCAAGGAGGTGATCCTCCCCCTGTATGCGGCACTGGTCAGGCTGTAGTTGGAGTACTGTGTCCAGTTCTGAACACTGCACTTCAAGAGGGATGTGGACAGCAGGGAGAGGGTCCAGAGGAGGCCACTCACATGATCGGGGGCAGCAGGGCAGGCCCTACAACAAGAGGCGACGGGACCTGAACCTGTTCAACCTCCACAAGAGAAGGCTGAGGGGGGATCTAGTGGCCCGTTACAAACTAGTCAGGGGGACCAGCAGGCATTGAGGGAGTCCTTGTTCCCCCAAGTGCTACCAGGAGTGACTAGAAATAACGGTCACAAGCTGGCAGAGGGTAGATTCAGACTAGATATCAGGAGGCGCTATTTCATGGTCAGGGTGGCTAGGATCTGGAACCAACTTCCAAGCGAAGTAGTGCTAACCCTGGGGGTCTTTAAGAGGAGGCTGGATGTATACCTTGCCAGGATCATTTGACCCCAGTACTCTTTCCTGCCATGGCAGGGGGTCGGACTAGATGATCTGCTCAGGTCCCTTCCGACCCGACCAACTATGAAACTATGAAACTGTTGTGAGTTTCAATGTGGCTAGGGACAGACATTCAAAAAGCCTGAGCC
Organism: Crocodylus siamensis; assembly: GCF_052110815.1. Classification (NCBI taxonomy): domain Eukaryota; kingdom Metazoa; phylum Chordata; order Crocodylia; family Crocodylidae; genus Crocodylus; species Crocodylus siamensis. The sequence goes on along the minus strand of NC_143395.1, from coordinate 141,386,849 downwards.
TGAATTGATTCAATCTTTGAAGGGTTAGTCTAATCTGCCTAGGCTGAATCAGTTTGTACTGGACTGAGAAAATACAGGCACATACTTGCAGTGGCTCAGGCTAGAAGCTGGGGAGTGCTAAAGTAGCCCTCCCTTCCCTTCTACAGTGCTAAGCTGAGTGGGGGAGAGGGTGGCCAGGCCCCAGCAGGACACTCTGATTAGGGAGAGGTTCCCCCCCACACACACACACCCTGCTGGTCAGTGAGGGAGCCAACAGGTTTACACAATATTTATCACCCCATCAGCAGAACACAAGGATCTCTCAGTTCAAGGTCTTCTTAAACAACTTGCTCCAAGGAAGGAGGGACATTACCAGTTACCTGTTGATTAGCTCCAAAGAGCCCTAAGCTTGTCCTGTCTCCCTTTGTCCAGTCTCCCACAGCACAGACTGTAGCCAGCATGTGGTATGCTACCTAATGCTGAGAGGTGTCCCTGCTTAGCACAGAGTGGTGAGGGGAGGGTGGGGAACAGGAGGCAGCCAGGCAGATGCCTGCAGTCTTTGCTAGAGCTGCAGCCAGGGAGCAGAGGGGAGAGGCCAGCTCTACTGTAGAGCAGAGAGCCCCACCCAGCCCAGAGAGCATGGCAGGATGCTGGGGGAGTCTGATTTAACTTAAACCAGGAAGGAGTTTAGGACACATTGCATAAGCTGGTTTGACCCAAATCAGTTAAGTCTGATACTACATTCAACCAAGTTTATCTCAAACCAGTTTCAGCCATTTTCAAACTGGTTTATGTGCACCTAACACCTGTTCTGTTACAGGTTTAAACCAGTTTCTGATCACTTAAACCAGTTTGTGTGTAATGTCTGTCCCTAGCCTGTGTGTCTTCAGGAGGTAGCCACCCTGAACAAACTAACTTTCAGTAAGAGTTCTACTTTGTATACTCTTTAGGTCCCTGTCATCAGCTTAAGCTGTATGATTCCATTATACTACAGAGCCCTGTCAACAAGAAGTTGCAAACTCTGTATAAATCCTAACAGAAATTAGATCTATACCTTTTGGTGAAAGCTAACATTTTTCGGATACATGCCTTTTCTCAAAATACTCTGTTTTACAAAGTGGTTGAGATATTCTCTTGCAAGGTGGGAGACTTGTTTCACATTTTAACTCCGTCTGACACTCAAGCACAGGTCACACCCAAGAGACTGATCTAACCCCCAGCTAGAAAGTCTGACCTATACTTTTTTCCTTGGGCCCAGTATTTTTTTCATTATTTGTATAAAATGGAATTGTTCTAATGGGAGAGTGAGACAGTCAGGGCGGTTAGGATCTGGAACCAACTTCCAAGAGAAGTGGTGCTGGCTCCTACCTTGGGGATCTTTAAGAAGAGGCTTGATGCCTACCTGGCTGGGATCATTTGAGCCCAGTTTTCATAGTTTCATAGTTTCTAGGGTTGGAAGGGACCTGAGTACATCATCTAGTCCGACCCCCTGCCATGGCAGGAAATAATACTGGGGTCAAACGACCCCAGCAAGATGTTCATTCAACCTCCTCTTAAAAACCCCCAGGGTAGGAGCCAGGACCACTTCTCTTGGAAGTTGGTTCCAGATCCTAGCCGCCCTGACTGTGAAGTAGCACTTCCTGATATCTAGCCTAAACCTGCCCTCTGCCAGCTTGTGACCGTTATTCCTGGTCACTCCTGGCAGTGCTTGGGGAAACAGTGACTCCCCCAATGCCTGCTGATCCCCCCTGACTAGTTTATAACAGGCCACAAGATCCCCCCTCAGCCTTCTCTTTTGGAGGCTGAACAGGTTCAGGTCCCGTAGCCCCTCCTCACAGGGCCTGCCCTGCTGCCCCCTGATCATGTGAGTGGCCCTCCTCTGGACCCTCTCCCTGCTGTCCACATCCCTCTTGAAGTGCGGTGCCCAGAACTGGACGCAGTACTCCAGCTGCGGCTTGACCAGTGCTGCATAGAGGGGGAGGATCACCTCTTTGGATCTGCTTGAGATGCATCTGTGGTACAGTTGGCCTTCCTGACTGCCTTCCCACACTGCCGGCCCATGTTCATCTTGGCATCAATGATGACTCCAAGATCCTTTTCCACCTCTGTGCTGACAAGAGGGGAGTTCCCCAACCTGTAGGTGTGGTGCCGGTTGTTCCTCCCCAGGTGCATCACCTTGCACGTGTCTGTGTTGAATCCCATCCTATTCACATCTGCCCACCCTTGTAGCCTGTCTAGGTCTGATTGTAGCCTGATGCTTCCTTCTAGTGTGCCAACTTCCCCCCACATCTTAGTGTCATCAGCAAATTTGAACAGGGTGCTTTTTACCCCCGTGTCCAAATCACTGGTGAAGATGTTGAACAGTGTGGGCCCGAGGACCGAGCCCTGCGGAACCCCACTGCCCACGTCCTTCCAGGTTGAGAAGGACCCATCCACTACCACTCTCTGGGTGCGGCCCTCCAGCCAGTTGGCAACCCAATTGACTGTGTGGGTGTCAACACCACAGTCCCCCAGTTTCTTAATGAGAACGGAGTGAGAGACCGTGTCAAAAGCCTTCCGGAAGTCCAGGAAGACTATGTCCACTGCTACCCCTGCATCTAATGATCTGGTAATCTGATCATAGAAGGCCACCAGGTTGGTCTGACAGGACCTGGCACTGATGAACCCATGTTGGTTGCCCCTAAGCATGCAGTCCCCTGCTGGCCCCTCATGGATGTGTACCAGCATAATTTTCTCAAACAGCTTGCCTAGGATCGAGGTAAGACTAACTGACCTATAGTTTCCTGGGTCCTCCTTCCTCCCCTTTTTGAAGATGGGAACCACGTTGGCCCTCTTCCAGTCCTCTGGGACCACACCAGAGCAACACGAGTGCTCATAAAGCCATGCCAGGGGTCCTGCAATGACCTTGGCCAATTCCTTTAGGACTCTAGGGTGGAGATCATCCGGACTGGCTGACTTGAATACATCCAGCCCCTCCAAAAGCTCCCTAACTAGTTCCTCACTAACTTTTGGCCCAGGTGTGCCTCCCCCGGGGCCTGAGAGGGGCCCAGCAGGGCGGTGGCTGTTCTGGTCCTACTTAGGAAGACAGAGGCAAAGAAATCGTTAAACATGTTAGCTTTGTGGTCTGGTGTGATGACCAAATTTCCCAATGCATCCTGCAGGGGCCCCACGTTACCCGGGACCTTCTTTCTGCCCCCTATGTATTTAAAAAAGGACTTCTTATTGTCCTTAATCTGAGAAGCTAGTCCTAATTCCATCTTTGCCTTGGCCTTCCTGACTGCCCCCCTACATCCCTGAGCGACTGCAGAATAGTCATCCCTGGTGATGACCCCTTCTTTCCATTGGGTATACACCTCCTTTTTAGCAAGGAGACATTCCCGGATGCTTTTGGTGAGCCATGGAGGCTTGTGTGCTCTTCTGCTCCCTTTGATCCTTGTTGGGATTACCTTCCTTTGGGCTTGGAGGATCGCCTCCTTAAGGAGTGACCACTCTTCTTGGATATCTGGCTCCCCTCCCCTCTGGGACCTCAGCGCATCCCCAACTATCCTCCTTAGCTCGTTGAAGTTTGCCCTTCTAAAGTAAAGCTGCTGCCTTACTGCATGCCTTTGCCACTTTGCGCGATGATCGCTATCACCCAGGTGGTCAAGCACCCGCAGCTCCCTCACCAGGTCATCACCCGTGGCCAGCACTAGGTCCAACAAGGCATCCCCCCTGGTGGGGTTGTGCACCTCCTGGGTTAGATGGAGGTCCTGCACTCTGTCTAAGAACCTACATGAGCGGTCAGACCTGGCTGACTGCTCCTCCCAGCAGATATCCAGGAAGTTCAGATCCCCCATGACTACCACATCTTTAGCCTTCATTACCTCTGTGAGCTGACCTAAGAATTCCTGGTCAAGCTCTTTTCCCTGGTTGGGAGGTCTGTAGTAGACCCCCACCGTTAAGTCTCTCTCTCCTCGACTGCCTTGTACTCTAACCCAAAGCACCTCAGAGTGACCCTCCCCTGATTTCTTGCTAATTGACGAGGTTGTATATTCCTCCTTGATATAGAGTGCCACGCCCCCACCTCTCCTTCCTATCCTGTCCCTCCTGTACAACCTATAGCCCTTGACATTCACCACCCAGTCATGCATAGAATCCCACCACGTTTCCGTGATCCCCACTATGTCTGGGCTGGTGTCAGCCAGCAGGAGGGTGAGTTCCTCCTGCTTGTTTCCCATGCTACGAGCATTTGTGTAGAGGCATTTGAGGCCTCCTGTGGATGTGTGTACTGCCCCACTAGTCCCAGTGTTGCCGTGGCCTCCATTGCTTACCTGTTAGCTCATTTCGCTTGTTGGTCTGGGCTGGGCTGTAGTCGTCGGTGTTGTTTGGTCTGGCAGTCTGATGTTTCCTCCGTCCTCATCTTCCCCTTCCCCCAACGAGCCTAATTTAAAGCCCCCCGGAGGAGGTCCGCCAACCTAGAAGAGAACACACGCTTACCTTTAGGGGAAAGGTAGAGCCCAGGCAGAGGGTCAGACTTGAAGATCTACAAGGTCCCTTTCAACCCTACTTCTATGATTCTATGACTTGGCCCAGAATGTCCAATAGCTTGCTGGCCTGTCTGCTGGGTTGTAAAGCGCTGGATTTGAATCCTTATTCCAAACTAGGCAGAGTTGGGAGTTAGATTTTGATGTCCTATGTACCTAGAGGGTCTTTGGCTAATGAGCATTTGTGTATACACACACCAGCTGCTACCAGAAAGACAGTGTGGAGTTTGATCTAGTCATGCAGTCAGGCCCATGGGTAGATGGGTAGAGAAGTATCTACTTAGAGAATTCTGGCAGGGCTTAGACATAAGTCAGGGCTTCTAGCTGTTTAGTTCTGCAAGTCCATCTGCAGAAATTTGGATGCCATGGGGATGCAGCAATATGGTTAGCAATAGCTGGAGAAGACTTGAAAAGTGTGCTGGTGTCTACATGTTGGAGTTAAGTGCCTACTGTGGCACTTAATTGGGAGCAAGCAGCAGCTCTTTTGTTCTACCAACTACATGTGGACAAGGAAGGAACAATACAAATATAGCCAAACTGCTCCTACTGTAACCCTGAATGAAGCAATGTTTCATGCTTTTTCATGTTTCAGTGTTGAACAGTTTATCTTTAAGGAAACAGTGTGAGATGGATGAGACATTGGTAGGGTAATGTTCTGTGTTTGGCAGAGAGAGCTTTCCTGTTTTACATGCTTGAATTCAGACTTCCCAAAGCACCAAGCTGTGTCCAGATATGAAGGTCTTATTTATCTGTCATGCTCCCAGATTCTGAAAGCTGTACAGGCCAGTCTGTTCAGTAAAGAAATTACATGACGTTTAAGTCCCAGACCAAAGATGCACAGACATTTGCCTCCTATATTGACAGTGTAAATAAGCAGTAGTTTTTGTAACCCAGGCAGAAGACCTCTGTAGCATTTTAAAGTTGCTTTGTATCAGAAGCTGCTTTAGAGGTCTTTAATAGACTATTACTAGAACATTATGTGGTCAGACAAGCTATGTTTCAACTAAGAACTGCTGTAGTAGTCTTGGGTAGTATTTTAGACTACTGCATACTTTTATTCAGGTTAACTTCTTCTGCATTAGGCTATGAACTAGCTCCTATTTAATGTTTATGTTAAAGGTTTCTAATACCAAATCTTTTCTACGAGAGCATCTATCACAGGAGCTGGCAACCCCCAGCACAAGAGCAAGAACATGGCATTTGGAGACATTTTGCTTGGCAGCTCCCCCACCATCCAGTCTGCCCAAAAATGTTGTTGACCTCTGATCTATCACAATATGGAGTGTTCAATACTCAGCCTTACTTTGGGGATGCAATGTAGGTTGTGGCTGATAAGGCAGATATATTTAGTGAAAGTGAAGCAAAAATAGCTTTCTGTGAATGTTCGAAAAATCACACAGCAACAAAATGCTTAACAAGGTCCTTAAGGGAATCCTTTTTACATTTTAAATTATGTGATAACTTTAACAAGACTGGTCAGATCACCATAGCAACATTTTCATTTATCTGTCTATGTTTGTAGTTTTAACTTGAACAGAGAGAGAGGAATGTAAGCCATACAGCTGCATTCTCAAAGCTTTTCTGAGAGCTTGCATTTGTGGTTTATTATTAACATTATCATCTGGAATTATAAAAGGATGTCAGTTTATTGTAATATTGCACACACCTTGCTTTCAGTTTCAAAGTATCCTTAGCATCTAATATTAAACTACATAGTACTATATAGTATCTTTGAACTTCCCTTTTCAGATCTGTTCACTGGTAAAAATTATGTTAAGAGGAAAACATTGGTTTGTGCATGATTGTCTTGTCCTTTGAAACCATCATGAAATTGTGTCTGATCTTTTTTGATTTTGTGATAATCTACCAGAATATTTGTAGCAATTCTTCTTCCTGAATGAGGATCAGTCCTAAACTCAGCCAGGTTAATTTTATATCTGCTGAGACTTTTTTTATAGTTATGGTAAAGAGTAAATACTTTATATGTTGTATTGCAGGATGTATTATACCTGGAGTGACTATATATAGTCCGTATCTGATTTTGTTTGAAAATGATATAACTACCCCCATTCTCAACTATGTTTAGTATTTCATTTAAATTTCTTTGACTGTATGTATAGTCCAGGCAAAGCACCTAATTCAGAAAGACCTGATCCAGTAGCAGCAGGGAAAAATAATAATAAAAGTTTTTGGCAAATTATGACCATAGGGACAAAATATTAGCTTAATTCCCAATGTGTATATTTTTTACAATACATTGGTTTGGTTTGGTTGGGTTTTTTTAAAAATACGTTTAACAAGTTACTTGCAGCTGGTGATGGAAATGATGGCTTCTCACTAAGGAAATTTTATCTGTTAAGCCACAAGCAGATCACTATCTCACCTCTCAGTCTCAAGTACATATCTTTACTGAGTAACAGAAAGGCCCCTGGCCTTAATTTTCTTACCCCCAGATAGCTTTAAGAAATTCTTTGACTGGTGGTGTCGTTTTGGAAAAAAGAAACACACACACACAGATACACACTATTATTTTAGAAGCCATTTTTCCAAAGTATTGGAAAGAACATATAATAGTCCTATTTTTTAAAAATGGTAATATGCAATCCTGCATCATATTGTCTTATTAGTCTTATGTAAGTTCCAGCCAAAACCTTTGGGAAACATGCATTTTTTTCATCTTCAGCTGTGGATTTCTGAAATAATGTTTTGGAAGAAGAGAAGGCTATCATTGCATAGTCCGATGCTTAATGCTGTATTATTTAGCATCTAAATAAGCAAAAAGACAAAATAATTTATATGTAGCCTTCATAGAACTAAAGGAAGCTTTTGACTCTGTAGACAGGTTAAAATTATGGAAGAAACTGACAATAACATCAGTAGATAGAGCTCTCTTACAGTTAATCACTTGTATTAAAATTCAGCATCTTCGGTGTGTTATGGTATTGGCTTCCTGTAGTTTCCCAACAAAGACAGAGGTATGACAAGGATGGTTGCTTGCTCCACTACTTTTTAATCTATTTTTGAATAGTTTAAAACATGTACTAGCGTGGAATCAAGTTCATGCACTCATGAGATTGAATGATTCTATCCCTGACTTCCTTCATGCAGATGACATACTATTAATGTCACAATTCCAAATAGGCCTCCAAAGGTTATTAGATGCTTTTTAGCAATATCGCACCTTAAATAGCTTGGAAACCAACAGTGCTAAATCTAAGGTACTGGTTTTTGGTAATGAAAGGAGGGAATGAGTTTGTTTTATAAAGGAAAAGAAATTAGAGGTGGTGTCTTCACTTAAATACCTTGGGATCTATTTTAATAAAAATCTGAGCTGAAATAAGCACATTGAAAATGTAAGCAGTAGAGCAAAATAAGTCTTGGGTAGAATGTTATTCTTTTACAATAAGGATTGTAGTGGCAGCACTAAAGGTCTGTAGATCTAAGATAGCATCTATTTTATTGATGGAGCAGAACTACGGGGTGCTGACCCCATCGACCAATCAAAAATAGAAAAAAATCTCTAATTAGGGCAGCTTTTATCTGCACCTAATTCTGTAAGTGGGGGGCTCATGCTCTCTGAAACAGGACTGATTTATGTGAGCACTTTAACTCTATTAAGAATTCAAAATTATCGTATGAAAATCAGATCATTTACACCTATCAGATACCCTAAGAAGTGCATTTTACTAGCCTCTCTTTTTCAAAATCAATCCTTGTTTGGATGGTTAAATAACATCTGTATTCTTCTCCAGACAAATAGCCAGGGAAATATACTGAGAGTCATTAACCCAATATTTCCCCAATATTTAAAACAAGATATAAATTTAAGAATTCCAGAAGTCAGCGTACAATCAGATATACAGGCCATTGACTTTCTCAGACTTCCCTTTTTTTATAAAGAACTCTTTTGGCTTAGAAACCTACTTATCAGTGGGTACATGACTACCAACAACAAGAGGTCATTACTAGACTGTGATTCACTCTAGTAAGATCTGTCATGGGCAGGTGGTGTCGGAACCCATGTTCAGGCAGAATATGTTCTTGCAGGAAGAATGAGATAGATGACTCAAATCATTATTTGTGGTCTTGTTCGTTCTTTGAAAGAGTATAAGGCAAATGGATCTCTTCAATAGTGGAATTTTTTTAATACCATGCTAATGAAGCAAAAACAATGTGGCTTCTCTGTAATGACTCGCAGCCTGTCCCTAGATGTATACTCCTTGGGTGTATCTGTGTTACTCGTACAAAAATAAGGGCCAAAAATCATACAGAATTCTCTGTTTTATTTTATTGTCCACTGCTTCCCTTTATCTCAGTTTTGTATCATCATATACAATGCAGTGTTTTAATTTTGTTTAAACTGGTAGAATGTGCTAGCTTATTGTTAACTTTAGCAACAATTATAAATTATGTGTGTGTGTGTGATTTGTATTATTCATGTATTTTTTTTAGCAAAAATTGTAAACAAACTGCTGCTTCTACTACTGCTACTACTTAGGACCTGGTCAATTAATAATTCAAAATGACTATGATAAATATGGATCCTCTGAGAACTGTCTATTATTCAAGGGTTAATAATAAAAAAATAATCTTGATCTCTCCAGAGTGGAGTTAGCTTTCCCTTTTATGCTATTCTGTGTACCACAGAAGACCACAGTCTCAGAAACAGTCCTTTTCTACACAAAATGTGTCTGTGTTACTACTGAACATTTTATTATTTTACCAAATGTGAGATGATTTGGTTAAGCTGATTCTGAGATGTGGAATTTAGTTTCCTGTTTGGAAACTTTTCCCAACATGTGTTGTCATGTTTTGACCATATCTTGTCTCAAAAATGCCTTGCTTTGGAAGCTTCACAGGAAAACTTGTTTGCAGGTTCTTGTGCTTTTATGTCTTCAAAAGGGAGCTTCCATATGTACTGGTATCTGTGCTACAAAAATTGCTCATTTCTCTTGTGTGTGAGGGATTTTCTGCATTGAAGCAGTGGGTCTGTTTTCATTGCCTTGACCGTGATCCTGTTCCTTTTGATTTCAGTGGGTGCATCTACACATGCCCCTGACTGCACAGTCCCGGCAGGTCATTTTCAACAGCACTGTGCAGTAGCGGTGGTGTCACAGTTAGTGCCCACCGACATTACGTTGCCATAGCGATAAGATACATCGCCACAGTTCTCACTACGGTGACATAGCATCTTGTGTAGACGTGCCCAGTGAGAACGGGAGTTGGCTTTTTACTTGTGGTGTTTCATATGTGTTTTTTATCCATGCTGCTGTCAGCACTATCACTCTTACAGTTATTTCCCGCACAGTCAGACCATAAAGGTGATGCATTCACCCACGTCTAATTGAGCAGACTTCTCCATGGTGAATTAAGGTTAAGATACAAGCAGGCAGTAGCATTTGTGATGCTAGCTGTTTTTTATCCCCTAGGCTCAGCTGCCTGCCTGACACTTGGTTTGAAGTGTCGTCATTCCAGCACTGAGAACAATTTCACTCTGTGCTGCCATATGCCAGGATTCTCCTTCTCCCCCAGAACCACATACTAAATTGGCAGCAGACTGCTCTGTTAGTGCTAACAGGCAAGATTTTCAATTTAATCTTTATTACTTATTCATTATATACATAGGGAGTACTCTATTTAAATTGAGCTATTTTATAGATTAATCTGGTTTTGATTATAAATGAAATACTGCTCCCTGTCATATCTGATTAACCTTAGATTCTTTGTTGGTTCAATAAAAGTACCTGAGGAACTGATATGCTGATGTAACAGCAGCATTTGGAGGTTGAATGGAAATGTGTCCATTTGCCTATGGGATTTACATAAAGAAATCAACCTAATATCTCTGATCCTTGACAGAGGCAAACAGCACTTTAGAAACAGTGATTTATGCAGGCACATGTTTAAAATACAGCAATTTAAAATAGCCATTTTTGATATGTTAAATTAATCTAATATCAAATGATAAGAACAAATGATGTAATTTGATCTGAAGCTCTGTATAGCAGTATCATAGCATGTGAGGTGGAGCCAAGGTGCAATCATTGCTAGCTAAAGACTTTTCCTATCCATTCAATGTATCTTTTACAACTATATACCATTAAAAATTCATATACATTCTCATACATGAAATACAAAGAGTATGATGCTCCTTTAGGGCTCTTACAGAGGCTATTTTGTTGTGTTGTTGTGAGACTCCTGAAAAATTACATTTCTTTTGCAAGAAATATAGGCATTTTGTATTGAGAGTAATTAAGCATATACTAGTATAGTGGTTACAATGGCATACTTAAAATGGTAACACCAACACTATCAGAGCAAGTGCTGTGTAAAATCATAAAAAACTGGTCTAAAGTTGACCTCAAGATATTAGTTATCGAATCCCCAACTCATGGTAGAATCATCCCCATCTAAACCACTCCAGCTAGTCTATTGTGCATTTAAAATTTGCCAGTGCTGGAGGTTCCACATTGGCAAATAAGTATATTTGCAAAGCAAGTATAATTTTATCATTTAAATGTCTTTTGAAGAGAAGAACGGCTTTTCACTAATATAGGGTATATCCCTTCCCAAATTCTCATCTACAAGAGGTATTAGTCTTTCAGGGTGGTCTATTACTGCCACCCACTGGATGATGCAATAAAATAGCAGACTTCCTAAAGAAAAAATAAAGAATGAAATAGGTAGTGCTACAGTGATGTTGTAGCTATGCTGGTCCAGGAATTATGTGAGAGGAAAGGATTTTTTGGAGTGATATCTTTTATTAGACCAATGACTGCAGCTGCACTGGGAGCAGCCCTGCCAGAAAGCTGTGCACACTGTGGCCAATGGGCACAGGCAGGAGCGCAGCACTGGCTGCCCCAGGTGGGGCTCGGCCCCATGTGCAGTGCTGCAGGGGCAGCCACGGACCACGCTGCCTGGGTGAGCTCTCCTGCACACATCCTGCATCCCCATCCTGCCTCTCCTCACCCCTGGCCGGCTCCTGGAACCTAGCACCCAGGCAGCCCCTCATATGCCCGCCCCCACAGGGCAGGGGCATGTAGGAAGTGGATCCTGGCTTTGGCCAGGCCCCGGCCCTACATGTCTGCCTGCAGAACCAGGGCCCTGCCCTGGCCGCAACCCCAGCCCTGTGATCCTTGGGTTTCCATAGAAACTGGCTGGGAGCCACGTAGGCAGGGCGCACAGCTAGGCAAGTGGGAGCTGCCTCTGGAGTCGGGCCAGGATTTTGGGGTGGTGACGGCATAGGGTCAAAGCCCAGGGCAGAGCTGCGATCCACTCCCTGCATTCCCCTGCCTGTGGAAGCCACATCCATTGCAGGGAAATACGAGCAACAGATCTTGGCTCTGTCACAGCCCTACAACCCCACCCCGTGATCCTGGCCCTGCCCACCAATCCCACTCTGAATACCGCTCCCTGCCCACATAGGGATTTTTGGTGAGATTTTGCACACGACAGGGAGATGCTGACCCAACCTGCACCAACTCATTAAAACTTCATATGAGGCCCCCAGGCCTAAATAGTTGCCCACCCTTGGTGCTTGTACACATGATGAAAATTGTCCTTTTTTGTGGTTTAACCACATCACAGTTTACACGTATGGGTTTTTTGTGATTTAAATGACCTTTTTGGGATTCAAAATAAACCACATCTGGATGTATTTTTGTTTGCATGAACACAAATTAATATGATGCATCCATGGATCTGTCATGTGTACAGGGTAATTCACTGAATGACATGTAATGAGCCCCTTTGTCCACCAGATATCGCTTTGATTTGCAGATAGGAGAAAAAGAGGATACCTGCAATATTTAGGTAGCTGTGTGTAATGTGTAGTTTCAGACACCAAGTGTAGCAGCCCAGCCAGCCCGACACGAATCAATGTTTTACTCACCCGCGTGGACACCCATGCTCCCCCTCCCCACAATGCCCTGGCCGGGGTGACAGCGGGCACCATCACCCCATAATCTGCCCCTGGTTCCACCCAGGAATGAAGAACTACTTGGCCACCTAAAGGGGGGAGCGCTTTCATTTGCTTTCAGAGCAAATGGCACACTTACAGGACTACAACCCATAGCCTCCATGCTTCATAATATTTTTTCCCCTTGTGCTGCCATGTCAGTCACAATAGCATGGGCTCACCCCACAGTCAGACCCATGGGTGTTCCTGCAACGACAGCAGGCAGCCCTTATTGACAACAGCACCGTCACCCCATAATCTGCCCCTCGTTCCATCCAGGAATGAAAAACCACTTACCCACCTAAAGGGAGCGCCCTGCAGTGCTTACATTTGCCCTCTCACAGGATTCCCCAGGTCTAAACAGGCTCAGTCCATAAGACTCCCTAGGTCCAAAGTGAGAGACCCCCTACCTCTCACTGACATTATCTCTGTCATGCCCCACCCACAGCTGCCACAGCCCCAACAGTTCCCCTTACTGGTGACCTGCCATCACTGGGTGGTCCTCAACAGGAATTTACCAGGTTTTCCAGTTTTACAAGTCTTACGACCTTCTCTACTGATGCCTCTGTCAACAGCTGTTGATTTGGCAGTGATGAGAACAAAGCCAAGGAGCCTGGTTTCATTACCTGCTAATGGCCCACACTGAAAGAAAAGAAAATAGAAAAAATTATTTACAGAATAAATCATAACTGATATATTAAGCATCATTTACATAAATTACCAAACCTCACAGTATTTACAAAGTAACGGTAATCAACAAGCAATACTCTTCAATATTTAAGCAATAATCAATAACATTTATAACAACAACTTTTATTAAACAGCTTTTATAATAACAAGCAGTAACAATAGGCATTGAGGGCGTGTCCAGATGAGCACATCCCTATCGCGGCATCTCTTAGCAGTATGAGACACCGCAAGAGGCACACCGGGAACAAAAAAATGTTCCCCGTGCTGCATATTTGCAGTGCAGATTTTAATTTTGCTATCGGGAATTCCTAGTATCAAAAAAAAAAAAAAAAGCAGTGCGGGGCACACTCCATGAGCGTACCCTGAAGCAACTGGTAGCTAGGCCCTTGGCACCTGCCTCAGTGTGCTGGAGCAAATAGGAGCATGGCAAGGCTGCAGCAGTGACCAGGCTCTTGTCCGCGGTAAGTAGGGATGTGGGGGTGGGGAGACTGTGGGAGTGGGGAGGTGTATGCGTGTGGGCGTGGGGGGACTGTATGGTGGGGGGGACTGCTCAGGAGAGGTGGGCCCCCTGCCTGGCTGCCACACAGCGCACAGCCCTCCTCCCCTCGTAGCAGCAGCAACAGCAGCCATGTGGGACGCTCAGGGCCCACTACTGGCAGATCCCTCCTGCAGCATGGCACGGCCCCAGCTGCTGAGACCCAGCGCTACCTGTGCCACATGGTGTGGGCCTGGGCCATCCTGGCTCGGAGGCATGTGCCTTCAGGCGGGACCAGGCCCCTCTTGCTGTTACCCACAGCCCCTGGCACTGCACACAAGAACCTCATGCCCTATATACTTTGGCATTTGCTTTTGTATTTTTTTTGTCATAGAAAAATCAGAGCTGCCCCTGCCACCCTTTGCTCACCAGGGTGTCAGGCACTGAGCAGCACTGATGTTCTGGTGCCCTGCCCCCTGGCGTATAGATATTTAGAATTCATTTATTATGATAGAGGCACTGGTAGGCTTCCGAATTGCTTTGAAATTGTAAATATATCAATAAAACACTGCCCAACTGATGTCTCTATATATAGTAGTGTTTCATTTTAATCATGGAAGAACAAGGATCTGGGGTATTTTAATGAGAGAATTTCCAATTTTTAAACAGAGAACACCAGGATTCCTGCTCATGAGGCAAGTGGTGAGACCTGGGCAGAGGAGCCTTCCCAGGGCCAGCACCGGCGACCCAGTTAGAGGGCAGATGAGGTGGCTGACCTGGCCATTTGGAGCCAAGAGGACACGCTTTGACAGTTCAAAGTGGGCCACCACAATAAGCTCATCTTCTGGGCAATAGCTGCCCAGGTGGCAGAGCGGGGTCACCAGAAGACATGACAGCAATGCTGCACAAAGGCCAGCTGTGCAGACATGGCTCACTAGCAGCTGGCCCAGAGGTGCAGGTGGCTCTGCTGCAGTGTCTGTACCAGAGCCCAGGTGGTCATGTGGTCCCCGTCTAGGTCTGTTACACAAGTCCAAGGGGGCAAATGCTGTCACAGGTAGCAACAGGTCACAGACAGGCAGCAGTCCCCACTGCCAGACTGCTGCAGTGGGTAGAGGGTGCAGGGGCCCCTCTAGGTTACGGCTGCTTCAGCAGTCCAGCTGGCACAAGGGGCTAGCTATTGTCTCCCAGATACCAAGTGACCAGACCTCAGAAGCTCCCAAAGACAAGTAGCCCTGAGCTGCTCTCCAGGGCAGCTTTTTATACTGCTGGGGCCAGCACAGGTGACTGCAAATCCGGAAGGAGCTGAGTAGGGTCATTTTGCCCCAAGTGCCACAACTTGCTCAGCACCAAAATGCATGTTCAGGTACATGTGCTGAGGCACAAATCTCCAGCACAAATTTGTGCTGCTGCTATTTGAGCTGCTGCAAGCACATGTGCCTGCATGTGTGGACATGCCCTGAATATTTTAAATGACAAACAAGTGATAATCAATAATCAACAACTTTCACTACAGATAAACAATACTATTTTCTGTTTCTGAGATGGACTGCCTTTCTCTCCCGTGAATGCCTCCTGCCACGTTGCCCAGATGACACTCAGCCACAGACATGACGTACCTGTCTTACAATTTTGCACAACCACACCACACAGGCACTGATGGTGCTGATGATCTAATCTGTTCGGGCATCATTAACAGGCTTCCTATCTGATCTGCATTTTTTTCAGTGGCAGCATAACAAGTGGAGCTGAAAATCAAAACATGCAGGGAATTGAGCATTTTTTGAGAGCTCAGTGCTCAGCAAATCATGTGAGCAGATAAGTGGTCAGGCAAAAATGACTGAAAAGGGCTTGCCAGGTATGTTGCAGGCCCTGAGTGACTGCAGACAATTGCTCAGCAGACGCTCTCTGCTGTGCATTGCCTTGCACCTCCCTGCACTGCCTAATTTGCTGAGTCTTTAAAGCACTATCCAAGACCAACCCAATCCCCCTCTTCACTTCACAGCTCAGCCTAATCGCAGGTGTCAGTTCAGTTGACAGTTGACTTAACAGTTCCCCAGGGCTTCTCATACCAGCTGTGGAGGACAATGTTCCTGGTCTCTCCTCTTTGGAGGAATCTTCAAGTGCCAGTACTAGTTTTCTGCCACTGTCTTCCTCACTTGAGGCAGCACAAGGTGGACCTGGCAAGGTCTCAGGAGCAGGGGACGGCCCAGAGACCCCTGAACATCTCATTTCACGACATTCAAGTACCTCCATTAGTGGATGGGGGTACTGATAATAATGCCACGCATTATGCACAGGGATGCCCTGCTGCTGAGCTCTTGCAACTTCATGTCACAAAGCAGTCCTCAGAATCTTGGCCTTGGCCTTCCCCCTGCACGGGGCCACTGTCTTGTGCCATGCTCGGCAAGTCTCCTGGCATAGGCGATGTGGGGGAGGGGGGGTGTCACATGCCCTCCTGTAAATTGGTCACTGTTGATGCTGCCGCCGGCATCTGCGGGCAGTCACTGCTTGTCACCCTCCCCCTCACCACCCTCACTCAGCCTGCCCTCACTGCTGCTGTCATCACCGTGGCCACCTGTGGGTGGTCCACACTTGCCACCAGCATGCCACCAGCATGCCCCCACTGATCACACCATCACCACCACCTGCGGGCAGTCGCCATGCCCCCCCAGCCTCAGAAAGCACGAGTTGTTCATGTCTTCTGGACGCATTGAGCTATATATGCAAGTTTGCATGTGGGCTGTTGCCAAACTGGGTTTAACAGATCAGGGTCCCCCAGGACCTGCACCAGGCTCTTAGTTTCTGCATAGGACCAAGTTGTCTTAGTCCTACATGCCCTGGTTTGCTTTCTTCTCTCCTTGGTCTCCTTTCTTTTCTCCTCAGCGTCAGACATCTTAGATCAATAAGCAGTACCTGTACGTGGGCACCCGTGCCCTCAATTTATAGGTCTTCATGTGACCTGGCTAAGTAAAGTTCACCCCTCTCCAACTTTCATTTTGGTGCACAAAGTTTGAACAACAGACATGCTGGAGCCATGCTGGCAACTTTGTTTCTTATGGGCATACTTGTTTAGGATGGTTTTTTGCAATTTTTGGCACCCAAAATGTTTGGAAGGTATAGCAAATCAATGAGCCGTGGGTAGGCCAACAAGAGTTGCCCACCGGGTCCTTTTCAGGCCACGGCACAACAGAGGTCTTCCCACCAGTCACCCATGTGTCAAGACACTGGTCCCTGCTCTCAGTTTCTTACATACCTGGTGAGGGAATGAATGTATGGATGAATGAATGCTGACAGAAATCACCTACTGTTCATAAAGCAGGCCCACTTAACACTCAAGCAGGCTCAGAGAAAGCCACTTGTATGTTTTACATAAAACTGCTGAGTGAAAAAAGGATGCTGTGCTCTGTACAATGCAGATGTTCTCTGTATAGTGGCTCAAGTAAGGAACTGGCTATTTGACTTGTATTACATCTCCAAATCCTTTTTGGGCCACACAACACCATGCACAAAACACCATTCCCCTGTGGCACCAGGGGAATCTCCTGTACATCTCCTGAGAAGAGTCTTGCCTGTCACAGAGTGTAGTTGGAGGGGAGGGGAGGGAAGGAAGTGTACATAGTCTGCCATGGATGAGAGCAGCCAGCATGTCCACCAGGTCCATGCTGCTTCTTTGTCAACTCCAGGTGGATCATGATTAGCAAAGAAACCCTGAGTCCCGGCCCCCTGTGTGCTCATGTGTTAATCTGACACTGGCATGGAGATAATAACTGCTCCCGTTTGAGTCGGCTCCCAAGCGTGGTTTCATTTGCCTTTTATACTAGCATGGGGTTGTCTGATTCAGGCAACCAGTGTCAGATCAGCCCTGCCCCCCCCAAACTCCATTCCACCACACGCCAATTTACTGAGGTACCCCCATTCCTGCGCAACCCCCCCTTCCATCCACTTGCGGAGAAGTACTCTCTACTCTCTGTCATTGCCACTATGTGTCGGAAGCAAGCCAGGGAATGTTTGCTTACATCACCCAACACCCAAAAACAGACATTATCAACCCTTCCCATTAAAGCACATCCACATGCATGATAAGTAATTTTTATTAGACCAGAGCACATGAACAACTGGTGCCTCCCAAGACTGGGGCAGCACCATTTGTAGGTGGCAGCATTGGCAGTAAGCAGTGAGCAGGGACCACTCACAGATGCTGGTAGCGGTGGGGGGGGGGAGGGAGGAAGGGTGGCAAGCAGCAAGTGGGGACCGCCTGCAGATGCTGGCAGTGGCAAGCAGGGACCACCTGCAGATACCGACAGCAGTGTCAGTGGCAAGGGGGAGAGAAGTGGCGAGTGGGGACTGCCAGCAGATATTGGCAGTGGTGTCTGTGGCGGGGGGGTGGGGTGGCAAGTGGTAAGCAGAAGCTGGTGGCGGCCAATCTCAGGGGGGGCATGTGCCCCCCCATGTTCTCCCTACGCATTGCCTATGCCAGAGCAGCTAATTTCTTGACAATGAAATAACGCTGAATGCCCATTCCCCAATTTCCTCTATAAACAGCAGCATTACCAACTAAGAACCCCTCTCCTGTCATGTGCTTTTCTTTCCCAGCTGTGCACCCTCTGTCTAACCGACTCTTTGTTCCCTGAAGTATAGTTGTGCTCTTTTGACCCTGCTGGAATTGGGGCACCCCTTGTTCACAGACAAGTGGGTGTCTTTAAGGTTGCTGCTGCATGGAGTAGCAGAACAGGCTCAGCAGTCTCGCTGCTGGTGAGCTCCCGGATAGAGGCAAGTTTAATGAATCTCTCATGCTTGCTCTCAGGGGGGACCTACTTATGAATTAGGGTCTTGCTCATGAGCTTAAGAATCTCTTCCCTAATCATTGCACGGGTCTCCTTGAGACCTGCATGGCATTATGAGGCCAGCTCAAGGAATTGTTTTGTGCTACCTATGATATCCTTTCAGAATTCCCTAGTTCTGGCCATGCTTTCTGTCTCCCTCTGTTTAGCCTCTCTAAACATCTCCCAGACTGTCCTGCCAGTCACTCATGGTGGTAACTCATGATTACATGGCCTCCACTAAAGGCTCCATCATGTTCTCTCTGGAGTATCGCTGCCTGCAGCAGAATTCACACATTCACTCTGCTCCAGTGTGAGCTGGCATCTGCGGTTCGGGTGCACGTCCCCAGCTTCCATCAGGTGCAATAATTAGTAATAGGAATTAGAAAACAAAGTGTTCACGATCAAAGTTCTTGTCCCCAACCGCTAAACAAAAGGTTAATCCCTGCTTAAGCTACTTGCAGAAAACTCACAGCATGTCCACCCCAATGGAAGTGAAACATTGCATGCTGCCATAATACCACAAATGGATATAATACCCATTCCCCAATACTTACAAGTCCCCAGCCACAGATCCTTTTGCATCTCTGGAACAGAAACAGATCTTTGGGTCTCAGGAACTTCTGCCGTGTCACGTGAGTCTGTGGGGGAATGCACAGTTCCAGCCAATGCATTGTCCTTCTCCTCTGTGCTCAGCAGCCGAGGTATCAGGGAGACTGGTTGCCTGGTCAGGATAACTTCTTGGCTGTTCCCATCCACTAGCTCCTGTGAGCAGTTGTCCCACACCTCTGGCATGTTTCCTGTTGGAGTGTCAGGACAGTCTGTGATCTCTTGGCTAGGTGTGCCCTCCTGAACACCTGTTGTCCTGGATGAACAGAGACAAGCCTCATCTGCATCTTTGGCGAGAATGACAGACAACTGGTCATAGAATGACTTGTGCCTGCTATCCAAGAACAAGAGTTCTCATCCTTGGCCCAATGAAAAGCACATTTCAGGGCCTTGATCTTGCTGTGGCACTGTGTCCAGTCTTAGTTGTGCTTGTGCACCTTCATTTCCTTGGCAATTGTATAAACTGGATTATTTTGTCTACTTTGAGCTGCTCAGTAATTTTTTCCTCTGACCAAATATTGATCAAGTTTTTAGGTTCTTCCCAGGTCCAGTTGGCACCCTGATTTATAGATGTATCTGGCTCCTGCTCCATAGCCTGCATACTTGACTTTGTTGGCACTGAATTCAGGACTCAGATCCCTTGTTCCAGAGGGACCCAAAGCTCTTAGACCAACCACAACCTTTTCATTCAATAATAGGCAAATTTATTTATACACAGTGATAACAGAAAATAATAATACAAGCAATTCTATATATCTATCAATCCAAGGGCTGTCATCAGAGTTAAGATACATCTGGCCAGGATGCGAACTTCACTCTGAGGTTCTCTCACAAATGTCAGATGTCAGCAGGCTGAAGGCTGGAGGTTGAGGCCCACTCCCCTGACAGCGGGGTGGATGAGATGGGTTGGTAGTATGTCTGCTGTCCATGTGCCTTGGGGGGACCCCTCTAGGGGACGGAGACCCTTTGTTGCTCTAAAGTCTCTGCTTTTGTATTCTTTTCCCTTTCTGATGACTTTTCATCTGTGGCTATCACTGATTGGTCTCTCTGTGGTCATCATACTGTCCATGTTCTGTCCTATCAGCGTATTCCTTTGTTTCATAAGCCCATCACATGCACACATCCCAGTTTGGGTTTTTCCAATCTTTTTGTAATTTGGTCTGTTCACCCAAAACCGTAGGCCCGCACTTTCTTGGGCCTTGTGAGCTGGTGCCACCTTATTTCCCAGGCCATGTGTCTATCCATTGGCCTTGTTGTGTTAGGCACCCTGTCTGCCTTAAAGGTTGTGAGAACTGTGTGACTGTGTGATCAGGTCTTCAGAAATCAATTAACCCTTGCTGCCACCCTGGACTATTGTTCTAATGCATATATATATATATATATATATATATATATATATATTGCCTATAAGCCTATTCCCAAAAGTAAACCTCTAAATACCATTTCCTAGGCATCAGACTTGTTCTTCAGCGAGATGCTTTCAGGCAAAGGTTTTGAGCAGTCATGTAGACGTGTATTTAAAGAACCTTTTCTGAAATTCCACGTATGCATACTTATGAAGGTGTGAACTGTGTCTTAGTACCAGCTGTCAGGGGAATCTATTCAAGTGACCTTTCTGAATAAAACACCAGTGATATGCATCGCCTGGCCCAAATCATCCCTCATTGTCCAGACGGATAGATCATAATGGCTCACTACCAATCACATCCAAGAGTCTTTGGCTGGCAGCTCTTCCTTCAGGCACACATTCCTTTCTCCCACTGTGCCACCTATAAATTGCACAACTGTTCTGGGGGTCTATTTGGTGTGAAGGGAAGGAAAAACCAGGGTTCATCCATTCAGTGTTTGGCTAAGTGGCCCACTCTTTACCCATGAGCAACTGACAAGTTTCAAGAGGTATGGTGGGTGGGTATCGCCCAAACCCCAAAACCCCAAGTTTTGGGAAGAATCTGGGTTCCAGGAACCTGGTGTGTTCATCAACAGAAATGAGGCAAGGGTGTTAATGATGCCCTATTCCAAAATCAGGTGTGGGTCGATTTTGGACCATAGTGACTGCAAAATGACTTGATGGTTCTGATGCCTCGATGCCTGGCATAAGTGTTGGTGTACTATAGGAGCTATTGAAACATAATGCTGGCCCCACCCACCCACATTTCAACCTTGGCTTATTCTGGGGTGGGAGTACATTGATGGAATGATACTTCTTGGTATGCCTAGAAGTATCACCTAGTAAACAGTCCAGTAAACACCAGTATCTGCACCCCTGGGCATATGACAGTTTTCTGGCATCATCTTAAACCCCACAAGTTCTTGACAGATAGGCAGGACATGGCCTGTCCCCGCCCCCCCGCACTGCAGGCCAAAAGCTCTGCTGAGCCTGTGCCCAACCGACGACCTCCTGAGCTGTGTAAGAATTGAATTGTAAATAGTAGGGCAGTTATAATGCTAATAGAGTCTATTCAATATGACTAGCTATTCAGCCGACCCCCCTAGTGAACCACGGTGGTGCTGTGTGCTAAACAGCTACCCTGCTGTGTGCTGCAAAACAACATGGCTTCAGTGAACCCTGACAGAGTGAGCAAGGCAGACCAAATGCTGTTGGATGCCATGGTGATGGCCTTGGATGCAATCAGTACTGTAGAGATGCAGCTACTGACTGCAACGCAGGGTATGTTGAACCTTCTATGAAGTTGCAAAGACATGGCAGAACCTAATCACGGATCGCTATACCAGGTAATATCCTGTGCGGTGGACTGGGCGAACTGAAAGGCAGCCACAGAACTGGCAGATGACAAGGCTCTATTGATCAACCTAAGAAGCAATGATTGCAGGGTCTGGGCCCACGCAAGCAGCTCTGACATGGTGGGAGCAAATTATACTGTCAATTTGGGATGATCAACAATGGCTGGAGATGTTCCAAATGACCGGGGAGATATTTGATCACATAGTCTTGACGTTGGGGCTGCAAAGTGTGAGGCAGGAGACTGTCATGTGTCAGCCTATCATACCAGACAAGAGGGTGGCTATTGTCATCCATGAAACTGGGCACCCCCACCAGCCTCCACTACATGGGAAACCAGTTTAGCGTGGCTTTCTGCACAGCTGGGCTGGAGATTCACAAGGTGTGCCAGCTGCTGCAGAACATTGTGGTGAACAACTTTATATGCCTCAGTAACCCCTTGGAATGAAAGTTATTGAAGGCTTCAGGGCCATGGGGTTCCCTAACTGCATGGGTGCATTGGACAGCACCCACATCCCTGTGTTATCCCATCGCAGGCAAGCTGGTTATTCACAAACAGGAAGAGATTTGCTTCAGTGATCCTGCAGGCTGTAGTGGATGACCAGGGCCATTTCACTAACATTTACACAAACTGGGCATGCAGTGTACGTGATGTGGTGAGTTTAGAAACTCGCTGCTGTCTGGTTTGATGGAGAAAGGACATATGTGCCCGGAGTCCCTGACAGAGCAATTCATGGTGTTACTGACCCTCTGCTTATCATAGTGGATGCAGCTTACCCCCTCTGGCCCTGGCTCATGAAGCCATATGGAGGACATGATACTGACCTGCAAAAGATGGCTTTCAGCTATCATCTGAGCAAATGCAGGATGGCTGTTGAATGTGCCTTTGGCCGCCTCAAGCACAGTGGAGGTCACTGATCTACAGGCTCAATTTGGAGCCAGAAAACATAATGGCTTTCATAGTGGCAGCCTGCATACTCCACAATATTTACAAAACCAGGGAAGAGGTTTTTAGTGAGTCTTGGACTGAGGAATCATGGGAGGCAGCAAGCAGCTGGATACCTGGGCAGGCAGCACATGGCACCCCACACTATCAGCATGGAGACACTGGTTGGGTGGCCATTGTGTGGAATTGCCTGACCTCACATATTATGGCCACTGCCAATGGAGTCGGTTCTCTCTAGGCCAATGGTTATGTTCTCAATACCTACCGCTAAGTGTTTGTGTGAATAAAAGTAAAATTTTCATTGCAACACAAAACTTCTCTCTGTCTGTTAAGTACATTGTCTGTAGTGGCAGAGAGGAGGCTGTGGTGGTGGTGGGGAAAGGGGTGGAGGGCATGGCTGTCTCTGTGGGCAGCTGTGGCTACCAGTGGTTACTTGAACTATGAATAGCTGTCTGCCACTGGGACTGCAGCAGGGAATGGAGGGAGATGCTGCCCCAGGGGGGAGGGGGTGGCATTGTCAGGCTGCCAGGTGTGGCACTGCAACCCAAGCCCAGGGTGGGGGAGAGCCGCCTGCAAAAATTGGTGCCCAACACCTGGCCTGGCACAACACCCCTAACCTAGTCTCCCTGGACCTAGGTGGGCCATGTGCTGTGCAGGGTTAATGAAAGCACTCCAGTGTGATTAGTTAGCTGGCAAAGCATTTATTAATTCCATGCAGGAACCAGGGTCAGATTATGGGGTGGTGGTGCAGTCAATAAGGGCAACCCTGGGGAGCCAGGAAGGGACAGCAAAGCCCAGGGGGGCACTCATGCCAGTGCCATGTGGAGGAGGGTGCCTATGACCATGAAGGAGCCCACAGCTCTGACTGTACTCTGAGCTAGTACATAATAAGTGCCCACCATGGCAAGAATGGTTAATGGGTCCCAAAATTTCCCTTGCTGTCCAAAAAGATGTCCTTAGCAAAAAAATGAGGAGGTAAGCTCTGTCTCTGTTGAGCGTGTTTTGCTCGGAGACTTTAACGTACCAACTTATTGGGCTTTAATGGGTTCTCAATGTTCCACTGCTGTCTGTAAAGCTGTCAGGCTTTTGCAACAACTGTGGACTCCATGCAATGGTGTACTCTGTGCAATTAACATGCCAACTGTAGGTTAACCACCCACCCCTCACTTAGGTGAATTAATACACGAGCCAACTGTGCCCAGGGCCAGGGGCCCCTAGCTTGGCACAGATGAAACCAGTGGCCAGGCCAGTCTGGGCATGCATGATGTAGCAGGCCATGGCTGCCAGGTAGCTGGGGGGGGGGCGGGGAGGGGGGCACAACTGTGCCAGAGCCGTGGGAGCAGCCAGAGCCACTGGCGGTGGCAGGGAGCAGAGCTGAGGATGGTGTGTGGCCAGGACTAGCCAGCAGCAGGACAGCCCCAGCAAAGCCAGGTCCCAGCCTGGCCCAGCAGTGATCTTGTGCATTCGCCGGGCACCTCTATGGGGGGGACTACAGGGAATTTTGGGGTGGCTATAGACCCCCCAAGCTCCCCCCCAGGCCTGCCCTCCTGGCAGGGCATGCGGGAGGGCGCAGAGCTGTTCCACAGCTGGGCTGGGATCTTGTGGCAGTGACAGCATGGCCCAGGGCATGCAGGCTACAGATCGCAGCTCTGCCCCAGCTCCAGACCACACTGTCACCACTGCAAGGAGCCGCAGTACAGCCACAATCTGCTGCTGCATGCCCCTACCTGGCTGCAGGTTGTGGCTCTGCCCCAGCTCCGGACCATGCTGTCACTGCAGCAAGATCCCAGCCCAGCTGCAGAGCAGCTCCACATCCTGCCACGCAACCTGCCAGCACATCTGGGGCCAATCTCCGGAGAAACCCTGGCCCCATGTATCACAGTGTGGCTGCTGCTGGGGTCTCCATGGAAACCAGCCCCAGCCATGCAGGCAGGGGCTGCTGGGAAATGGAGCCTGGCTGCTGGCCAGATCCACCACTTTGCCCACCCCTGAACTATAACTTTTTTTGTATGTCATCTATTACAAAATAGCCCAAAATAAGCACCCTCCAAATAAAGCAAGCCCCCAAATGAACAACCTGTGACTCTCAAAAAATTAAAATGCCTGCAGACACTACAAGAAAGAACTGAGTGTCTGTGGGTTCAGGCAGAGCCTCCCCCCTGACTCAACCTAGCAAAGACCCACAGTGACCCAAGTGAGCTGCAGTGGCTGGCTACAAAACCTGCAACAGTTATCTGTCTGCTGTGCCAACTTGTGCAAGCAATTACAGGGTCGGTTGGGGGCTGGAGGGAACTTCCCTTGGCCAAGCCATCCCAAAAACCTTTTGGCCAGCTACGGCTTGAATGCTCCCCCCAGGGCCCCATTAAATCTCTGGCTACTTTTATGCAACAGTGACTAGCAGGGTTCTGAGAACCCCATCATGAAACTACAGGCTGCCACTTTATGAATAGTGGGTACACAATACCCAGCCCTGCCTGGCCCCCCTGGCCCCCCCAGTGCTGCTCACGGGGTGAGGCAGCTGGCCAAAGGAGCCTGCTGAGGGCAGAGTATGGGCAATTAGCAACAAATCAACACAGCAGCTGGCAGAGCGAGGTGGGGGGGAGACCTGGTAGAACCAGTAAATCAACTAAAAAACTGCAGATCAGATTTGGGAGGGGGTGGGGGAGAGATGCCTGCACAGTGACTGAAAAAAAAATTAATTTAATATGACACCTCTCACTTTGAACCGGGGGCGTCTTTGGGACCTAGCCTGCTTGGACCTGGGGAGTCCTGTGAGTGGGCGGGCGGCATTTGCTCTGAAGGGCAAATGAAAGTGCTCTGGGGCCCCACCTTAGGTGCCCAAGTTGTTCTTAATTCCCTGATGGAGGCAGGGATGGTGCCACTGGCAGTAACCGCATCCTGTGGGGAGCCGCAGGCAGCAAGGCACAGGGGGGGCAGCCATGCCAGAACCCTGCAGGCTGTGGGGGGATGACCATGCAGGTGAGGGCAGCTTGGTGTGGGGCTCCCTGTGGGCAGCTATGGCTTCAGGGGGATGGGTTTTGGGAGTGAGGGGATTACCCTTTATTGTAATTGAGTACCAAAGAGTTCAGCGGGGTGGATTGTTATGCGGCTCCCTGTGCTGTAAATTACTGTGAATTGTACACTGAACTTCACTCAATTTAAAAGCTGTCGCTTTTATACAGTGATGTAACAAATTAAAACACACTGCATCAATTTTAATAAACCTGTTTAATTTACTGAGGATTAAAACCCCGTCATGTATACTAGCGCCCCCCTGTGCTAAGTGTTTGTCTGCTACCCCTAGGCATTTCCCTCCCCTCTCCAATTTCATAACTCTCCTCTCCTCTCTTAACATTTGCTGTGCTTGTCTTTCTCCTCTGAGTTGTCTAACCTTATTTCTACCATGCAGTTGGTCCAATAAAAGATATCACCCCCCCAAAAAACCCTTTGTCTCTTGCACAATGAGACAGTTCCAGCTCAGAGAAATCTCCAGAATGAATTTTAAGCTAATCTACAGACCCTTCAGTTGAAACCCGGAGAGCGAGCACTTTAATTTACATGACTTAAGCTCTGTAAATCATGGAGTTGTGTCTGAAAGACAGTTCAGTTCCAACCTGCTAACCCTGGGAGAAAGGGAGTCAAATATAGGAATGCAGCAGGAGTCCAGACCTGAGACTTCAGAGTGTTCAGGCATCTTGTGATGCAGAGTCTTAGTTTTGGTTGGTCTCTAGCACTGCCTCCTCCCTAGGCTGTATTAGCTTCACATCACATCTGTTACAATTCAGACTTCCTTACTTGCAAAGCATTTACCAGCTTGGCTGTCCTTTCCATATCTAGCCACATTCCTGTCTTCCAGCTCCAACTGTTTCCTTTGCTGTTGCTTTTATTTGCTGCTTGAGTTCTAGATCAGATATGTTCTTAAGTGATGCATAGTAAGAACCTAGAGAAAACAAATCTCAAGCCACTCCTTTTGCCTAGAATGGTTTCACTAAAAGTACACCTAGTACAGACTCTTCTCTCCGTGAGAATATCTTGAAAAAGATCACCTGTTCCATAAACCCTACTATTTTTAATAAGAAGGCCACACATTGTCTTTTTACAGGATTAGATACCCTGCTGTATCTTTTAACGTTAGGCTTCTTAGGACAGAGATCTTGTCTTTGTATTGCATACTTTAAAAGCATATGCCACAAAAACTTTATTCAATGAAAGGATTATATTATTTTCTGTTAACTTTACAATTATATTGGTGACCCACAGTGGTATTTAGAAAGCTTTTAGAATGGCTTTGACTTTAAAAAGGCTTTTAAATGTAAAATCTTCTTTATGACGAATATGGCTTATATGGCTTTTGGCTACAACACCTTTCATAACCTTATTGGTCATTAATTTGTTCCTATGCTGATTTTTGACTAAGAGATTCGTTCTGTGGCCTATCAGCTGCTTTGTTATTTATCAGAGCTGCGGGCCAAAGTCTCATCAGTACTGAATTTATATATCTATCACAATATCTGTCTATATAAATAGAAATGGAAATTATACCTACATTAAAGATTGAATAAAAATGCTCCAGAAGCTGTTTCCCCTGAAAAAGTTTTTACCTAGCTTTACAAAAAAGATGGTAAGGAATGTACTGATGTTAACCTCTTTCAGGGGTTTCCTAACCCTTACAATACTCAGATGTTATAAATGATAGCTATTATGAGTTTTACCATTCACAGAGAACAAAACCTATATTTTTGATTTGAAAAAAAAACACGAAAATGTAAAGTATCCCTTTTTATACCCATGTACCACAGAATTAAGGTTGTTTCTTCAAATTTTAATTTAGTCCCCTCAGCTCGTCATTGAATTTGTCCCTTCCACTGGCCTTTAGTGTTAGTGTCCATGTCCAGCCAGTTCTAGCCTCTCCCTGATCATCACCCCCCTGATTCTCTTCCACTTTCCTTTCCCAGCCCTGCTCCATCCTCCTGCCACGTTAGCTATCATACTCTTTCCTCTGACAATCCCAGTCAGTCCTTAACCCTAGCTCTCATTCTCAATCTCTGACTTTTTTAGCTCCCAATCCACTGCATTCAAATTCTTCTGCCCATTTCCACAAACATTTTGTCCCGATATATACTTTTCTCTCCACCCCCAACCCATCCAATTTTGTCCTTTCTGCATTCAAAGCAGACAGCTTCCTTCTCTCTACAGCCAGGATACCAGAAACAGATGATTTTAGAGAGCCCAAGACAGTTTGAGTGCCTCGCCCCTGGCCTATAATAGCCAGGAACTGCAGTTACAAGGAAGCTGTATTAGAACCTAGGGTTGGAGCATACTCAGTAGCTTTGAGGGATGGTGTGTTCACAATCCAGTTAAATGAAGCACAGCTGGCAAATATGGGATCTCCTGATTTTTTTGGTGGCCACCATCTCTAGTGATTATGTGAAAACAGATTTTTTAGATGTTTGCAACTTGGCCAACTTTTTGCATATTTTCACAGGGTAATAGGAACGTAGCTATAGAAGGAACTTTACAAGTTAGGTGTCCAGGTCTGACATCCTTGACTTGAAAGTTTTTCCTTCTCCTGGGTGAGTTGCGTCAGAGTTTTTCCTTCTCCTGGATGAGTTGCCTGCAAGGCTTATTAACCCCACTTACTCAGAAGAGTATCTACCAGGTAACTACTGTAAAAAAATCAGCTCTCCTACAGCCACAGGATTATTAAAAAGGTGCTGTCCTATGTCCTGGGTAAGGTGGTCTTATTTGCCTTGGTTCCACTATCTTAGGACTTGCACTGGACTTACATTGGCAGACTTATAACCATGCCACCAGCTATCCTGTACAGCCTGTTGATCCACAACTGTTTATTGTTGAGTATTGCCAGATGTCCAGACTAGCTACAGGATGTTCCCTTATGCACCACTCAGGGATCTGCTGGAAGGGAGCTGGTTGCTCAAAATGGGACTCAGTGGTGAATCAATTTCTATTTGAAGTTGTCATGGATATGAAGAGTGGGAATACACAAAGGGAACTGCCTGAGAATATGCTATTTGCTGATGACTTAATGAGATATTTGAAGACTACAGTGTCTTTAGCAAGCTGGACAAGGAGTGAATGTCAGTAAGACTAAAGCCGTGATAACCAAGAGAACTGGGCCACTATAAAGTATATTGCAGGAAGGGGGCTTATAATGGCAATTACTGATAATGGCCTTACTGATTCTTAGCATCAGTGCTTGGTGCAAATGATGGGAGATGACCCCAGTTCTCCTTGATAAAACAAATGTGTATAAAATTGAAAAGTAAAGAATACAGACATATTATTTGCTTCATCCTCATCTAAGAAATGGAAACTTAGCCAACAAGAGGAGACTGGATAGGCACCTGGCTGGGGTCTTTTGACCCCCGCCAGCCCAGTGCTCCTTCCTGCCCATGGCAGGGGGTCGGACTAGATGATCTGTCTAGGTCCCTTCCAACTCATGATTCTATGATTCTATGAAGAAAAAAAATTAGTATAGTTGCTACCTGAAATGAGGATGTGAAATGAGAAAGCTGGTATAGTCAATGTTTGGACATTCTGTAATAGGAAAGAAAATGAGGAAATGAGTCTAATATGAGTCCAATTCACTCAGTCATATCTTCTACATGGGGCGTTGGGAACACAACAAACTTAGCTACCACACTGACCTTTCTAAAATCTATACACAGATGTAGGGACCCAACCTTTTTAGGGACAATTACAAGGGGACTTTGCCACTGGCTTCTTGATTCTCTAATAATCCCCTTGTCTAGCATCTTTTGTAGTTCCTGCTTTAGACCCATGTAAATGTGGGGGGATCTACTGCCAGGTCTCTCCAACCACACAACCTGGGGGTGTGGTGATCCTACATAATACCCCCTTTGCATGTCCAGGCCCAATGCAAAATACATCGTGGTATTCTTGTATTAAATCTCATAATTGCCGCTGTTGTGTAGTGGTGAGCTGCTTACCCAGCATGGGTCCTCCTGCAAGGTTGGGCTCCTGGTCATACTAGGTCTTTTGTCTAGTCTGGCATTTTGGGAGGTTTTTCTTTACTATTTGTCAGGTGCTCCTTAACCTTTGTTGAAGGTCTATGAGATGCCTAGGGATGTCTAGGGATGTCTAGGGACCTGGACCACTAGGGATGGTTGCTGTTCCCAACCCTCTTTTACAATGTTCAGGAGGCCTCAGGGCTGATACCCATCACTAGTTCAAAAGGTGAACATCCAGTGGAGGCCTGAGAAGCCTCTCATATAGTGAACATTAATGGTGTCAGCATTTGGTCCCACTGTCTCAGATCTCACTAAATGCACTTTTGAAGCATGGCCTTCATAGTCCAATTGAACTACATGACTGGACCATTGGTTTGGGGATGATATATGGAGGTGCTCAGGTGTTTTATCAGTAAGGTATTGCATACTCTGCACATCACCCCAGCCATAAAATTGGTCCCCTAATCATTAATAATCTCCTTAGGGATGCCCACCCCGGCTACCCACTTCAGCAGTTCATTAGCTATCCTAGGGGCTATTGCAGGCCTTAGTAGGATGGCTTCAGGGAACTGGGCCGCATAATCCATGATTACCAATATATGTTATTAGCTCCTGCTGCTTTGGGGCATGTTGGTATATAAGCTGGTAACTTCCATGGTGGCTAAGAGGGTATCACTAGTCTGTGGTCTGTGTTTTTAAGTTTTCATAGAAAGTCTATTGTGTCTTGGACAAAACTTGATCTTTGGGTGACAAAAGGTTTTAGGATGGATTCAATAAAACTTGATATTTCCTCAGTTAGGGTTCCATGGTTGGTTATTATATTATATTATATTATATTATATTATATTATATTATATTATATTATATTATATTATATTACTGGGGTATTCTCCAGGGACTGCCTCCACCCAGTTCATGGCCCTTTTTCCTTTCCACAGCGATGTAAAAGGGCACAGAATACATCCATTAAGACACAGGACTGGGACTGAAGTATGCTCATTAAATTCCTGGCTCTGTCATATGGTTCTTGAGTAACCCTAGGCAAATCCCTTAACCTCTCTGTTCCTTCATCTGTGGAAAAGGGAGAACAATTTTCACCTATGTTTCAACGGAGTTATAAAGTATTAACAGCAGTAGAGGGAGCTACTAGTATGAAATAACCTTGTGTGGAGATCATTCCACATTGTAATTGGAAAGATGATGGTGTAGGGTGCTGTAAAAATTTTACTTAACACAAGTTGGGGCTGACAAGGTAGCCTATAATGGATTCAAAGAGCATCTGATTGGAGGAGAGCTGTATTTCTTTCTCAGCTTGAATCCTGGGTCTTTTAAAATAAAACAGACTTTTTGAAGAATAGCAAACCAAGGGTTTTTATCTAGAACGAAATGAATGTTCCTACTTCCACCTGTTTGACAGATTGGTTATGAAAAACAAATTAGAAGATGCATAACTACAGCACCAATTAGGTTTTCCTTAATACTGGATGTTGAACTGGGAGGCTATGTGCATGACTTTTCTCCTTGTTACTGCATTTCGTTTCCCTGAATTATTTCAGAGGTATGCTATTGCACTGGTATTTTACTCCCTCAAAGGCAGTTATGCACATTGCAACCCCTCTCGTGAGCATATTTAACACTAATTATCACCTTTAAAAGCATTCTCCAAAGACAGACCAAGAACTGAGTTATTGCCTTACCACTGGTATGTATTATGTGGCTGCTGTTGTTTTTTAAATATTATTTGAAAGGACATCCTCCTTTACCCCCTGACATCAAAACTCCTATTGAATACAAAGCATAAGATCAGATAAGAAGTTTCAGATAGTAATCAGGGAAAAGGGAATTCATGGTCAGAGCTAGAAATGGATAATTAGGTATTATGAATTAAACCCAGAAACAAGACCTGATCTGTAAGTGCCAGTGGTGCTTCTCCTGGTGCCCCAGCTCCCTAGCCGGCCCTCTCGGGGGGACACCATTGCTCCCACCTGCCCCCGTGCTCCCCCTACATGTCCCCACTGCATATCATATGTTGGCATTAACACTTACACCTAGGGGCAGGTCAAGAGAATGGCATCTTATCGGTAGGGATACTTAATCTACACAAGAGAGCAAGTTCGCAACGGGACTCTCATTGGACCTAGAGGGACGGTTTTCCAGCTTCTGCTTCTCCTGTGTGAAAATGAAGTTTATTTCCTACTAATGGGGACTTTTTCCCCTCTCCAACTTTCCCTGAGCCTGGTGAAGGATGAGCCTGAAAGCTTGCAGAAGAAGATATATATATCTATCTATATATAATTGCAAATATATAGATATAGATATATATAGATAGATAATTGCAAATATCTATCTCTATATATCTATTATCTATCTGCAATTATCTACCTAGCTATCTATATATATGTATGTATACACACTTGCAATTATATATAGATATATATGTCTTTGTCTGCAAGCTTTTGGGCTCGTGCGCCCTTCATCAGGCTCAGGGAAAGTTGTTATATCTATATCTATGCATCTATATATAGATATTTGCAATTTCTCAGTTGCTGTAATCAAAGGTATCATTTAAGAACCAAGAGTCCTAGACTTGTGCATTTCTGTAGGGATACTAGGCATTTTTTTTTTAATCACTTAGTAGCAGAAATGATCGAAGGCTTCTTGCCTGTTCTTTGTTTGCACTCCGTCTTTTCTCTCTCTCTCTGGACCGGCAGTGGAGGCCCCGACGCAGTGCCGAGGGGCGTGGCCGCGGGGCATTGTGGGGCTTGTAGTGCGGGCGGCGGCGGCGCTGTCCCCGCCCGGGCGCGGGGCGGCAGTGCAGCTCCCGGCCGGCGGCCGCCGCGAGCCCGGCCGGCGCCGCGGAGAGCGGAGCGGAGCGGCGGCGGCGGCCAATGCGCAATTGGCTGGTGCTGCTGTGCCCCTGCGCGCTGGGGGTCGCGCTGCACCTCTGGCTGCTGCTCGGCGGCCCCGCCAGGCGCCCCGCAGGTAGGGGCGCGGGACGGACCCGCGGGGCTCCCCGCAGCCGCGCCGCAGGGTGGGCTGGGGGCGCGCCGGGGCGTGGGGACAGTGCCGGCTGGGCGGGTGCTCCCTGGCGGCGCTGCAGGGGAGAGGCTCAGCAGCTGCCACCTTTGATCCCCACCCCTCTGCTTGCAGGAGGGCCGGGATTGAGTCCAGCTTGCCCCCGAGCCCCGCGTCCTGGCAGGAGCGGGGTCCGGGTCGGGCGCCGACATCTCATCTTTCCCTGGCTGTGGGGTGGGTTTGCTTGGAAAGCCTGAGGTGAATGCGCTGCTCCCCTGGCACCGCCTTGTTCAGAGCCCGCGTTCCTGGGGAGGGGTTGGGAAGGCATCAGTTGTGTGTGTAAAAAATATCAACTAGTACAGACCGTAGGTCTTAGATGATTCCAAAGTTGGTGACTTTCTGAGGAAGTAGTCCTGCAAGAAAAAGAGATTGCTTTTAGTATCCTGTACCTTGTATTTCCTGTGCTGGCAGCCAAGTCCCAATGTCCTGGCAGGCGCAGGGCTTCCTCTTTCTATCAGTCCAAGTGCCAACAGCTTGTCTTACCCTGGCTGTGAAATGGGTTTGCATGCTTGGAAAGCCTTGTGCAAATTTGCTGCTCTCCTGGCACCACGTTGTTCAGAGCTGGCGTTCCCAGCACTCAGTGAGGTCGGGGCATTGCAGCCTGGTTGTGGCTCCAACAGCAGTCGTGAAGAGATGCCTGGCAGGCTTGTTATCATGCATCTCTGCTGGGAAAAGGGTGTTTCTTTTACTGGACAGATCTGCCTGGAGCTTCATGTTGAGCTAATAGCTTATTTAGTTATGACAGACCCTTTAAGAGGGAGTGAGCTGGAGCCTCTTCCCTCTTGAGTTGGCTGCGGGATTGTTCAGTGAATCCTATAGCCAGTTCCTGGCACCTCCGGGATGGGCACAGTGCCAGTGGGGCTGCAGGGGCTGGTTGCACAGGTGTCCATGAAGGCCCATGCTGGCCTTTAGAGGCCATGGCTGCCTGGCAAGGAAAGAGCTCAGACTGAATTTTCACATCCTGGGTGGTCAGGAGGGAAAAAAATGAAGCTTTATTTAGAAACGTAACACATTTGATCTGGGACCAGTAATAAACACAGACCCACCTGGTGCCTTTATTACCGAGAGGATCAATTTTCTGCATTCCTCTGCTGACCAGCATTTTCTGGAGAAAAACCGAGAATTTTTCCTGTAAGTGGAAGGAAATGCTTTCCTGGAAGGATGAAGAATAGCTTAAGTGTGTAAAGATGGTCTCTTTATACCTCTCTTATTTTATTGCTTGGTCTTTTATACTGTATCTGTGCTAGGGCAACACTGGGGATAGCACCAATGCACCTCATCCCAGACAGGGCAGGGTAGGGCTGGACGGGGTGTCACTCCGGTGTCTGAGGGGGTTGGGAAGGCACAGGTTGTGTGTGTAAAAAAAACTAACTAACTAAATAATAGACTCAATACTAAGCACAGGTATTAGATGATTTCAAAGTTGCTGAGTTCCTGAGGAATTAGTCCAGCAAGAAAAAGAGGTTGCATCCTGTACCTTGTATTTCTTGTGCTGGCAGGTGCATTCCTCCGAAAAGAAGTCAACATTTCTCCGTGAAGGGCAACCTCTTGGTTTAAGAAATGCCTTGTTAGGGGAAATGATACAGTCTTCATATCTGAAGATTCTTTTCCCTCATTCTAAGGATTTCTATTTCTATCTACCAGTTATTACTCTTTCAAGGACAAATCCTGGTTCTTTTCAATGCAGTAGCAAAGCACTCCCTTCAGCAGAGCCAGTATTTAGCCTGTAGTACTATAATGATAATGATTTTGGTGTTAAAATACATTGCCAGTTCGGAGTTCAATTCTCCAAGCACTTATTACTGGATTTTGTGATGCTCAGTGCGAGAGTAACTCCTTGTACTGTGCATGGTAGTGTTAGGGTGATCAGATCCTTCTTAATTAAACAGATGCCAAACATTTTTTCCAGATTTTCTTTCTCTCACTCACACACCCCTCCCAGCCCCTATGACCTTGCATTTTGATATATGTAGATCTTATTTAATTGTAACGAAAAGAAATCTCCTGTATTAATGTAAAAAAAACCAAAACGGATCTTGCACAATGTGGGATCATTTCCTAGAGATGAAAGCTGCCACCTTTGTGTCTTGTTTCTTCAAAGGGGTAAGCACCCTTGCTCAGCATCTTAAAAGGATCATACACCTTATTAACCCTCAGAAAGTGTTGAGAAGTGTATGTTATAAGAAACATCCCTGCACTGGCAGAGAGAAGAAAGATGAGTTAAGAGGCCTCTCTTATCTCTGCCTATTGTACTATGATTTGCATTCTTCAAAGTTCTTTGTGATCATTAATAAATTAATATGCCACAGAGTAGGAAATGCACTTATTTTTAAAACACTTCTCCAAACTTGAATTATTAAGGTGGTCTGACAACACTATCTAATAAAGCCAGCTTCGATGCCTTTTATTGTTGAGTAATTCTTTTTTGTTTTATTTTATTTGCTGTGCCTGCCACTCTGTTATTTACCACCTGGGTTCTTTGGCAAGAACAAAAAGTGAATTGATCTCAGAAGAGTTCTTTACAATAGCTGTGGCATAAAAATGTATTGTTGGTGCATATTTTGGCATTTCCTTAAGCTTTATGGCATCACAGCAGTTGTACAATTATCCACCAGTGTGGATCAAAAGTGATATGAATAGCAGTGAGTCACAAGGTACAGAGCCAAGCTTACCCTTATATTAATCTGTGAAGGCAAATGGAATTATACACTTGACTTTTTCATTTGGATGGAGGTCTCTGGATTTAATGCCTTTTTTGGGCTGGATAGTTCTGAAAGAAAGCAGGAATAGCACAAATCTGAGAGCTGTGTTTCTTAAAACAGGTTAATCTAAACTATCATTCTCATTTGTATTTTATAATGGAATCATAACAGAAAGGTATTGATGCATTAATAAGCATGTTTAGTTTTTGAAGGGGAGGGCAGTGATGTGCATACAGGGAAAAGGGAATTAAGGTGAACAGAACCTTCTGTAAAGAAAATAGCTGAACCTTAAATTTGGCATGCTTACATTAAGATAGTAAAATGAGAATCAGAGAACTAGAAAGGAACTGCTGCAAAATCAAATCTAGTATCCTTCTGCTGCAGGTACCTTGTCATCAGGGATCCTGGTTTTTGCTGGTAAAAAATTGTAAATTCTCTGATTGAAACCCCCAAATTTGTGATTAAAATGAAAGGTCACTATACATATATATATATATAGGTATCAGTTGAACACAATGTTTTCTTGATGCATTTACAATTTAAAGCAATTTGGAGTGTCACAATTACTATAATAAAATACATTCTAAATACCTATACATTTTGGTATTTGATTTTGGAGTTTTTTATCATGGAAAATCAGAGCTCCCCATGGCCCCTTAGCTAACAGAACGCAGATCCAGGCTCCTCATTCCCAGGGTCACAGCCCCCTGGCCCTGCTTATGCCCCTCACTCCCCACCCCCAGCCCCCTGGCCCTACTGGTGCCCCTCATTCCCCACAGCTCCTAAGGCCCTGCTGCTGCCCCTCACTTCCGCCCACACAGCCCCTGCAGCCCCAGCCCTGCTGGAAGGGGCCCCCAGCTGCCAGGGCTAGGGGGCCAGGGACCCAGGTCCACAGCCCCTTGTCCCCTACAGCAGCGCCCAAGCCCCAGCTGCTGCCATGGAGAGGAGCCCAGCTGCCCACCCCGTTGCCTGCTGCCAGCCTGATGTGGGTTCAGGCAGGGGTGGCTTGCTATTGCTGCACGTACTCCTGGGGCAGTGTGGAAGACCTGTGCCCCCCAGATCTGTGCATAGGGTGAATGTGGGCTGTGGGCTCAGGCTCCCTGCCCTGCTGCCCTCCCCAGAGCCTCTGCAGGCCAGTGTGTGCGATTTGGTGCAGCTGGGCAGAATGGGGCTGTGTGGAGAAGCACCCTACCACTGTGAGGTTTGGGCTGCCCTGGCAAGGCATCCCCTGCCCGTGCAACAGCAGTGAGCTACACAGCCCTGCACCACTGTAGCTGTGCAGGCAGGGGGCGCTTTGTCAGGGCAGTGAGGAGCTTGTGGCAGCAAGGAGCTTCCCCACCCAGTCCCACTGCCTTGCCATGCCAGATCGCACTCACCAGGCTGGCAGCCCCTGCCCCACACACAGATCTGGAGGGCACATGCCCCCACAATCCTCCCGTGGGAGTGCGTGCACCCCCCTGCCTCCTGGATGAGCTGCCAGGATCCTGCAGCCGCGCATTCTGGCCCTAGGCTGCAAGCCCCTCGTACCGCCCAGCCGGGCAGCAGCCCCAGCCCTTCCCAACTCCGTTCCTCTCTCCCTATGGGGGCCTCAATCCCACCCCCCACCCCAATTTGCTTGTATGAGCTGCTCTCCAAGCTGCCTGGCGGCCATATACATATTCATGCATATGGCGCCCGCTGCCAGACTGCCCTCCTCCTGCTTCCTCCCAGCCCCTTGCAGGCTGTAATTCTGCCAGCCCGCAGGGAGCTCTTTACAAAACTGCAACACCCATAGGTTTCTCTGTTAAAGTGAAAAAATGTGTTTTCCTCTGGTAAAGGGGGAAATCCATATTTTACTCCGTTTTTTTAGTGGGAAATGGAAAACACGGATCCTGCTTATCATGTAATCCTGTTCATCAGTTGATCAAACACTGTCTTAAAGATGGTCTGTTTTTTGGCCCCAGTTCCTCTGACTGGAATGTCATTGAACCCTACTGTTCTGATGGTTTGAAAACCTGCTAATTTCCAGGCTAAATTTTATTCATGGTCAGCTTAAGATACTCACTTCTTGTGCCAGCATTGTCCTTTAAATCGTCTTCTCATTTGGTGGTTATCTTAGAGAGAAATCTTACAGACCAGGGGTTTTCAACCTTTTTTAACAAGTGTACCCCTTCCGTCTCAAAATTTTAGCTCATGTACCCTTTATACGTTTTTCTTGTTTTTAAGTGGGAAGCCCGCTGCGCCCTGTGTGCAGATCTGGGGGGCACACACCCCTGTGCCCTCCCAGGGTGCGTGCATTGACAGGAGCTGCCACACCCCTGAAAGAGCCACTCGCGGCTCTGTGCCCCAGCTGGGCAGCTACTGCCACTGCTCCAGTCCCAGCTCCAGCCCCACTCCCTCCCTCACCACAGGGGCCTATGGAAGTGAGGCTGTCGGGGTGGGGGGAGGCTACAGCCACCCCAAGATTTGCCATAGCCTCCCCAGCACCCTTCCCAGCGCCACCTCTACCCGCTCTGAGCACAGCACGGCCCAACCCCCCTGCCAGGAAGAGCCCAGTGCCACCTCTCAGTCTGCAGTGACTCCCCACCACACAGATCCCGGGCACACGGTGCCATGCTCAGAGTGGGCAGCGGTGGCTCTGGGAGGGTGGTTGGGGGTTCTACAATGAATTTTTTCTGGTGCCTGTGGCCTGCCCCCCCATATTGCCACTCCCGGCACTGCCGCCACTCACCCCAAGCACAGTTCTGCCCAGCCCCTCACTGAGAAAAGCCTGGCATGGTGTGGCTGTAGCCCCAGCCCGGCCCACCCCATGCGCAGCTCCAGGGGCACACATCCCTCATGCCCTCCCAGGGTACACATAGCAGAGGAACCTTCCCCCCCGCCATGTGGCTAAGTCTCACACCCCACCCTGGCAGGCAGCCTCTTCCCCAGCCCCACTCCCTCCCCCCACAACAAACTTACCAGCTGGGCCCGGCTGCTCTCCATATGGCCGGTCTGTGCGCATGCAGCTGGAGTTCTGCATACCCCCTACAACTCTTTTAAGTACCCCTAGGGGTATGCATACCCCCAGCTAACAACCACTGTTATAGACAAAAACCTTGATTAGCCTTCTCCCTCAAGATTAGTTCTCTGTTCCCCTGAACATCCTAGTAGCATCTCTTTGTACTTGTTTCAGCTTCAACCTATCTTTCTGGAATATAAGCGACTCAGGTCTTCCCAGTGTCTATTACAAGGTCATTAACACTTCTCTATCCTTTACTGAAAATACCCCAGTTAATAGATTTTTTTAGGATTGCTTTTGCCTTTTTTATGACTGCATCATGTTGGCAGCTCATAGGCACCTTGTGGTCAACTAGTACACTCAGGTCTTTTTCCTTGTCAGTTATTGCCGACTGATGAGCTCCCAGCTTATAGCAGAAATAGTTTCCAAATGCATGACCTTGCACTTTGTTCTATTGAATTGAATCTCATTTCTGCTACTCCATTCCTTATAGTCATCCAGTTCTTCTCTGTATGGACAATGTTTCCCAACTTTGTATCATCAGCAAATTTTATCACGCTCCCTTCCTTTTGTGCCAAAGTCATTATTAAATATTTTTATTAAGATCAGTTGTCAGACCAAGGACACTTTAGCATGTAGTGTTTTAACAGTTTATCTTTTCTCCCAGAGTTCTGAACTTTGTGACTTCTCGCTTTGCTGCAGTTTTATTAGTCCAGAGTGTGCTGGTACTAATGCTTACACCTAGGGGCAAGGCAAAAGGAAGGTGTTTTATCTGTAGGAATAATTTCTGCTAGTGAATGATTAAAAATGACTTTTATCTGAGGCTTCTTATTTGTTCTTTAAGTTTTATATAACCTTTTCTACTGAGTATATTGGACATTTTCTTCTTTAAAAAAAAGTTTATGAAAAATAAAATATAAGCAACCTCCCCTCACCCCCACAAGCTCTTGCTTTAATCCAGCAGTCTACCTGGTGATCCGTGGGCTGCATGTGGTCTGTAAAGGATTAATTTACAGCCCCCAAATCCCCATCCAGCAGCCTCTCTCCCCATTGTTCCAGCTGCAGAAACAGCTTGGGGTCTGCAGGTTCCTTCTCCAGCTTCCACTTCCTGCCCTCACCCCAGGGGATGGTTTGGTGCAATGCGGTGCAGCCCACGGGCCCAGAAAGGCAAGGTTTGGGGATAGGGTGCCTGTGCTGTTGCAGCCACCAGCTGCTTAGAAGTTGGACAGGCTTGCTTTAATCCTTATAGGGGGACTTGGTGCTTTGTTTCTAATCATGAGTTTAATTGATAGCACCAGTCCAGGGGCAATACCTAGTAAAGTGGGAAGTTAGTTGCCTGTTGCAGGACTGTAGTTAGTGTTCTTGCTCAACAAGAAAATACATGCACGTTACATTTTACATGGTACATCTCTAAGGTGTCATGGTTACACTTATTTTGGATACCAAATGTTCAGATAAATATATGGGCCTTCATATATTTTAGAAATTTGGTGTTTTACTGCTGCATTATTATTTCAGACAGAATATAGCACCCAATCAAACCCCCACATAAAGAAGAGTGCATGTGGCCTAGAATACTTGGACACATGCTAACTTCAAGCATTGTCTTCAAGCTGATGGACCAGTCCCCATGCTTCAGGCTCATGCTAAACACTGCCATGATGGGCTGGTGCCATAGTGTTTACAGACTACTTTGCCTATGGCAGCAGAGGGTGAGCACGAGTGCCACCTGTGCTGAAGGGAAAGAATGGGCGTAGAAACAGAAGTCAGCAATCAACCAAATGCTGCGGGTTTTAACAAGGCTTACAGAAATGTGGTAGGATTCATCCCATCCCATGCACGCTCTCCACACAGCACCTTGCAGCCACACAGCATGCCCCACCCCATGCCGGGAGCACCCACCAGCTGTGGGCAGTGGAGTGCACAGGTGGGTGGATGTGTGGCTGGGTGTGTGAGTGTGTGTGTCTCTGAGGTGTGGTGGGGTCGCACAGGGCGGGGTGGCAGCAGGGAGTTGCATGTGGCTGGATGCAGAGCACGGGGCAGTGGGTGGTGGTGCACCATCCGCCTGTCATTCCTGACCGGCACTTTGCTGCTTATAGGATAACTGTCTCTCCAGTGCTCTTTTTTTCCCTTTGCAGCTATGGTGGTTGCTACTATTCCAAATACTCATAAATCACCCTTCTTTCTAAAAGGTTTTTCTTAGTAAAGCTGTAAATTACACCTAAAGTTTTATCTACATCATGGATTGTTAGCCAGCTGTGCAAGGGCTCAAGTGTAGATGCAGTTGATCCAGTGTAAAATGGGACTTAATCTGGTACAACCTATCCTAGCTTCCAGCTGAGGAGAATTCCTCCAAAGTAATATACCTATTCTAGGGGTTTACCATGCTGTAGTTACACCCATGCATAAATCCCTAATGCAGGGAAGTACTTTGCAAAATTACAGTAAATGAAAGAGATCAGAGAGAAAAGAGCTTTCTCTGCTTTTTCAGTTTTTCTTTTGCATGCTTGTCACTGCTTTGAGAATAATGAGCTTTTTTGTATAGTCCATTAGTTCCCCCCTATTGTTTGTTAGAGCCTTCCACACAGGTAACATAGGAGAGGAAAGCATTTGAAAAATAGGGTTATGGGACTGCCAAGTCTCATAAATTGGCAGTTACTGCACCTGAAGCTACTTTTACACTTTTTTTGTTTTGACGTTTACCTGAAGCTTCTTTTTAACTTTTTTTTTTTTTTTTAAAAGTCAATTATTTTCAAGTTGATGGTGTTCCCAGCAACCTCTGTCTTGCTTACTCAGGTCTCAGGGGAATAAAAAATGTTTGATTTCATCTACTTATTTAAAAACAAGAATCAATGAGGCCCAGATTCTTGTTACTGGAATCTTTCATCCTCTTCCTCGTAATGATGTCTAGAAATCTGTAATTGGCTACCCAAGTTTGACATTTTGGTTAGAATGGTGCGTAGTCTCAGTGAGACGTATTTTACTACTTCCATGTCTTAGCCTTTGTTGCTTCTTCGTACTGAACAATACAAGTAATATTAAGATCTGCCTGTTGTGAAGGTGGTTGTAATGTGGCTGAGGCGAGCATGCTGCCTTCCAGCATGAGATCCACCCTACTATGGCCTGACACAGCTCAGCAGTGCATGTTTTTACATGCAACTCTGAATGGCAACTCCGTAACAGGCAGTGCTGCTACTTGCTTCCAGATCACCATAGTCGTTGCTATGGGTTAAGGAGGTCAGGCAAAGTGGAAGTGTTTTGTATCAAAAAGGTGCGGGACTGGAGTTGCAATGCTAAGATACGAAGGGTTTTGTTGAGCCAGCGGCTCAGGCTGCACAATGTCGAGAGTTCAGTCTCGGTGTCTAATGGCAACATAGCCTGTGTTGGAAAGATTCCCTTCTTCCTGAGTCCCATCCACTATCAACATTCACTGTGATACTTTAGGATTTATTACAGAGCTTTGCATCCTTCTTTAAAGCATTGCATAAGTGGCATGAATATTCAGTGATTGGGAAGTGCAAGTGTTTTCTCCATTTTGTGGATAGAAAAACAGAGAGAGTGAGGGAGAGGGCCTGGCTCCGGGGGACTCAAATGGCACAGCTAAGATTAGAACCAGGCGGTCTGTTTGAGTCCTGCTGTTGAGCCACTGTTACTTGCTCTTTGTGTTCACAATTTCCAGTTACTGATGATATTAAAACAGGCAGCCGTGTGAGCAAGCCAAGGTTGGAAGAACACGTTACATATGAAAGTGATGATCAGACTGCAGGCAATAACAGATACAACTTCAAATGCCATTTGGCATATATAGGGAATGATCTGGCTTCTGAGTGCATGGAAATAGTCATAAATTGCTCCAGTTAAATTTAATTCCATTGGTTAAAAATAAATAACTAAATAAATAATGCATACTTCAGAGGTCAATGTTAATTTGCTCTGATTTGCTGCCGCTGTAGAAGTTCAGATCATACATAGGCAAATCTCATGACTGGTTCATGATAGGTAAATAAGTTTTCTCTGTACCTCTAATTTTATCTCCTTTTCATAATATTGGTTTGAAGAAAAATGGTGGATCTCTGTTGCCTTAGAGCATAATAAATGCTTTTCTCCAACTTGCCAGTGGGAAGGAAAAAGTTTTGCCTGGCACACATCAGGCCTGCTTATCAGCTTGTGCAAAGTTGAACCTTTTCTTAAGAAAAAAAAAAGTCACAGACTCTTAGGACTAAGAAATAAGTCTTCTGAATATAAAGGCTGAATATATAATGCTGCTGTATTAAACCTGCCCTGCTGTATACACCACCCCTCCCCCTGGGGCATAGGCTTGAGGAGGGAAGGGGAGCCAGCTCCTGTTCCAGGCCTAGCAATGGGAGGAGCACCAGCTGGGTAGGAGTTGTGGGACATAACTTAACCTCTCATGGGCTATTAGTTGGACAGCTCTGGCTTAAGGAATTCTGCCCCATGAGAAGGCTTCATGATTTTAATTTAGGTCAGTTTTAAATTTAATTTTGGTGAACTAGTGCAAACATTTATAAGTGTTTCTGTTTTGGTTTTTGAATGGCTTATTTTGCTTTAGCTCAAGTCAGTAAAGACTTGATCTATGCTAAGCTGGTATTAGCCACTCTAAATACGTGGCTTTAATTCTTAAGCAACACATGGTTTTATACTGGTTTGAAATGGTGGAAGTCTGGGTAAGCAAGGCCTCAGGTCCTGTTCAGAGTATCAGTGTCAGTTCTCCTGTGGGATGATGACACTGCTGCTTATTGGATAGCCTGGGTGTAGACTACAGAAGCTCTCTAAAGCATACTCAAATGGAGGAAAGCCATGTAAAAGAGAGTATGTGAAAGGGAAGAATTGTAGAAGCAGAGGAACTAATTGTTTTCTAGTCTATCAGGTATGGGCCTGTTTCACAGATACCCTTTATTATGGAAAATGGATTGGCTCCAGCTATATAAGGGTCTCTGTGGACCTCCAGTAATCTGCATGAAGGAAATCCAAGTTATTTTCTGGATGTAAAATAGTCTGACTTGACCTACAGTTTTTGTCCTGTAAAACTGTTACCTACGGCAAAGTATTAATACACAGTTAAATGCAAGAAACAAATCAAATTCCTGAAGCTTCCAGAATGTCAGTGCATATTTCTTAAAAACAGCAAAGCAGCGTGAGTGGGAAACTTAGGGCTTTTTGAGGAAGAAATGACATTTTAGTCAGTGTAAAAATAAAATAGCCTCAGGGATCTCATATCACCTCCAGAGTTGCTGGATTATGTAAACTTCTCTCAATTTAACCGTATGTACTAACCTTCTGTTTATAGTATGCTACAATGGAAACTGTGCTGCCAAAAGCCATGTTTTAAACTGTTTGCAAATGTAAATTTGCTTCAGACATGTGTATCTGGTGCACCCTGACTCTAAAATGTCTTTTTTAAAGACACAGTTGGCAACAACTTAGACTTTCGGAAAATTTGTTTTCTTTCTTTTCAACTTTGACCTCATACTGACTCATGGGCGACTGGTGCTTCCTGAGTCTGGGGGGGCATCAGTGGGGCATGACCAGGGCGGGGGGTCCCCCAGTGGCCAGCTAGTGACTCGGGGGTCCTCCAGCAGCTGGTCACTGACTGCGCCAGTTGGACGGCAGCTGCGGTGGAAGTGCCAGCACTTCCGCATGTGGCACGGCGGAAGGTTCCACCGCTGGCAGTTCCTCTGACAACATCCCACTGCCAGAGCCCATTTCAGGGGGGCACGAGCACTCTCTGTGCCCCCCTACCAGGCAGAGCACTAACTCTCAGGGGGGGCATGTACCCCCATGCCCTCTAT
This sequence comes from Crocodylus siamensis, assembly GCF_052110815.1. Classification (NCBI taxonomy): domain Eukaryota; kingdom Metazoa; phylum Chordata; order Crocodylia; family Crocodylidae; genus Crocodylus; species Crocodylus siamensis. Next base: position 141,342,551 of record NC_143395.1, on the reverse strand, counting down.
ACGCGTCGCCTATGTACTGATTGTGTATGCAGTTGTGGTGATGCTCATGCTTCCCTCTGAGTTTTTAAGGAGGACCCTGATACAGTGAACAGATATTTAGAGTTTCCAAATCAAACCATTTTAAATGGAATAGACAGTATAAACTTACAGATATTTTTTTGACTCCCCAGAACTAGATCCCAGAATGACTTTGTATTATTTGCAGTGTTTGTGTTGGAGAGCTCTGGCATTTGTAGATATGTCATTTTAAACTTTTAGATTAGGGGTTGAACTAAAGAAGGCTGGAAGGAAGTGATCCCTACCGTTTTAATTCTAATATAATAAAGGGCTTAGTCTGTCTGTCTGTAATGCTCTTGGAGCACTCTGATTGGTTACTGAAACAACCAATCAGAGTGCTCCAAGAGCATTCTGGTTCAGAGGCATGGTGGAGTGCCACCATGACAGCAGGCAAGCCCTGCTCCCTGGAGGCAGTGGCAGCGCTGGGTGGAGGGGCAAGCTTCTCCCCTCCCACCCTCCCATCAGGCAGCGGCAGTGATAGTCTGTCCCAGTGGCAACACATAAGGGGTGCATGTGCACCCCCTGAGAGCACTAATGCACCCCCGACAGGCCTCACTCCCTGCTTAAGCGATGGGCAGGAGGGGCCCCTGTAAACATTGGCCAAGGTGTGGCGGCCAGTTCCGGAAGCCAGTGAGTGAGATCAGCCATGGGGGGGACCCCCCCCCCCCCCGATCACTGACTGGTTGCTGGGGGGGCACATGCCCCCCCTGAGAGAGGTGCATCAGTCGCTCATGCTCCATCCTGCCCCAGCCGCCCCCCACATCATTCCTGGGGAGCAGTTGGCTAGCTGTTAAATATAAACCCAACTCTCTTGGCTTTAGAATAACTCAAACTAAACTGTGCAGGTCCATTAGATTGGTTGATTGTGGGATCCAAGTTGTGCATCTCAGGGTGCAAAAAGACATCCGAACCCCTTATCTCACTCCAGTTGTCCAAAAATTGTTCTGCTACCCTTGCTAGTCACAGTTTATCGCATCATATTGGGAGGCCATCTGTTAATGTATTGCACGCCCTGGGAATTTCCCTGCAGAGGAATCCTTGGGCTGTGCATCTGCAAGTGAGAGCAGGGAACTTCATATAACCTCAGAAAGTGCTTAAATATTTTTCTTTACAAAAAAAAAAGCTGATGAAGTTTTGGGGTTTTTTTGTTTTGTTTTTAAAAAGGAGAGGGGAGGGCAGGAAAGAAAAAAGCCCAACTCAGTCTGTGAAGGGGAGACCAGGCTGAGCACCAAGTGAGAGCCAATAGTCACTGGAGTCTGTGCCAGGCTGGGGTCAGCGAGTGCTACCCAGCAAGTGCACTTGGACTGAAAAAAAAGCAGGCTCAAATGTCACTGTACCAGAGTAGGATGAAGCAGGCTGTCTGTCAATTGGCACTCCTTCCCCATCTCCAGCTACTACAGTCTGGGAAGTCAGGGAAAGTGAGACTCTGCCATAAAGGAGCACAGAGCTGGTGGCAGGAAGATGCAGCCTGCGGCTCACCTGTTCTTGCCCACCTTGGAGCCTGCCCAGGCTGGAGGGGACATAGGACACGCCACTGTCAGGCTGCTCATTTATTCTGTAACTCTGGTGGACATGCTGAACAAGCATGTGGCTGCCTCCAACTGCTGTGGGCAGGGCAAAGACTGGGGATCTGCTGCCCTTCTGAATACATTCAGGCAACCATTACTAGAGGCTGGGTCAGCTGCAGCCTGGGACATTGGATGCTTTCCCCTCAGTGGCTTGGCACACAAAGATGGACTCTACTTCTAAAAGCTTGGACAGGGCCATTGTCCTACAGGATCAGGCCCCTGAAACAGTAAGAGAGGCAGGGTCCTGAGACTAGGAGACAACAGCAATATCTATAAATGCTAGTGAAGCAGTTTAGCTGTGCTGATCCCACAACAAAGATGATGTCTGTTTATACCCTCAGGTTACTCTTGAGTCAGTCTTGCTTTAAAGAGAAGTCTGATTTTTAACAACCTATACATTTAAAGAAACATTGTTAGCAAATACTGAATTATGTATGCACACTTATGGTGGACCCTATTGTCACAGATCTCTGTGCACACACACGCACACAGACACACACACAAGCCCTAATCAAAGTAAAAAAATATATATATATATATAGGGGAGCTAATGCTCGACAACCTTATTTCTCTGTTTTCACAACTTTGAAAGGGCAGAGACTAGGAAGAACTCAGGCAGGAAACAAAATGCTGAGGCAAATGAAGCCAGCAATAGTGAAAAAGCCTGGACAGAGGTGCAGAGGCATCTGCTGTGTGATTGTAACCAGGCTCAGCTGGAGTGTCTTGGTTGAGCATTCTGGTTGTGAAGGCATGATAGATCGCAAGAGTCACCTAGCTCTGGTCACACAGGGAGATGATAGCTGCATGAGAGAGGTGTAGCCAGAGTCAGTTCAGATTTTGCAGATTGTGTAAGCGGCACCTTCTGTTTTGCCCAGTGTTCAGCTTGAATTTCTGGTAGCTCATCCAAAATGTGGAGCATGACTGCAGCATGCTGTCCTAGAGCAGCTTGTTCAGAAGGTAGGTAGCCACATAAATAATCAGTCAAAGGAGGGTTGTGTTTGCTTTATGGGCCTCTGATCCTCAGTTAGGTTGCCAGCTGGCTATTCCCTTAGTTCTCTAGGAATAATTTCATAGCTCTGTAAGGCTATATGGGGAAAGCTGAAAATACCTTCCAGGTGTTAGGCATAGAACGTGACACTAATTTTCTTCCAGTTTTTTTAATGCTTCAGGCATTCAGTACACTTACCTTTGATGTGCTTTTGAATTACTGCTTGCAGCTCCGACTTGTGGGATTATGTTTGTACAGTAAATCGTTGTTATTTTAAATTCCTAGGTCCGCTCCCTTTCTTTCCTCAGTGGAAGCTAAAACATTATGATGTTATTGTGGGTGTATTATCTGCTCGCCACAATCACGAGCTACGCAGTGTTATAAGGAACACTTGGTTCAAGCACTTGAAGCTACGCCCAGCACTGAGCCAACGGTAATCTCTGATATTTTACATTACTTAGGCTGTGTGAGAATCTATTAGCCAAACAAATAAACATTACTTAACCTCTGCTATGAAAAGACAAGCCTTGCCTTAAGCTGATGAGCATCCTCTCTGATGGATGACAGGCTGTTTTCATTCATGATACCTCTTTAAAACCATAAAAATGTTATGCAAATGTGGGGCTGAAATGGATTTTTGATGGGAATTAACATTTTTAGTTATTTGTGTGTAAGAGTATTTTCTGATATTAAGAAATACTGACACTTCAGCTTAATGGAAGGATTCAAAGCTGATCTTACTTCACAGCATAGCAGTTATCATGCCTACAACTCTAGGTCATGTGCTTCCTTTTTGGTAGCAAGCTAACAGTATGCCTACATCAATGATTCTGAGCCAGGGTACCTTGATCAAGGGTGCTTGAGGGTGCCACACAATGTCAGCACAGTTAGGTGTGCAATCATGGCTCACAACCCATTTACAGGCTCGGCAGTGCTATGCTTGCTAGCACCACATCTGAACAAGACTTGGGTGTCATGATAGACAGCAAAATGAACATGAGCCACTAATGTGATGCTGTAGCTGGCAGAGCTAATCAAACACTGGCATGCCTCTACCAAGGCATCTTGAGCAAGGCTAAGGATGTCATCTTCCCGCTCTACTCAGCCGTGGTGAGACTGCAGCTGGAGTACTGTGTCCGGTTCTGGGCAGTGCACTTCAGGAAGGATGTGGAGAAGCTCAGGAGAGTCCAAAGGAGGGCCATGTGCATGGTTGGAGGCCTGGAGACCAGGTCATATGAAGAGAGGCTGAAGGCCTTGGGACTGTTCAGCCTGGAGAAGAGAAGACTGGGTGGCAGCCTACAAGTACATCAGAGGCATACATCAGGGCCTGGGGGAGCATCTATTCACCAAGGCCGCCCAGGGGAGGACAAGAAATAATGGGCAAAAGCTGATTGATGATCACTTCAGGCTAGACTTAAGGGAAAACTTTACAAGTCGAGTCCCAAGGATTTTGAACAGGCTCACCACAGAGGTGATACAGTCACCCACCCTGGCAATCTTCAGAAAGCGTCTTGACTCCCGTCTTGCTGAGGTCATCCAGTCCCAGCAGTCTTTCCTGCTCAAGTGCAGAGGGGCTGAACTTGATGATCTGTACAGACATATACCTTTGTTTTACGTAATGCAGCCACATGCCTACAGTGGCTCAGGCCAGAAGCCCAGTGGGCACTAGAGCATGGCTCTCTGGCACATAACCAGCAGGGGCTGTGTGTTCACTTCCTCTTCCTGCTGCCTCCAAGGTCTCTGGGATATGCAGACCAAAATTACAGCAGCAGGACTCTGCAGGGTTGCTCATCACTTCCTCTTCCTGCTTCCAGCTGTCTCTGGGATTTGTAGTCCACAGTTACAGCCACCAGTAAATTTGAGCAAGAAAAGGGGTGTTTAACCCCGCCTCTCTGGCCCCAGGCCCCAGCCAGGGTTTACCTGGGGTGAGGAGGCAGTCCCCCCTCCCCCTTCTCTCTTCCTGCAAACCGAGCTGCATCCCCAGCTGGGCTTGCCCCCCACCCCTTGTCAGCCAGCCCTCACTGCTCCAGTTAGGGAGCAAAGCGCAAAGGCCAGACTTGCTCTCTGGAACAGGTAGCACAGCCCAGCCCAGGGCTGCAAAGCATGCTAGGATGCTGGGGGACTGTGGTTTAAAAACCAGGAAGGCGTCTGGGACAGAAGTTTCATAAACTGGTTTGACCCAAATCAGTTCAATCTGATTCTATATTCATCCAGGTTTATCGTAAACCAGTTTCAGCCATTTTGAAACAGGTTTATATGCACTGAACTTCTGTTCTGTTACAGGTTTAAATCACTTACACCAGTTTATATGTAATTTCTGCCTTAGCCAGAGAGTCATGGTTTTGGTTCATTGTAGGTATGCATAAATTCAATTACTTTCCTCACACAATGTGTCATTCCGTTTAGCACACAATACTTGAAGGCAGTCTGGGTCACCTGAATTTCCTTTCTCTTTTGCTGCTGAACTCTCAATCTTAAAATCTCATTAAATTGGATTTATTTTTTCTGTGTTGAATTGCTTGGTTATGAAAATTGGAATGTCTAAGTTGGAATGGATGGCCTGATCGTTGCAGAACTTGTAGTTATGTCCTATGATTAAATAAAATGAGGAACAAAACAGCCACTTACAGGAAATCCCTTTGTTCTATGTGATACAATAATTTTAAGCTTTATTTTAAAACTATCTGTAAAACCACATACAATTCTGTTAAAGAAACAGCTCTTGGCTCTATTGTGCTTAACAATGTTGCTTTGCATTTGAGATTTGTAAATCTAACTCTCTAGAATAGAAAGGAATAAACTGATGGAACAGAACAGGGTGATGTCTAAGAGCTTGAACATGCAACAAATTTGTAGACAAGAAGTGAATAATTAAAGCATTATGCTGGTGTAGTTACTTATGCCTTGAATTCAGGGTAAAATTACCCCACGAGAAATCTGTCCTCTTCCAGGTGGGGTAGCCATTTGTTGTAGACTAGGGGTGTTTCACCCCTGACTCATGGGCCTGGTCTGGCCTGCAGAGCAATGCCATGTAGCCTGCAAGGCTTCCCTTAGTTCCAAAAATTTGGTAGAGTAGTGGCAACATTAATTGCTGGTCCCCTGCTCCCAAATTTTCAGACCATGGGGAACCTCTGCAGGCCACATACCATGAGCCCTGTGGAGTAGATTGGTTGGGGTAGCTCAGTGCTGGCCTGATCCAGGTGTGTGGGGCCAGCACAGCATAGGGCCCTGATCCGGGGTGAGGTCAATACAGTGTGGGGCTTGATCTGGCCATGGGGGGCCCAATCCCATGCAGTGACCCTGTGTGGGTTTTTACTTGGGGACCATCCCTGCACCATTCACCTGGCCTGTGGGGCCAAAAGATTGAACACCATTATTCTAGGAAAATAGGCTATTATATGCTCCCCTACCACTTAGGGTCAAAGTGCTATAATAGCACCTATTGGAAGCAAGCTATTCCTTAGAGCAAAGGGTCTCAACCTTATTAGACTCAAGGTAGCATCTTAAGTCTTAACAAGGACATTTTTGACTACAGAAAAATAATAGAGCAATTCATTGGTTACCGAGAACTCAGATAGACCACACCAAGTCAGAGTGCTTTTGACACTATGGGTTCCTGTTTGAAATGTCTGGATTTATCTTATGAATCATATTTGCACATCGAAGAGTGCTAACATTGTGTGGCACCCTGGTTGAGAACCACTGTCCTAGACAGCTGCTAGTCTGTCTGCTTGGGATCCTGGTAAAGTTTACATCTGTGTATATAACTGATGGAAATTGCACTGATACATATGTCTCATGTGTCCAGGCCCTCGGTGAATTATGTTTTTTTGGATTCAGTAAGTTCAGTTATAAGTGACACTTATTCTTCTGTCAAATGCCAAATTGACAAATTTCCATTAAAAGGATTATTTTAAAGGACTCAGAAACCCTAAACTGTGGAAGAATGGGTCTCTGTATTGAAATCGTCTTACTGAAGATAAAAATAAATAACTGGTGCTAATGGAAGCCAATTGTTTTAGTGTCCTTGTGAAGTTTATAATAGGTGCACATGGCTGTGATGTGCCTGTAGAAGACAGAGAAGATCCTTATTCCTGCAAACTTCTGAATATTAGTAACCCAGGTATGGAGGTTCTTCTTTTAAAATATTATATCAAATAGACTCCTCTTTATTGGGACACCCTGACAGCTTAGTGGTGGTCACAGTAATGGGCCAAAATCTTGCAAATGCTCTCTATTAGTTATGGAGTTTACTGTCTAGATATATCATATGTATATATCAATGGGGGAGACTTACCAATGCACAAAAGGAAGACTGTTGACTTTTAGAGTATGTCTGTGTGCCACAATGTTGTGCCATGCAAAAACACCTGAATTTGCTCTGATACCAGAAGCTGTGTAGTCACTTCAGTTTCTCAGCAAGACATATAAGCCTTGGCAGAACATTGGGCTAATGCAGCTATGCTGCTTCTGGTATTTGAACTAGCTCATTTGGAGCAACCTGGCACTGTATTGTGCCATTCAGACACAATCTTAGTCTTCCAAGCATAAGGAGATTCCCAAAGAAAAAGCATTCCCAGTACAGTGAAGCACAGTGTTAATACCTAATGTGTTTCTTCTCCTCTGTCCAAGCAGTGACTTACAGTCACTGGTAACCAGCTGACTATTAAGCAACTTACAAGCTTCTCTTTATGGCAGTCAGTCATCTTTCCTTTGGAGTTTGATTACATTTGTGCATATGCCAGCCAGGCCAGTTAATCAGCTATTCCATGCCTTGTCTATAATAAGTTAAAAAATGATGAAATCTGCTCTCACTGATTGTGTCCTTTTTTTTTTTTATATATAGTTTTGAATCAAGAAATTGAAGCATTTAGTCTGCCTGAGGATACTACCTCTTTGCTGTCTGAAGACAGAATTGTTAGCATCAATTTCAGAGTCCTTTACCCGATTGTAATTACCAGTCTGGGGGTATTCTATGAAGCTGATGGTGCAGGATTCCAGAGGAATATCACTGTCAAACTGTACCAGGCAGAACAGGAGGTACAGTATTATAAATATCTTACTAAAATATATCAAAGTGTACTTTCTGTTATGGATGGAGTACCTGCAGAATATTACACATATGGTAATGACCTAATAAATTCATGATTTCACATCTTGTATGCTAATAAAAGCATTTCCTTTTTCATTGCACTCTTGCAACTGTCAACTGAGTAATTGAACATTTTTCATGTTTCCCATTTTTTATCTGGTGCGTGTGAAAACCTGTGGAATTTACATACTAGTCCAGTGATTCCCAAACTCTGACAGATTGCACACCACCAATTTAAAATGATACAATCTTAAGTATCACCAGCAAATTTTTCCTCATATAAAGTAATTATAATAAATCTGTTAACGCAGCACTGACAGGTTGTCTGTGTACCATTGGCAGTACATGTACCACAGATTGGGAACTGCTGGCCCACTATCAAATTTTCTCTATAACAGACATTTTTAGGTATGTGATGTGTGAGTTAATAGAAATGCTTATTAATTTAAATATTTTCTGTAATTCCAAAATAAACTATTTATTTTTTAATCTTTAACTTAAGAACATTGAAAAATATTATATGTATTTAAACAAGCATACATAGAACACTTCTTTACTATCTAAGGCTGCTTGCAGATGTTAAAAACAAAAAAAACCCCAAACCTTTGCTTTACCAGAAGAAGCAGAGTCTGTATAGACCGGATACTTCAGTGGGACTTTTTGGCATTTTAGCTAAAGATAAGTCAGTCAGCTATCAGATAAAGGTGCCACGAAAGCCCCACAAAAGCGTGTGATCTATACAGATGTTGGGTGAGCCAGGTCTAACTAATGCAATACCTCTTTGGGCATGGGAGCGTGCTGAATTTAAAGTAGAGCGCCATTTTGGTTTTGGTTTTTTAATGTCTACAAGCAGTATAAGATTATGGAAACACAGTAAAACTATTGATTCATGTTTCATATATTTTTCCAGCTTCTGTCAGGGCATCTGAAAGCTATTGTTCATTTTATTAGTTAGTACATAGCCAACAAAATAAACTTTATTTAATTTTCCAGATGTGTTACAGACTCACACTTTAGGTTGGTAATATAAAGTGTCGCTGCTGGGACGCGACTAGCTGTTCTCGGGCCGCTCTTCCCCGTGGGGTTGGTGTTATCCCTTGTCGGCATTCCTGCCGCTGCCCGAGCGAGTGTTCTCTGCCCAACTCCTTGACCCCATTCCCGCCTGCCACGACTTGATGTTATCAGTGTTAGGGGTCAGTTGTGCATGCCTGTGGCCCAGGGTTCCCCGGCGGTCACACTCAGGGCTCCACCACTCTTGCACCCCGGTCTCACACCTCCTTATGGTGCTGTCAAGCCGTTAGTTGTCTTGCTCTAGGATTATTACTGAAAAAGGGGCCAACTTCCCTTCTGCAACCAAGACTATACCTGCTACCGGTCTAATGCCCCCTGGTCTCCCCTAGAACTCAGGGAATTAGGTGAGCCTTTTTCGTGTTTTGTGTTATGCTTAACACAAACTGGGCGTACCGCCTCTTTAATTGCCCCCCCCACCTTACAGAAGCCCCGTCTGTTTCATGCCTAGGCGTTCAGTTCTAGCCCCACTCCCCGGCACCTCCTGGTCCAGCAGTGACGTGTCCTATGGGGGCACTTCTCTCTGGGGCTTCCCCGTAGGCTGTCTGCCTCTGTCTGCTGTTGTCAGGGATATCCTCTGCAGTACTACAGAGACGATCCCAGGTCTCCCTGCCGGTTGCCTCTGCGGTGATGCTTCCGCGGCGTCCCTGCCTCCTCTTTTCCTCGTCCGGGGTGCTTCTCCCCTCGTGCTCCGCTGTTCTTGCTGGTCTCATTTTTATTCGAGCCAGCCGGTACTCTGTGCTTGCGTCACCAGCTGGCCGCAGCTGTATAAACGAGCGGCTGACGAGCCGTGCGGGTTTTGCCTCGTGGTCTGCCTTCCCCGGCTCAGGAGTTGCCGGTAAGTATCTTTGCGTCCCGGGACATAACCCCCCCTGCCAGTTGCCTTGTGGCGGTTTTTCAGGGTACCGGTTGGTGGCACTAGTGCCTTGCTGTATGACGGGATGTTGTGGGCTGTCAACCTTCGGCTCTGGGTCTTCACCACACCTAGACAAGAAGTCAGCCGTTACGTTATCCTTTCCTGGTCTGTACTGGACTTGGAACTTGAAAGGTTGTAATGCTAGCGCCCAGCGCATGATCCGCGCATTGTCCGTTTTGGTGGAACTAAGCCACTTTAAGGGTGCATGGTCGGTGATAAGGGTGAACTCCCGGCCTAGTAGATAATACCGAAAGTGTTCCACCGCCCACCGGATAGCCAGGCATTCCCTCTCTATTGTTGCATACCTGGTCTCAGCGGGCAACAGTTTTCGGCTCGCGTACGCTACCAGTCGGTCTATGTTGTCATCGCATTGTGTTAGAATGGCCCCAATGGCGGTGTTGGAGGCATTGGTCTGCAATGTGAAAGGTTTGTTAAAATCTGGTGAATGTATAATAACATCATCGCAGAGGGCCTTTTTCAAGGCTTGGAAGCTTTGGAGCATTGTTCTCGTCCAGAGTATATCTTTCCAAGGCTGCCCCTTCAAAGCTTCTGACAAAGGTGTGGTTATTTCAGCGAATTGTGGCACGAACCTACGGTAATAATTTACTAGGCCTAAGAAGGACCTTAGTTGTTTAAGTGTGCGTGGGGCCTGGAAGGTCCATATAGCCTGGACCTTATCTTCCAGGGGTCAAATGGTCCCCTGGCCCACCCGGAAACCCAGGTATTTGGTAGAAGTGTGGGCGATAGCGCATTTACACGGGGTCGCCGTTAGGCCCTCCTGCCGCAACTCAGTTAATACGGCCCTTAGAGCGCGTAAGTGTTGACTCCAAGACCGGCTAAAAATAACAATGTCGTTGATGTATGCGGCCGCATACTCCGCATGCGGTGCTAGGAGATGGCCCATTAGCCGCTGGAAAGTTGTGGCTGCTCCATGCAGCCCGAAAGGCATTCGCACAAATTCGTATAAACCCCATGGGGTCCTGAAAGCGGTCTTAGGTTGGTCACAGGGCCGCGCCGGTATCTGCCAGTATCCCCTTGCCAGGTCTAGCGTTGTTATAAATTGGGCTGCTCTGATTCATTCTACTAGCTCCATTACCCGAGGCATGGGGGAAGGCATCGAATGTAGCAACTGAGTTCAATTTACGATAATCGATACACAATCGTAGTGTTCCATCGGGCTTTTGCACAGGTACGAGGGCACTTTGCCAGGGGCTTCGAGAGGGCTTGATGACGCCGAGGGCTTGCATTTTTTCTACTTTTGTTTTCACTTCGGATGTTAGGTGATGCAGCAGAGGCCACCATCAGTCCCTAACTATGGTTCCCGGAGGTGTCAGGATTGGGTGAAACACATTCTTTACCTTCCCCGGGTTTTCTGAAAAGACCTCCTGGAATTCCCTGAGGAGCTCCCATACTTCTTTCTTTTGGGCCGGTGTGAGCTCGGTGCCTATATGAAGCTCTTTCATCGACTCAGGAGTTTCCTTTTGCTTGTCAGGTTCTTATAACCTCAAGTTCTTGGCCAACTTGGTCATGAAAGCTGCCCAGCCCTCAGGCTGGAGCCACTCCCACAATAGGTTGACATGATATATTTACCTGGGTCTTAGATGGCCCAGATGGTGGACTTTATAACCAACTGGGCCAACTCTCTGTGTAATTTCGAAGGGGCCTTGCCACTGGGTCAGGAGTTTGCTAGGTGAGGTGGGCAACAGGACCAGTACCTCTTGTCCAGGTTGAAATTCACGCTCCTTAGCGTGGGCGTGGTATCTTTCCTTCTGATGTTGTTGGCCCTGTCGTAAATTACCTGCGGCCAATTCTCGCGCATTCTGGACCCGTCATTGGAATGCCTGCTGATATCTTGAGGGATTGTTGATAACTGTCGGGCCTTGTTCCCATCCCTCACGAAGAATCTGCAGGAGTCCTTGCGGCTGATGGCCCAATACCAATTCAAATGGGGAGTATCCTTATGGCTCGGAAGGGGCATCTCTCAGCACCAATAAGGCTAGCAGTAGCATCAGGTCCCACCACCGTGGGACCTCTTGTATACACCTCCTCAGCACCCTCTTCAGCGTTCCATTCAGCCGTTCTACCAACCTGTTGGTTTGGGGGTGGTAAATGGACGTCCGCAGCTGCCTGATTTGCACGGTCTGGCAGACTCCCCGTAGAACTCCAGACATGAAGTTCCGGCCCTGGTCCGTAAGTATCTCGTGGGGAATCCCCATGTGAGAGATCCATTTCACTAACTCTTCTGCTATTTTTGGAGCCGTTACTGTTCTCAGGGGTATGGCATCAGGGTATCTTGTGGCGTAGTCAATAAACACCAAAATGTACTGATACCCATTGCTACTGCGTGGTAGTGGCCCTACTATGTCCGTCGTGACTCTTGAAAAAGGCAAGTCAATTATCGGCCTCAGGGGGGCGCGAGGTGGTCGGTCTTCTCTGGCCTTTTGGCAGACAGGGCATTGCGCGCACCGGTGGGCTATGTCCTCACCTATTTTAGGCCAAAAGAACCACCTCGATATTTTCTCTAACGTGCCTCCCCAAGTGGCCTCCAGCTGGACTGGCATGGGCCAATACCCACGCAGCTCTCCGGAAACATTCCAGCACCACTAGTTGCCTCTTCTCTTCCTCTCCAGCCCTACCCAACAATACCCTATAGAGGAGGTTGCTCCTTACCTCGAAATAGCTGGCTGGACCTGCCCCAGATGTTTGTCGTGAGGATCCGTCCATGGCTTGATCCCAGGGTCCTCGCAATCCCGGGTCTTCTTCTTGGGCCTGCCTAAACTGCTGGCCACTGGCAAGGTCACGCAGATCGACAAAAGGCTCTTCCGTCTCATCCACAGGGTTGTTCCCCTCTCTGGCGTCGCCAAGCCAGCCTTCCCAGGTTCTCAGGGATCTCCGGGTGGTCTCCACATCCCGCACCCTGTCCATGACGTCATATAGAGGGGCCCAGTCTCGGCCCAACAGCATGTCGCAGGCCAGACGTGGGGCTAAGCCCACTAATAAGTCTCCCTGGTATTCCATAACCTGAAGATCAAGCCACGCTCGACGCATAGCTTGGGACTCCCCATGGAGATACGCAATGTTCACCGGCTCAGCCCAGCGGTTCCGATGTTCCTTCACCAGACTGGCTTTTACCATCGATTGGGCACACCCGGAGTCTAACACAGCCTTTACCGGGCGGCCCTCAATCCAAGCCTTTACTACTGGGAGCTGCCACACCAGGCCCTCACCTCCAACCCCATAACTGCAATCCATCGGCTCGCCTTGGGCGGGCTCCCTTCCTAGTTCTATTCCTCCCCTCGGAGAACTACGTGGCCGCCACCTTTCTGCAGCCCTTTCTGGACACTTTTGTGCGAAATGCCCCCCTTGTCCTCAGTGATAGCAGACCATGTCTCCGCCTTGATTCTTGAGGCCGGTTTTCCGCCGCTCGGCTTCCCTGGCAGCTGGCGCCGGAGGTGTGGTCCCACGCCTGTCGCGTGGGTAGCATGCCTCCGCAGCTGTGAAGACCTCAGCTAGTTTTAATGCTTCATCACAAGAGGCAGGTGAGTGCTGACGGACCAGTCTCTGGGTCCTTTCCTCCAAGTCAATTAAAAACTGTTCTAATATAACCGTATCGACTATCATGGCAACCGTACATGAAAGCAAACTAACCCATTTCCCAAAGAGATCTCGTAACTGTTGCAGGAGGAGTCTCGGCCGTCTCTCTTCTGCCCCTTTCTTGGCCCTAAAAAGCCGTCGATAATGTTCTGGACTGATTTCTAATCAGTAGAGAATGGCTGCCTTGACAGGGAGGGTTGTATGTTTTTCACATCCATCACCTTGTCCAGTTGGTTCCAAGTATTCATCATGAAAATTTTCATCTAACAAAGGACTTCACAATGCATTTCCAGTGAATAGGTTTATTTTAACCAAATTTTAGTGATGGTTGTGTGTTAATATTAGGCATGCAATGGACATGACTAAACTTTATGTAGCCTTTCTATTATAGTGTGCCTTTCCTATGAGGAGCATGTATGAACTCTTGTTACACCTTATGATATAAAAAGGAGTATGCAATGAATGATGCTGGAAATGAAAGAGCCCTTTTCTGACAGCATATTGGTTAGATGTTTAAGTTTCACCGTGCTACACTTGAGTTATGCTGATATCGGGAGTGGCCTTGTGTTGATGCATCTGTGTGCAGTTTGATGTGTCCGGTTCTTCAGGCAGTGAGAAGCTGGTCATGCAATGATGGGATGGTACAGATCTCTGGGGACAGGGAACACACCATGTTTTTCATGGCAACCTAGTGTCATAGATAATTCCATAAACCTGGTTCTGTTATGTTCCTGGGCAAGGTTGCTCCAGCTAAAATTCATATGGTTAGTTGTATGCGTTTGAGATGAGGAATAGGGAGCTGGGAGCAAAAAGGGGTAAGAAAGATGATAGGGATACCTTCATAACATCACCTCATCCTGTGGGGACTGAAAAGAAGTTGGTGAACAGAGAGAGGGAGGCAATAAAATCACATATCCTGAGGGACAGTCTAGACATATAAGGTTCTTTGGGTAAATGTGATATCTTCTATTAAACTGGAAAAATTGTTCTTTACAAGCTTTTGGGCACACACCCTTCTTCAGGCATAGGAAGAGTCCAACTCGAGATGAATTAGCTTTACAGCTAAAGTAAAATGGGAGCTAATGAAATACTACAGGAGAGAATGCCTTGTTTAGGGGGGTGGGCATGAACAATGGTGTCTTGATTTCAAAGTCTCCAGGTATTATTTGAAAGGTGTTCATTGGTTCAGGTCCTAGTAACTAACTGTCCTTCATTACCAACTGGTAAGAATTAGTAGGCTGAGAAAAGGTGCATCATGTAGATCAAGAATGAGAAGCTGGAGGTATGGAACAAGGTAGCTGATACTGCTGTTGTTTCCTCTTTCTGGGTTATTGCCTCATGACCATTCACTAGCAGGCTTATGGGCTATTTGTAAGCAAAAAACATCCAATATAATTGTTTAAAACAGTACTAAAAGTTGCTTTAAGAGGCGTTTTGTTTCCACTGTCAGCTGGTTGGGATAATGTAAGTTTTCGTAGTTTTTGCAGCTCTTGAATATAAGATTTTAAGCTTCTTACATATTTTTTTCTTTCTTTTTCTTTTTGCATACAGGAAGCTCTCTTCAGTGCTCGCTTTAGTCCTCCTAGCTGTGGAGTGCAAGTGAACAGAGTGTGGTACAAACCAGTAGAGCAGTTTATTTTGCCAGAGGTATGTGCAGTATTTAAACCACTCCGAGTAGCTATAAGTCAGCATGGGACATTGATTTGTAAGACTGGTATTTCCCTTCTTATTCTATTTATATTTCTCAACAATCAGTATGTAGTGAGTAGTGATACCAACATGCCAACGTTAGCCATTCTAGGTGCTAACACTTGGCACCTCTTTGCAGCTGGTGCTCTAACAATGTTCATTTGCTCTTTTCTGTCTTATGCAGTCCTCTAAAATAATTTTTCAGTGGTTTGTTAGTAGCATTTCAGTGAGAATTGTCTCCAAACCTTGGCCTGTTGATATACCTCAGGCTTTTAAGCAAGTGTTTCCCATAAAATGGGGCATGCCCCCTTTTTTTTTTTTTTAGAGATGAGTGCGGAAGACTTCCAGAGGCACAGACAGATCTCTCAGTTTTCCAGTCCCCTGCTTTCATGGTGGGGGTAGGGAGAGTCAAGTTTTAGTTATGACTGCAAAATGTGTAGTGGGTATAAGTGAGGCAGAGGCATCTGTCCAAGGTTGCAGAGATCTGGAAGCAGTAGCTCTGAAATATAGACTTATTGTTTCAACAGATACTAACTCAAATCCTGATGATACTTTAAATTTCTGTGTCAGCTATTTCACTGCTCATTGGAAAATGTGGAAAATAAAGGAGGAATCATATTAAAGTGTGTATGTGCATGCATATGTACTCATGAAAACCTACGTAGGGGTGCATAAAGGATGTGTATGCCTTTTGCAACACATCTGCTAAGGTCAGGGGGAATAATGATCTGTGTAATTTTCCTGAAGTGGGAGCACAGCTTTCAAAAATTTGGGAAATCCTGCTGGCAGGGGAGGCATGGGGTTTTTAAAGTTGTTGCTGATCCTGAGCATTTTTCTTTAAGCTGTAACACTTGGATCCAAAGTTTTGTTATCCCATTAACGATGTCTTGAGTTTAGGTTGTTTTGTAAGGATATGTTTGTAGCAGAAGGAAGTTGTTAAATAAAGCAAAAGAGAGGATAGGCAGACAAAGAAAATAGAATGGGCATTACTACAGTGAGGCTACTATCTTACAGTCACTGCTCACGTTGCACACCAACTTTAAACAGGAGCACTGGCTCAGGAAAGCTGCCAGCTGTCGGGAGTATGTACTGTGTTCTAATCTTATAAATATTTTAGATGTTAAGTGGGTTTTCATTCCTTTATATGCTGCTTCTTACTATTGTCAGACCAGTGTTGTGATACATACACTACATCAGTGCTTCCCTAACTTTTCCTCATCACGGCCCCATTTCCTCTGCATGGCCCCTCACTTCCAACCCACAGCTCCCCCACCCCTGTGACCCCATCTGCTGATGTTACAACCCCATTTCGGGTCACGACCCACAATTTAGGAACCGCTGCACTACATCATATAGAAACCATATTTCTTACTCTGGATCAGGATGGTATTAGGTCATGGGAGAAACAGTAAAATGGTTTCAATGAAAGGGAAGAAAACTGAGACAAGTATGAATCTGGGGCCAGTTTAAACCCTGACTTCATTCCAATGGCTTCACAAGATTGAGTACACTGGGTGCCAGTTCCCTGTAAGAGGAGGAAGCACTTGATCGGTTGTTTTATCTCCTTAAAAAAATTTGTTTAATATTCCACCAGAGTAGTGTGTTGGCAGCATAGCTTGTCAAGTAAGCAAATATCTTGCAGTATTTTCTATGTGATTTACTGGTGCTTAAATTTCTTCAGGGGAAGGAAATGTAAATTATTGTGATGTGCAGAATATGCTGTATTTTTATTTTAGAATGCTGTTTGGCCAACAGTTTAGTGATAGGGGATTGGTTTCTGCAGGGCTCTGATGTTATTAATGTAAATCTTTGAAGACTTTTTCAAGATACCAAAATCCAAGACCATTATAATATATTTCCTCTTAGCATCTCTAAATATTAATGCATCTCCACACTTGGATATAAATTATTGCATTCTTATTAAAAAGAAAGATCTGAAGAATTTCTCTTTTCTAAACAAAATAACACCAACTCCTTTTTGCTATGGGGCCTGCTCTGTTGTTCTTCCTGTCCCACATGTGTTGTAAGTCTACATGGTGATGTGATGTTAGGGGCCTAAAGTTGAGATTCAGACAGTGCTGAGAAGGAAGATGTTTAAATCAGCCAGTAGGAGAGAAGGGTATGTCTCTACCTTGGATTTAGGCACCTATGAGAAATTGGGATTCACAGCCCCAAACTCCTGCCAGCCCGGAGGTGCCTGAGTGACTCGCTCTTTTCTTTAACCACAGGAGGGGGAGGAGGTGATGGTGGTAGTTTCCATCTTATATACAATACCCAGGGGGCACTTATTTAGTAAATGGGAGACCAGGGTTTTAGGTGCTCCTTAGCCTGAGGGAATGGAAAGCTCATCTCCCATCTCCCGTGAGTGCCCTAACCACCAGGCAGCAGGTTAGTCGGAGCGGGGTACTGTGTCCAGGATCTGAATTATGGGGAAGCTCGGGGGAGAAGGGGGGCGTTGAGCCCTCCCATAAGAGACAAGAGCCCTCCTGCAAGATTTGAAAAACATAACCTGGGGGGGTCTCTGATTTTATTAGGGCGTTGTGATGAACAGCCCAATTGTTTTTGCAGAGCTCCCCAAGAGGCAAAGTGTAATTCAAACCCTGACTGTGTCCATCTCTCCTGTTGAAGCTGGGACAAAGAAATGCAGGATTGATAGAGGAGAGAGAACAGCCCCAGGACGAGGGAGGGAGCCCTGGCTTCCGGTCTGTTCTCAAGACTCCTCGTGCATATTATCCAACAACCCTTTAATGCAACATACAAGAGAAGGGCCCAGTATCCAGGGCTCCCCTTTCCTGGGGGAATCCCCTCATTGCAGAGCTCCAGGGAGATGGTCCTCCATGCTGGGATCTCGCATTCCTTTCCACAGCTTCACAGGATGGAGACCGTCCCCGCTCCAGCCTTTCTACCAGCCTCCCAGACAGGGCATCTGTCTGGGAGGTGAGAGATGTGGTTTGTGCCCCTTCCGGCTATGGAAGGCATTGAGCTCAGGTCTGACTTCCTGGCAGCTGCTTTAACTTGTATTGTGTAAAAGGGGGCTCCTGCTCGGCTAGGTGTGTTTTTTTGAACGAAAGCAGCCGGATGCTGTACTTCATGCTGCACTCAGTGCTCTCTGCCTGGTAAGCACACTCTGAATCTAGGAAGATGAAGACCCTCAGGGAACTTAGGCATGGGGACCCACAGTTTGCAAACAGACGTAGGTAGGACTTAGGCACCTGGGCACTCGGCTTGACTGACCTGGCACCAGTTGTGGGTTCTCTCAGCAGCACAGTTTTAGGTACCTGGTGAAAACTTTAGTGCCTCTGGCCTCTCAGTTGCTTGAGAGATGAGGGTGGCTTTTGGGGGATGGACAGAAGTGCCTGATTTTTTTCTCTTGGATGCAACTGTAGGTGTGTACGTTCCATTTTGGATTTGGCTCATTGTTCTCTGTGGCATTTAGGATATTGGAGCAGGCAGCCTCATCTGGAAGAGATTCACAGCACACATTTCAATATGCAGTCACGTTGAGGTGGATAGATTAGTAGTGGAGTGTTTAATTGCTATAAGCTGGGTACAAGGCTACAAATATTTCCTACTCTTCCCCCCAGGAAGAAAGAATCTCACCCGTCTTTCAGCTAAGGTGCTACTTCCCCCCTCCCCCCCCATCATCCTAAGAGGGATGGAGGGAAATAAAACATCAGTGCAAGCATCTGGCAGGCCAGGTTGTCCAAGGCAGAGTCAATCACACAGATATTAGTGGAAGGACCAGGAGAGCACAGCCAGCAAACACCGGGGCTAAGGGACTCTTATGGACAAGTTTTAAAGAAGCATTTGTTTTGACACAGAGCTCCAGACCACTCATGTAGAAGTAGGACTCTGTGCCTTATGTACCCTCTGTTACTAATGAGAAGTAAAACAACAAAAGACACAGCACTGTTTTACATTAGGAAAGGTGTTTGACAAGGCTGCATTCTGTCAATACACCTGTTCAGTCTTCATTGTGAATGCCAGGGCTCTCCAGTTGCTAGAAGGGTGGAATTTAAATAAGGAGAAAATAGATTATGTGGTCTCAGGTGTGCTGCTAATGATCTCCTTTCAGCATTTCTAGGCCTGAAGTTTCCATTAGGAGCTTAGAAACAGAGTAGCTAAAGGCTAAAGCCATTAGTAAATTTGCTTACAAATCTCTCACCTTATAAAGCAATAATATTTTGCACCATCAAAATACCTTGCCTTCAACGATCTTGAATACTAATTGATTTAGCCTTTCAACATGTTTTTGAAGTAGACCTGGAAAGTGTTATCCTATTCCCTTTTATGCAGGAGGAAAAGGAGTCTCAAGCCTGCAAAAAATGTGAAAATAGGAAAAAGCAGCTACTAAAATACCTTGTAAATACATCACCAAGGGAAGAAGAGATGCTATCTGATTTTTCACAGTGGAGGATGTTGGGAAGTCATGCCATTAATTATTTACAAAAAGGCTTAGTAATGAGCCATTTGTCTTTTCAGTTAAGAAGTAAAGGCAAGCAGAGTGAAGGTATTAAGCATAAAAGTTGGCTTTGTCAGAGGACTAACTGGGTCTGTTCCTGAGTGAATCTAGGATTTTGAAAAGGTGGGTGTAGGTGGTGTGTGGTACATCATCATCACATATAACACAACACAGTTTTCTCCAGTTAAAAATAAACTAGAGAATTTACTATGCTATTCCATCTAAGATCAAAGCAAAAACTAATGCAATTTTGTTGGAAAGTATATTAATTCGCTATATCATATTTTGTGAATAAAAAACAAAAGTTAGTGTTTTAGCTAGAGATAAAAACAGCCTGCAGAGCTGTGAAATAGGAGCTAGGTTTCCAGGAGCAGCTAACAGACATCAGTCAGCATTGCAGAAGAAAGCCTAGCGTGATTAGTGAAATATCAAGACCATTAAAAAGGAGAGCGGGTCATTAACACCTGTGGAATGAAGAGTTTAGAAGGAATCAGGTAGATTATAATGATCCATTAAATCAATTGACTCCCTCACTGCTGCCTGAATAGAAATGCTGCTGCCACTGCCAGAAAGTTGGTTTTAAACTTTGAGTGGTGCAGAAATCAAAGGCAGTGGGGAGCAACCCCACCACTGCACCACCCCCACCCCCCGGATCTGGCTCTGTGTTCATTATTACTAAATTGAAATTAAAAACCAAGAGATGAGGGACTTCTGCAGTGTGTATCCATGACTGAATATTGAGCATGCCACAGTGATGAAAAATGGCCAGTTGGTGGATGATATTGAGAAGTCTGATGAAGCTGCAGGAAGCTGAACTGTTTTGGAACTCAGTCAATGAAGAGAGTCTATGGAGAAAAGGACAGTGCAAAGCAGGAACTGAAGAGCGGCATACAGGCAGGCTGGCAAACCATTCTGATCATTGATGAGTTGTCAGCAATCATGGATAGTTGTAAATAATGAGAAAGGTTTGCTTGTGTGCACACAACAGCCACCTGCCTTTGTGGTCACTGTACCAACATTTTCAGTTTCAGGTTGGGAGGCATTGATCTAAACCTCGACCACATCTCGCTGAAAAGAAAATCATTTAATGTTTGTGAAACTTTTGATGGATCTATTGTATGTTTTTTTCTGGTGAGGACAGGCTTACTTTAAAAATGAGAACTTAAAATTCAATTTTAATTTAATAATTATAATTTAAATTCTCCTTCATCCCTTTTTGCCTCTTTCTCACCATCTGAGAGGTTTCATCAGTAAATTATTGTAGCATTTACATATCTATAGGTATCCATATATGCAGTATTCCGTGGATCAGTGAAGAAGCTAATTGAAATGGGTTTTTTTTTCATAATTTTTAAAAAACCCTCTTAAGATCATATATGCCAAGAGATAGCTTTAAAGTGACAATTAAAAGCCTGAGGGTGGGTTGTGGGAAAGGAAGAGAGTGAAGAAAATCCTTATATCTTTTACTTGCCTGCCAAGATGGGCCTGGGTCCTGTGATGGTCCTGCAATAACTGTGCCAGGGCAGCAAAGGCAGTTCTATTTCTTTGTCTGAGTTCACTGATTTTCAGATTTCTTTTAATGTATTCTGTAATGTACGTTTTTATAGTTAATTAAAAAAACTTTCAGGTTACTTCTTTTTTAAATACAGTTCAGTTTTTTAAACATCTGGAAAACAAACTTTCTTTGTAGGTTTCTATTAAATTTTAATATGGCTCCTAACGTGGAGAAATATGATGTTTGGCTAAAAAGCTTAACTGTTTTGTATGCTTCATCCTTTTATTTCTGATTTGTTTTGTTGCCATCAAGGCTAAGAAAGATACCTTTGCTGTGTTACAAAACCAACATGTATATCAAGCTGGATCTCTCAAAATTAGAAATATTTTGTTTTGCCCTTAAAGGTTTGTGTGTGACTATGAGATGCATGTAAGCATATGTTTGTCCTGGTAATGGTAAACTGCCATATGCTTTTTTCACAGAGTTTTGAAGGCACTATTGTATGGGAAAGCCAAGACTTGCAGGGCCTTGTTTCTAGAAACCTTCACAAAGTGATGGTGAATGACGGAGGGGGTGTGCTCAGAGTCACTGCGGTGCGTCAGTCTCACTTTCCTATCCTTCCTGCATTTTTCTATAAACTTCAGTATATGAGATAATTTACGTTTGACTTCCTTAATTGGTTTAAATTTAAACTTGTACTACCAGCAGATCACTTGGGCCCTTTGGTGTACAAAAATAATGGTGCCACTAAAGGTCTTTTTTCATTCTTGATGGGAATGAAGTTGGCTTGTTCCCTCTGGGTGCATTGAAACTAATGGGTCAAAATTCACTGTTTTTGAAGCTCTGTTGAAGTCAGTGAAGTCAGTTTTTTACTGTGGTATATTCTGGCTTAGTTACTGAAATCCTGGCATAATCATTTATTTCTATGTCAGCATTTTAGATCACAAGCATGGAGAGCTTTAGTCAGGGTTGTTTTAACTTTTCTTTTAAATTTCAAACCTAGCTTTCCAGTCTTATCTGGAGTAATGGAACAAAAAAAATTAGCAACTCTGAAAACTGCGGCATCAATTTTTTGACATCCAGGTGCTATTAATTTTTATGGCAGTTGAGCATCTCAGATTGTTTAGGCATTTATGAAAATTTCGACCTAAAATTATAATGATAAGATCTTACTATTTCATATATGCACATGCTGAAAAATGAGATACTGAAAATAGTTTTATTTTTATTCTTAGTTATCACAAAGGTATATACTTTTAAACAAATCACTAAGAAACGCACATCAGGAGTGTACACTGAACTTTTTTTTAAATCACTCTCCATCAGGCAGGGGAAGGTTCATTGCCACATGAATTTACAGAAGGTGTGGAGGGAATATCAGGAGGCTTTATCTACACTATTCAGGGTAAGTAGAAAGAGGTAGTAGGACAGCCTCTATTGTTATACAGTAGGACATTTAAATGACTGCCTTGAAACAGCTGATGAAACTATGTCCACTATTACTTCGCTGGGCTAAAAAGTTCTACTTTTAGGATAATCAGTCTATTCCTCTAGAAAATAAAATGTGGTGATGTTATCACAGCCTTTCTGCTTCCCTGGCCCAGCTGATGTTGTCAGTTCACTATCTTTTCATCACTACAAGTAACCTTTTTATTTTTGATTCAAGCTCATTTTCCTGCCTTTGTCCTTGATCCTTGTTATCAAGCCCATGTTTTAAAAAAGAAAAAAGTTTATAGTGGTTGTCTTATGTCCCCTGTACACGTTACAGGTATTGCTTGAGACCAGCTGCATGTGCAAAGTACTTATCACACTATAAAAATTGCCAACCAGCTTTAAAGTGCACAAAACCCCTGGGGTCAGAGGATCACTGCAAGGACAATCCCAGTGGGGTGGGAAACCTCCAGGGCCAGAGAATTGCTGCAGGGGGTGATCTCTGCATTCTGGGGTTGCATGAAACTCCTGGGCCCAGAGGATCACTGCTGTGGTGGTCCTCTGGCTCCGGGGGTTTCACATCCCACCAGGGTGGGGAGACTGTGATCCTCCTGCCCTGCGGGGCATGGGGCACCCCTGCAGCTGGGAGCTCCTCAGCTGGGGTGTGTGAGGTTCCTAGCCACAGGAACTTGGTTATTGGGCTCCCCAAGGTGCAATGGGATCTAATGCATGATCTCACAGTTGCACTTTCTGCCATGCATGTGTGCTGTGGCAGGAGGCACGATTGCGTGAATTGCACATTAGATCCCCTCGTGTCTTTACCTGATGTGGAGAGGGGGCCTTAAAGAAGTCAGCTTTTTGCCAGTAATTAATGTGGTATATCTGGCACCGCAGTGGTACCTATTGATGAGTGCTGACACCTTAATGGTGATAAACCTGACTGACCTAAAATGCTCTTAACCTGTCCTAGCAGCACAGTTACCCTTTCTTCCCATTTGAGAAGACTGAATACAGAGCCTCTGGGAGCCCTTTCAAACTCTATGGTCTTTGGGCCATTAATACTGAAGCTGACAGATACAGTGGCCCCATGGATAGTGCTACAATGCAAAAAAGTTCATGTTTTTTAAAAAATCAGGACAAGTTTCTGTTTCAGAATGAAAAGAAATGAGTTATTTAACCTGTTTTTAAAATGATACCTGAGGGTGAGTCCACCAGCTTATTTGTAGAACCTCTCAGGCACCTAGAAGAAACATAGGACAAGCACAAGGCTTTGCTCATACTAATAACTGTCTTTCTACACCGCAGATCTTTACTATGTATAACAAGGTTGTAAACACAGCAACAGCTATGTTACAGCATAATTCCTATGCTGTGGTGAGGTAGGACTAGGAGATAAGATTGAGCAGTCCCATCTCCCAGACATCTGTGCAGGAGCAGGTTCAAAAATGCATTGACTATACCCAGGGAATGTCTGTCCAGTTTCCCTTAATGCAGAGCTGGCTGACATGGGAGTATCTGGGGGATACAAAGTCTGCAGGCTGCACCAGCATGGACCAGGTCTTCCCTGAGACCACGTTCACCCATGTGTGAATGCTTCCTTCCCCATGCTGCACCAAACCACATTGTACACAGGTGCTCACAGTGCTATACACACAGCCCCCTGGCTCCCCAAGGTGCGGGATATACTGCTATGCCCTGCGCTGCCCTGGGGCAGAGTCAAGAAGCAGAGGGAGGGGGAGCCTGAAGCCCTCCACTGCCCAGGGGCCACATATTAACCCCTCATGTACCACGTGCCCCAGGGGTCACACTTTGGACAACCCTGCCTTAATGCATTTATGCAGCAATGTCAGGTCAATGTGACAATATGCTGAGCTTCAGTAGTGGTTTGTCAGTCTTGGTTTGTTCACTAGAGCAGCCTTCCCATTTTTTGAGGATAAAAGGAAAAGAATAAAATATCAGGCAACTACTTCTGTTCAACAAGAGTTAGTATTTTGGAATTGTTTCCATGAAGCAAAGTAGTGTTCTGCAAGACGAACACGTACAGTCTTCAGGTAATCCTGTAATAATTATAATTTTAATCATTTAAATTGTTAAAACCTTGTGCCTGTTTTTTAACTACTTGCAGAATTTCCTAATTTATCTCAGTGTTTACTGGGAAATTGAATCTATAAATATGAGGATGTGGTATAAGAAAAATTACACAATTGCATGGGGACAGTAGTAATAGGGACATAATTTTGTCTGCATAATTTTTCCTCCCTCCTTCAGAAGGTGATGCTCTCTTAAAAAACCTTCATACTCGCCCTGAAAGGTTTGAAAGCCACTTAAAAAACCTGGAAGAAGAGGATACCTTGTTGAAAGAAGAAAGCAGGATCTACGATGATATTGTATTTGTAGACGTAGTTGACACATACAGAAATGTTCCAGCCAAACTGCTGAACTTCTACAGATGGTAGGTTGGAAACAAACATAACTAAAGCACTCCCTAAGAATATATTTCTGGTGCAGGGTAGTCCATGCTGTTACAGAGTATGTAGCCTGCAGTAATTTCTTTTTCTTTAAGTTTTAATTATTTTTCTCACTGCAAAAGAAAGAAAACTGGTGATAAAAACCGACAATGCTGCCATGAAGGCTATAGTCTCTGCCTTAATGAAAGCAAACCTACAGAACAGACTTACTCTACAAATCAGTCTGCTCTACTATCCCACACCAGTGTTAAATCATATTCTGTTTTGATTGTTGTTAGTTTTCTTCATAAGGTTGGCCTCAGCCCTACCTGAAGTCATTTCTCATTTAAATTGCTAGTCTTCAGATAAGTCTAATGATGGCATTATACCATAGACTTATCTGAAGACTAGCAATTTAAATGTCAGTGTTGGATGCTGGTTGACAACAGGAGGCCTGACCCAAAGCCCATTGAAGTCAAAAGAAAAGTGGGAGTTGAGTTTTTGAATAGGTCCAAAAGGTTCAACACTGGCAGGAGTTATGTGCTCTCTATTTTAGCTCCAATACAGATTTCATCTGAAAGAAAGTACTCAGTGTCTCTCAGGCTCCATCCCCATTCTGGAGGGCTTCAGAAGGCCTTCCACATAGTTCAGAGCACTAGTTATAACCATAGCACCCACTTGCAACCACAGCCTGTGGGTCACCTGTTGGGGTGTACAGAAAATGTCAGAACTGTGCCTACAACACCTGGAGTGTCTAAAATATGGACTCATATTAGATGTAAAGACCTTGGACCTGCTTCCTTATTCTTATTTCTGTAGGTATGGAGAAACTATTGAAGCTAATTAAATGATATGTTTTGAGCCTGTGTTCATTCTTCCTTTGTTTTAAATGATAACTTTAAAGAACTACCAGTATCATTCTAAACACCCCATAGAAATTGTTTGAGGGGGATAGGAAGTGCACAAATGATTAACTGAAGCAGTCAGCCAGTGTTCAGGGGGGTTACAAAAAAGTTTTCATAATAAGTTAAAGTACAGTTCTTCCTAGTGTCTATATTGTCTGATTGCACGTTAGCAGAAATGTATCTCCTTTTCAGTTTCTGGAATAGTGGTTATAAGGAAAATATTTTTCTCTTCAGGGGATGTGACTATATAGAGTGTTCTTAAAAATATGAACAAAATTGTGAACAAGTCCTTTAGGGATAACTCAGGGAATAATCTCATTCTAGTTCTTAGAGTTTCTCGTTTCCTGCCAGTTTCTCCCATCTGTAAAATAATAGCAGTACCTTCCAGCAGTGCTGGGGATTACTCATTTTAATGTGTGGAAACTGCCTTACAGAGAATAAGCACCAAATTATTGCTACAGATCATTCCTTGGACACTTTCCCAGTTGTATCACATTTGAACCAACTATAGCGTGCAGAAAACTAGTTAGGCCACTCACCCTTTATATAGCCTGTGGCCTTAACAGCTGTGGTGCAGCCATCAGCAGGAGCTTGCATCCTTCTGGGGTCAGTACTATTTCAGACAGATTTGTTGTAAATTAATCCTGCCATCTGTCCTGGATTGCAAAATTCCTTCCTCAAGTTTCTTGCAGAAATAAACCCATGCCATGAGGCAATGTCATAGTGGTTATACGGTCCTGAGTCTATAGCATAACCATTTAAAAAGACAGGGAAGAATGGCTTACCTCTCTAAAGGGTCCCTACCATTTACATTGCATATAGGTTTTGTTACAGAATTTTAATGTAGTTTTGAATTGCTTTCCAGTAAATCACTACTTTTGTCTTGACAACAGGACAGTAGAATCAACAAGTTTTGATTTGTTGTTGAAGACAGATGATGACTGCTACATTGATTTGGAAGCTGTGTTTAACAGGATAATGCACAAAAAATTGGACAGGCCAAATATTTGGTGGGGAAAGTAAGTCTCAAACTCTTCCTTTTGGTGGTTTATATGGGTAATTTTTCAGTGTACGTTGCTTTTAAAATTCAGTTCAGAACAACTCTTTCATGGAGTCTACCTTATGTCCATGGAAGCCAATTAAAAAACTATACAACATCAATAAGAACAGGATTCTACTCATTTGGGTTGCAGAAAGTACTCCTTTTTATAACTGTTTTATAATGCGCTCTTATGAAAGCTATAGCTTTTTCAGATGCTGATATGTGGTTTAAAATGTGGTGGATGGCTTGATGTAGCGCACTTCTCTGTGCCGCATAGGAGTCAATAGACATTTATCTGGGTGAAACTATGGTGCAGCTAAAACTGCAAGTGTGTGTCAGTATTTGAATTTTAGCCTTTTAAGACCTATATGACTTTTCTGGGTGATATTTTTTAGAAGTGAAATGTGTAGGAGGGAACAAAATCGACCTTATAATCTGTTTTGTGTTCTGAAGATTCTGAATGCCAGTGGTTAATACTGTTGTTTGCTTCTCTACAGGTTTGTATTAGCAGTAGAAACCCCCAACTGTCCTCTGCCCATGGGCTACAGCTTCCAGCTTCCCACAACTGAGAGTTTACAGTGCAGCTCTGAATACTGTCAGTGCAAAAATATAGTGAATGTTGAAATAGAGTTAGCTATCAGACACCCACCTTAGCAGTGAAGATGGTTAACCATTAACTCAGTTTGCCAACATAGGTGGTGGATTCTCCATCACTTGACTTTTTAAGTCAAGATTGAACGTCTTCTCAAAAGTGTGCTTTAGCTCATTCAAAAGTAAGAGCCTTGATACAATAAATACTATGGCTCAGAACAGACATTGCATTTGTCCCTGGATAAGTTGTGCCTGTGTTTGTTCTGAATCAGAAATATCTCAGGATTGGTATATACACCCTTCTGATCAGCAGGGATCCGGGTTTTCCGTTCACCATGGAAAAACACAGTAAAACCCAAATTTTCTCCTTTTCAAGAAAAAACCTGGGAAACGGCAGGTTTCCTGTTGCAGGCTGGCAGAGTTCCTGCAGTTGAGTGGGGCTGGGGCTGGGGCTGCTGTCCAGCCCAGACAGCACATGGGGCTTGGGGCCCAGGGCTGGAGTGCACGGCTGCAGGACCCAGGTGGGAAGCAAGACAGAGGTGTGGGTGGCTCGTCTAGGGAGTGGGAGGGCTGGCTCCCCATTGCTGTGTGTGCACTCCTGGGTAGGGCACGTGTCCCCAGATTTGTGTGTGGAACAGGGTGGATGCCTGCTGCGGGCTTGGGGCTCCCTGCCCTGCTGCCCTCCCCACAGGGCATCCATGGCCCAGCAGGTGGGACCCAGCATGGCAGGGCAGAGTAGAGCGGGGAAGCTTGGTATCACCACTGGGAGCCCTGCGCTGTCAAAGTGAGGCACCTCCTGCTCACCCAGCAGCAGCAGGGGCAGCAACACCAAGTTGTAACCCTTGTTACAACTGCTGCCAGGCAGGCAGGGGTGCCTCGCCATGGTGGTGCACGGCTTGCAGTGGTGGCATCCAGCTTCTCTGCCCTGCCTCACTGGATCTCACTTGCTGGGCTGTGGAGGCCCCAGGGGAGGGCAGCAGGGCAGGGAGCCCTGAGCCTGCAGTGGGCAACCCACATCCATCCTGCCCCCCCCCTTCCCCCCCCCGATGGGGTCTGGTCTGGCTGTGTCGCCTGTGGGGAAAGGGGAACCGGGCTCCACTCCACCTCAGCAGCCATTGCCTCCCATGGGGAGCAGCCAGGGCTTGGGCGCTGCTGCAAGGGGCAGAGGGCTATGAACCCGGGTCCCTGGCCCCATAGCCCTGGCAGCTGGGAGACACCTCTGACAGGGCTGGGAGGGGCTGTGGGTGGGGAGTGAGGGGCACCAGCAGGGCTGGGGGGTTGTGGCTTGTGAGTTATGGGGCAATGGCCTGGGCAGGGCACCAGCATATTAGGGCTGCTCAGTGCCACAAAGCAGTGGGGGTGGGGAGACAGCAGCTGCTGAACCTGCATCCTTGTGAGCAAAGAGGCTGGGGGAGCTCTCATTTTCCATGATAAAACCAAAATTAAACACCAAAATGTATAGGTATTTAGAATTTATTTTAGTATACTGATTGAGGCCTGATACACTTCAAAATCACTTTAAATTGTAAATGTATCAATAAAATGTTGTGTTCAACTGATACCAATATAGATAGATAGATAGTTAGATAAATAGATATAGTGGCATTTTATTTTAAACCCTCCCCCCCTCCCCAAATCCATGTTTTTTCATAATTAAATCAGAGAATTTGCTGTTTTTTATCTGAGAAAACCAGGATTCCTGCTAATCAGGACTGAGTGAATAGCTGAATGCACTCCTACCTTTCTACCATTGATTCAGTCATGCAAACCCAGTACAGCCATTCAGATGCACTTTGCAATGTCATGGGATAAAATGTTAGGACTTCTTACCCTGTGAACCTTTTTGGGGTTTATCCTAGAACAATGAACATGGAGCATCTGAATGATTGTACTTTGTTCTGAGATAAAATGGTTTATTCTGGGACAAATGCCACGTCTGTTTGTAGCTTTTGTGAAATTCTGTGGAGGTGTTACACAGATGGTCAGATGAGATAACTGGGACAGTTCCTTGTGGCTTTAAAATCTATGGCTGCAGCACTAGACTGTATTGTATGCAGCTTCATATTTTAGTTCCATTTTTGAAAAGTGTTCTTAAAAAACAAGAAACCCCCCCCAAAACCAAAAATAACCCAAAACCTTAAACTACTTCAGAGTCCCTCCACCCCTGTCAGGGAAACCACTGGTCCCCAGTTCAGAATTTGGATCCACCTTGCAGGAGCTTTGAAACTCACTGAAGTCCACTGGCCCCATCCTCTGCCTGCCCCCTGAACCCTCCCATCACTGCCCCACCGAGCCCCAGCATCCTGGCAGTTAAAAAAAAATTAAAAGCCCCACAACTCCTGAGCAGCAGCAGCTGCCATAGGGGTTACTGGGGCCTCATGGCACAATCTCCCCCATACAGTACAGGGCAGTGGGGGGCAGTGGGAGGCAGAACCGGGCTCTTTATTCTGAGCAAAGATTAAAAACAAACAGGAAACTTGAGAAATCTGTGCTTGTAGTGCCCAGCTCTTCCCAGGGGAGGTCTGCTTTACAAACTGAAGGAGGTTTTCCTTACCCTTCCTTTTCAAGTAACTGGCAGGTTTTAGGCCTTTCCCAGGCTTTTAGCAATACTCAACTTGGCATTCTCATTAGTGTTTACAGCAGACTTTAAAGTGACCTTGGCCTTGAGCTGGGCAGGACAGAGGTTTAAAAGAGTTGCATGGCAGAGTTGCTAAGTCTTTTGTAGCCGGGAAAACAAGAATTCTACAAGTCCAGTCCTAATGATTGTCTCTCTTGATGTCAGCTCAGCCCAGAGACATCCACTGTTCCCTTATTTTAGTCACCTGGGCTTCTTGCCATGTCTAAATGTGATCAAAAACAGGACAGTGCTCACGGTTACGAACAAACGTATATTTTATTGCTAAAGAAGAAGGAAAAGGGGGGAGGAATAAAACACAAGTGGTAAAAGGGGGTTAAATGGAGGACATGCAATGGAGATCAGATACTCCTCTGGTAGGATCGCTTGTACCTAGGTAAGGTGAGACCAATATGCATTGCTTGTATCATAGGTGAGCAAAGTTATTTTGATTCAGGGTCAGCAAATCCCATTTAATCCTGAACAGGTTTTAATGGTTTGTAAATGGACAGAGCTGAGCGATCTCAATAAAATCTGATGCAACAGAAAGAAAGAAAGAAGTATTTAAACTGGTTGCATGCAAATCTTCAGGAAGAAAACCGGAGAAGGGAAAATGATGGATATAAGGAATTTTAAATTCAGATTAAACTGTGCTGTATCTCACTGTTCATCCTGGTTAACAGATCTGCCCTATCCCACAATAAGTTGTCCAAAGAAACGGCAATTAACCAAAGAAGCTATTTTTGCCTTACAATGGCATTTCCATATCCTATTAAAGTCACTTCAGAAACTATTTAAATCTCACCCTATGGCAATGCTTTTGTAACCTCCCATCTATTGAGACCTTTGATGTATGGGAGCAACTGTGTTACAGAAATGGGGCTGTATTGAAAAGGGGCTGCTTTTTGTTTCCATGTTGTGAGTCTTTTGTTCATCGCCTTGCAGATGTCATTTGCTTGCTTGTAGACATGCTAGCATGGAAGCCTGATGAGGTGAAAATGAATAGATTGAGATGAGTTATATAGGAGTGAGTGAAAGAGCATGTAAAAAAAGTATAAGCAAAAAAGTATGCATCTTAGTTTGGAGGAATTTATGCTCTTCTTTTGACATAGTCTCATTGAAAGTAAAAAGTGCATCCCTTTCCAGGGCTGAATTCAAATACCAGTTGCTGTCACCTTTCACTGGCTCAGCACCTTGAGGTGATGGCTTTGGTAGCAGCCTTAGTCATTAATACGGTCTGCTAATGCGTATGCCAAGCTTATGTTTGGATCTTAAACTTAAGTGATTCCACAAGAGACTCTTTAAACATCCTGGGAGAGATGGTTCTTGCACTCAAGTTTAGTAAGGAGTTGCTTAAGCATTTCCAGATACCTAATGAATTTTCCAATTAATATACTCTTTTGTATTTAAATAACTTCATACATTAATAACCAACTAGAAGAAATCACCTTGCTATAGATTGCATAAAACATCTTGCTACTCCTATAAAATGGCATAGGGCAGCAGATACAAAACTTTGTAGATAATACTTCTTTTGAGAGATTAAGTATTTGAGGACAGGAAAAATTTTGCACGTTGGTAACGTAAGTTAGAATTAACCAGTATCTCCTGAGAAACGTTTCCAAGCCATGAATGTTTTCCTTGAAGAATGAAAACTTCATAGTGTTTATAAAAGAAACTGGTTTCAGTAAGGTTTTAGATCCAAAGGGTTTTTCCATTTGTAATGGGGGGGGGGGTAACAAGGTTGGCTTCTTTAGTTTGTAACTCTGAAAACACATCCTGGCAGAGATGAATCTGGTAGGGTTTGCACCCTGGGCAGCTGCAGGCTCCAGCCAGTGTCCAGGACTTGGGGAATGGAGCCAGGAGGGCTCTAGGGTCCTGACAGCTATGGGGGAAGGTCCTCCCAGCCAAAGAGTTAAGCTTTTTGCCTGCCCTCTTATCCACAGGCACTGCTGAATGCCATGATGAACAAAAATGTAGAACATTGAATTTAGTGACTGGGGGGGTGTATGGGGACAACACCTTCCTGCCTTCACTTCCTGACTCTTTTCTCTGCACCAGACCTGTTGCTGCTGGAGTAGCAGTGTATAGCTGTGTCTGTTCTGGTGCCCTCTGCCTGCCCCCTAATCAGCACCCAGGATTCGTGCCCCCCTTGCCCACCGCTAATTATACTGCTACCCTGAGCACAACTGCTCTTTAGACTACCCTGACTAAAGCCCTTTTCTAGGTTGTTTTGTACAACTGGCTGTTTCTTAAACACAAATAGCCTAAGACATTTTTTTCCCCTCTAGGGATAAAAGTCACGTCTGTACCGAAATGGTGGTGGGCACAAGGCTGAGGTGTCCTCTTGTTTAAGAAGGTACTTTTGATTGGTTCCTCTTGTTTGGATGGTTTTCGACCACTATTTGCTGTGTTTGTAATTGGCAATTGAAACCTACTGTCAGATTTTCGATACAAGGTGCAGTAACAACAGTTACAGCATCCTTCAAAACAGTGTAAAAGAAAATGCAGAATGTCAAAACAAAACAGAACACACAAGCTGTGTAAGTGTTGGTAAACTTGAATGTGCGGGGCGGTTATAAATGCGGTTTCTGGCTGAGACACTATTGTCCCTTGTCGTAGGCCTGATGCTTGTCAATTGACGGAAAGTAAAAAAAATTCCGTAACTGGTTCAAACATTTAATGTTGTACAAGTAGTAGAAACTATAGCTGTGGGGTCTCCTTTTTCAGGCAGGGCGAGTATGAAAACACTTTATTGTATGATTCATTATAGGTGACAGTCCAGTTGTAATCATCTGCAATTATATTTGTATTGATTTATTTTTTCCATCAGTATGTTGAGGTCTCTTCTCCAAGGGTTGCTACCTCCAAGGGTTGGTACATTCAGGTTTTCTTTGGGAACATTCATTGCCCATGGTAGAGGTACTAGAGATCCAGCAAGAATTACATTGCCATCCTGAATTCATGTTGCCTTCTTTCTTTAATTGCTTGCAGTGGTGTAACTGCAGAGCCAGGGTTTTGCTTAGCAAAGTATGCGTATGTGTGTGTGAATGTAAATGTTTGCACCATGACTCAAAGTAACTAGCCTAAAGTGGAAAAAATGTATTTTCCTGCAGCTGAGCATCTTGGGTGAACATCAATGCTTGTTAGACAGAGTGATACCGATGGTTAGCATCAGCCAGTATGTGGGTATGCTCTGTGGTAGTTTTATGCTTGCCTCTATCAAGCCATCAGTTCTACCCTACTAGGATCTACTGCATCCAGACTACTCTGCCAGTATTTGATGGCTCTAAAATAACTGTTGGGCTATTAGGAAGTTTACTGAGGCTGTTGAACTTACTTTATGATGGATTTAAGTCTTGTGCCTTCTTGTGAAAGGGGGAAAATCTGCTTTGTTGTCAGACATGCCACCACATGGGTGTCTGTCAAAGAAAGCAGAAGATCACAGAACAAAGTAATCCTTGAACTAGCCAGACAGCCTGCCTCATCTTCCAGACAGAAGTTGGAGGAAGAGCTGTGCCTTGTATCGTGCAAGGGAATTGTAAAGTACAGAATCCTTTTGCACAAAACGCTCAGCCTCCTGCCTCAGAATAGCATGTCTGTTCAAAGAAACACTTAGCTATTCCCTAGCCCTCTTCTGCCGCAGCTTGCAAAATATTCTGTGGAGCAGAGCAAATACCACAAATTGCAGGTACAGGGAATTGTATACATCACTTTTTAAAACTGAGAAAGGAAAACACTAGAGCTGTGCTACCGTGTTCCAAAGGCCATGTTTTAAATGGCAGACCTTTGGGCTGAAAGTGGCAGACTCTGAGGGAGGGATCCTGGGGAGCAGCACATAGCATGGGAAAAAACCCAGATTGCCGCCTGTCTAGGAGCCCTGTAATCAGGGGTGATCAGGGCTCCCAACTCTGCCAGGCTCCCCCTAGAACAGTAACCTCAGGACACAATAAAATATGCTGGGGAGTGGGGCGGGGGAGAGAGCGCAGGGAGCTTTGGGTCTCTGTAGACTTGGAGAACTCTGTTTATTTTTAATGTAACATCGGTGCTGGGAGCGGGGCTAGAAACTCGGTTGGGATCTTGAGGACAGGACTTATTAGTGTCTTTGAATTGAAGACTTCACTGATTTGGTTTAAGGCTTTGCCACCAGGTTGAGGAGGAAGGTCTGGGGCCCTGGAGAAAGAAGACTGGGGGAGGGAGGGAGAGGCCCTGCTAGTCTTGCTATACATACTTGCTGCCTGTCAATTCCTGAATTTCTCTCTGGTCACCCCACAGGCAGCAAGTCTGTGGCAGGTTTGCGGGTCTGAAACCAGATGATTTCTGACCTGGTGCTCTGCAAGCTTGAGACTTGCTGCCATGGCAATTCAAAGGCAAAACGGCCATCTCCAGAATGACCGGGACCCTCAACTTAGTTTAATTTCTGAATGGTCATTAGCAGGGATCCAGATTTTCCGGTTCCCGGGGAAAACGGAGAAAACTGTGGATTTTACTTTTTACCAGAGGCAAACGAGGATTTCTCATTTTACTGGAAAAATCTGTGGATTTTGGACTTTTGCGAAGAGCTCACTGGGGGCTGGCAGAGTTCCAGCTTGCGAGGGGCTGGGAGGGAGCGGGAGGGCAGGCAGGCTGGGGGCACCGTATGCACATGGCTGCCAGGCAGCCTGGAGAGCAGCTCCCGCAGGTAAGTCTGGGTGTGGGGATTGAGGCCCCCATAGGGAGGGAGGGAGGGAGTTGGGCAGGGCAGGGGCTGGGGCTCCTGCCCAGCCAGGCAGTGCCCGGGGCTTGGGGCCCAGGTCCACAATGTACAGCCACAAGGCCCTGGTGGGGAGTGGGACGAGACCGTTGGCAGCTTGTCCAGGGGGCAGGGGTGGGGACAGCTCCCCGTGGCTGCACACACTCCCGAGGGCCGGGGGGGACCCACGCCTCCTAGATCTGTGCGTGGGACAGGGCAGGCTGCCTGCTGTGGGCTTGGTTGGGGGGGCTGCTCCCTGCCACTGCGTGCACTCCTGGAGGGCAGGGGTACCCACACTCTCCAGATCTCTGCATGGGTCTAGGGCTGCCCACTTCAGGCTTCCACCCTGCTGCCCTCTCCCGGGGCCTCCACACCTTGGCAGGGTCACACATGCCCACCAGCATGTGGACTGTACTGGACTGCAACAGATCCAGCCGTTTCCTGAAGCCTTTCTTCAGACGCCTCACCGGTGCCTGCACAATTGGTGCCAGCAGCCTGCCCCAGCCAGGAGCAGTGATCCCCTGGAACTTCTCCATTTGGTTCTCCAGTTCCCTCACTAGGGGAATCACCTGGCTAAGGAGGGCATCGCCAGCACTGAGGGTCTCAGTGGCCTCGAGGAAGGGCTTGAGGACCACCAAGATCTGGGAGATGGTATCCCACTGAGCTCTGTTAAGGGGGCCGCTGATCCCAATCTCCCCAAGCAAGGCCATCTCATGGATGGCCTTCTGTTGCTCCAGCAGCCTCCTGAGCATCGTATGTGGAGTTCCAACGAGTCTCCACATCCTGCATAATTTTGTGCTGCAGGATGCTCAGCTCTGCCTCTTTCTCCTGCAGCACCTTGCCTGCCTTGATGCTGCAGTGGAAGTAGTCCGCCACCTTCCTGCATTTTGAAATCAGCTGGGTGGTAGTGATGGCACCATCACCGGCAGCCCTATCCCCTCCAAGGCATCCCTATGAGGTGGAACTTGTGTGCCACACAGTGGATGCCAACAAAGTTGGCATCCCAGACCACCTTGACCATATTGGCCCCATTGTCGGTGACCATGAACCTGTGGGTGAGCTCGGCTTGCCCAATGAGCCACCCCTGCACCATGCAGTTCATGGCCACCATGATCTCCCTTGTCATGTGGGACTCATCCAGCACCTCCACTTGAAGGAGAGTCCACTGACGGCCTGACCAATCGCACCAGTGCTCTGTGAGAGAGGGGTAGGTGTGATCGCTACCCCGGCTGCTGCAGATGTCCGAGGTGAAGTGCAAGGCTACCTGCAGCCCTGCCTTGCACAGCTCCTCCTTCAAGTACTTCATGCATGCCTCATACAGGGAGGGCACCACCGTCCTGCTACAGGTGGTGCATGTGAGCACTTGGTAGGATGGGGCCATGAGCTGCCTGAACCCTGGCCACTCAACAAAGGAGAAGGGCTGGCCATCCACACCAAGCATCTCCCCAGTGCTCTGGGTGATATCTCTTACCCTTGTAACACACATCCCTCTGCAGCTTTCCCCCCACCACTCCAGGGTGGCTTGCCTCTTCTTTGTGTGGACATGGGGTTTGGAGCAAGAGGGGAACTTTCCTTTGGGCACACTCCCACTGGTGCCAAGCTGAGGAGAAAGAAGACCAAGGGGGTGCTGCCTCCTGAGATGAAGCAGCATCGCTGTGGTGCTGAAGTGTTTCACCTTCTTGCCCTGGCTGATCTGCCTTCAGCAGTGCTAGCAGATAACATACTTGGGATCATCTGCCACTTCAAAATGATCCCACAGTACACTATCTCCCTGCTTCTGGGTTGAGGGTGGGGATCCTACCTTATTCCCCTCAACAGGCTGAGACACAACAAGAGGAGGAGCTGACTCAGTTGAGCCACTTGCCTCCACAACCTCAACCCCCTCCAAAGTGCTGTTTTCCAGAGAAGGAAACCTGGGTCTAGGGGAATTTTGAGGGATGTGGGCACAAATTCTGATTCCTGCTTGGTCCCCAGAATTTCTTTTGCTACAGCGCTCAGGTCCCCTGCTTCCATATCCAGCTCCTCCTCTGGCACTGGGGGGCTCATGCTGGGAGATAAAGTTGGGGTGAAGGAGACTGTCATTCTGCTGGTGGTGGCTATTTGTGGTGTTAAGGGAGGTGATGCAGGGACAGGCACTACTCCCACCTCCTTGGACCCACTGGCAGCAGAAGACTCATGGCTGCCAGGAAAGAGGGTGCACCTATGTTTGGGAGGGGAACTTGCAGTTCTAGTTTTCCCCCTACCCCTTTTGGCCCCTCTCCCTCCCACCTTGCTTCATATTAATCTTTCCTGTGCTGGAAAACATGTCTGTGTATGTGTACTGCTATAATATCTCTTCTTCTTTTCTGATTACTGTATGGATTCATAGATTGTTAGGGGCTGGAAGGGACCTTCTAGATCATTAGGTCCAGTCCCCCTGCACTAGGCAGGAAAAGACAACTAGGGTCAAGTGACCCCAGCAAGGTGACTGTCCACTCTCCTCTTGAAAACCACCAGGGTAGATGACTGCACCACCACTGGAGGGAGTTTATTCCACAGTCTGGACACCCTGACTGTGAAGGAGTTTTTCCTGGAATTGAACCTGAAGTGGCCTTCCAGGAGTTTGTATCCATTGCTCCTGGTCTTCGCCAGGGGTGCCTGGTGAACAGTTGTTCACTGAGCCCTTGATGTACTCCCCTAGTGTAGTGGTAAGCTGCTACCAAGTCCCCTCTCAGCCTTCTCTTCTGTAGGCTGAAGAGGCCCAAGTTCATCAGCCTCTCCTCATATGGCTTGTCTTGCAAGTCCCTGATCATATGGGTGGCCCCTCTCTGGACCTTCTCAAGTTTTTCCATGGCCTTGTTGAAGTGCAGCACCCAGAACTGGACACAGTACTCCACCTGCGGTCTCACTCAGCTGCAGAGTACAATGCGAGTATCACTTCCTTAGTTTTACACGAGATGCAATGGTTAGTGCATGCCAGTGTGTTGTTTGTCCTGCTAACCACAGCACCACACTGCTGGATCATGTTCATGCGATGGTCGATCACTACCCCTAGTTCCCTTTCAGCTGTGGTGCAAGTCAAATTATTGCCATCAAACCTCTAGGTATGTTGGGAATTGTTTGCCCCCCAGATGGAGCACTTTACACTTCTGAGTTCTGGTCCGCCCAACTCTCGAACCTGTCCAGGTCTGCCTGTATCTGCAACCTATCATCTGGCCTGGCCACGCTCCCCAAAACTTGGTGTAATCCGCAAACTTGGCCAGCGAGCTTTTCACCCCCACATCCAAATCATTGATAAAGATGTTGAAAAGCACCAGTCCAAGCATGGGCCCCTGAAGGACACTACTGACCACTTCTCACCAGGATGACACATGAGAACTCTCTGGGTCCTACCATGCAGCCAGTTTTCCACCCACTGAACTGTTGAGCAGTTAAGTCCACAATCTTCCAATTTTTCCACAAGGATATTGTGGGATACTAAATCAAAAGCCTTTTGGAAGTTTAGGTATATAATGTCAACCTTCTCTCCCATGTCCTGGTGGTAAGAGATCTGTTCATAGAAGGAGATGAGATTGGTAAGACGAGACCTACCAGTGATGAAGCCATGCTGGCTGTCATTCAGAATTTTATCCTCAATGAGCGTATTGCACATAGATTCTTTAATGAGTTTTTCCAGGATTTTCCCTGGGATGGAGGCTAGGTTGACCAGCCTGTAGTTGCCCGGGTCCTCCCTCTTCCCCTTCTTGAAGATGGGCACAATGTTGGCTCTCTTCCAATCCTCAGGGATTTCCTCTGTGTGCCACGATTTTTGAAAGAGTTTTGCCAGGGGTTTCGCAATGACCTCAGCCAGCTCCATCAGCACTCTATGGTGAAGTCCATCTGGTCCTGCTCACTTTTATAAATTTCTAGCTTTTCTCATTGGTTTTGCGCCAACTCAGCATCCACAGTGGGAAGGCTATCATTCCCGCCATGTCCCCTGTGATCCTTATATCACTTGTCTTTCCCCTTGGTCCAGTGAAATACCATAAGAATGTGTCTGACTTTTGTGTTGTGTTTAGTTTAGTGTATGTGTGTGTAATTAATAATAGTAATATCTCCTCTTCGTGTGTGTGTGTGTGTGTAATGTGCACAGTGATGAATCACACTGCTAGGGAAAACAGCTTTCTTTTTAAAAAGTGTGAGGGATTAAAAAAACCCAAGAACAAATAAGAGGTTTTGGGGGAAAAGAATGGATTGGATAGGGATAAGTAGAGGGATTCTAGTTAGTACGCTGTATCCAATCCTTTCCAAAAACAGAAACTAGCAGGAAGCTAACTAGGAAGCCAAGCCAGTCTAGCACCTTTCAGACATTGTTGCTCAGGCAGAAACAGCTTACCAAAGGGACAGAAAGGCTGCAGACAGAGGCTTGTATGCTGTTTCTGTGTCCTTCCCCCAGAGCACTTTAATTGGAAGGGGACTCAGGGAAAGATCACGGTCACTGGCCAGCTACAGATTTTAGTCTTTCCCCACCCTGTTCCCTCTCCCATTTCTCAGTTTCTGTTCCCCTGAAAGATTGCCTTCAGAATCTCCAAATCTTTTTCCAAATCGATTTGGGGGGAGGTCCTCCCGATTCAATTTGGATTCAGTGATTCGGCCTCTGAATCGAATCAGCGACCAAAGCTTCTCACACCTCTAGCCACTGGGCTGCAGAGGGGCATAAGCATGAGCATGTTGGGGGTGCTGTGGAAGGGAAATGAGGGGCACCACAGGGCTAGAGGGGCTGTGAGGGGGCCTTTAATTTTAATCACAGATTTTGGGTTTATCAGAGAATTTGAGATTTTTTATCAGAGAAAACTAGGATCCTTGGTCATTAGTTCCCTCTTTTCTAGGGATAACGGAATAAATAGCATCCCTTTTGCTGGATCATCCCTTTCCCTTGCTTGCTACATTTTAAGAGAGTATCAGTTGATATTGGTGAAGTTGATACCAGTACAGCACATTTAAAAATCCCACTACCTGCCTATTTGCTGGAAGTACCTGTCATCTATTTACAACATATAGGAGAGGCAGGGATCTGAGCAGGGAAGGCAGCAGGGTGTGTTGTGCAGACTGTACATATGTACATTTGTGGTTTTATAAACCAAACCTAGCGGCAGTGCAGATGCTCTGTAAATTAGCTGGCTGGTAAAGTTTTTGGGTTTTGTGCTGAAAAATGTCTGCATCTAAAGGAAACAGGATGTAATTTCCAATTTCAAGACAGAGTCAGAGTGCTCAGTGGTTTGTGCTTGGCCTCAACAGACCTCAAGGACTATTTGAATTATAACTCCAAAGAACAGATTTTTCCATGCTTTTAAATCAATGCTTATTATTTAGCAGTGCAAAAGTACAGCAAGCCAAGTTGCATGGGTGTTGAAGTGACATTACTTAAAAGAAGTTCACATTATAATTTTGATCTTAAGTTTCAGGCTGAATTGGGCAGTTGACCGAACTGGGAAGTGGCAAGAATTGGAGTATCCAAGTCCAGCTTATCCAGCCTTTGCTTGTGGGTCTGGTTATGTTATCTCCAAAGACATTGTTCAGTGGCTGGCAAGTAACTCTGAAAGGCTAAAGACCTACCAGGTACTAGAGGTGTGTTTTTTGAGGGGTTATTGGGCAGCTGTTGGGTTGCTCGAGTGCTCTAAGCTGCTGCTTGGAGTTTTTGCCCCAGGGGTTAGATTCTTCCCCTCCAGGTACTAGAGTGGTTTTGGGTAATGCATGGTTTATTAGAGGAGAGAGACATGATTTGGGACTGAGAGCTTCTATTCTAATCATGGCCCTTGGAATATGGTCTCAGAAATCACTGAATCTGTTTGCCTCAGTTCCCAATTAGTAAAATGCCATCATATGCTTATTAACTACCTTAGAAGTGCTTGGATGATTAATTTTACCATTGCCAAAAGCAGGGCTTCATGTTATATTGCATGCGCATGGCAGATGATATCATTTAGTTCTGAATTTCATAGTGCATGCATTTTCTGAAGCTAATTTTTGCTGTTTATTGTTTGCATTCTGTAAATGGGTCGTTTTAGGGTGAAGATGTGAGCATGGGCATTTGGATGGCAGCAATAGGGCCTAAGCGATATCAGGTGAGTAAGTCTGTGGGCATTCTCTACTGGTTTCCATGGTGCTACTTGGATAGGGCAGGGAAGCTGAGCATTACATTACAGCACTGAGATTTTTTTCTTGCAGATGCTAAGCAAATGTGCAGCTTGCATCACAAGAGGGCTGGACAGCGAGCATACACACTACAGCAGGGGTCAGCAACTTACAGCTCGCAGGCCAGATCCAGTGTCCAGAGCCTTTGAATCTGGCCTGGAATGAGGGAGGGTATGGCAACATTTGGTGTCAGAGGAGTTTTTCCCTGAGCTGGTTCA
Organism: Crocodylus siamensis; assembly: GCF_052110815.1. Lineage (NCBI taxonomy): Eukaryota > Metazoa > Chordata > Crocodylia > Crocodylidae > Crocodylus > Crocodylus siamensis. Next base: position 141,301,489 of record NC_143395.1, on the reverse strand, counting down.
TTCTGGCCTGCCTCTGGAAAAACTGTTGCCAACTGCTGGACCAGGCTACAGCCTGGAGGGTATGGCTGTCTACTCAGCAATGCAGTGCTTCACACTATTCTAAGGCACTGGCTCCCAATGTGTGTGTGAAGGGTATTTGGAGAATTGGGCCCCTCAAAGGAGATGAGCAAAGGGATCCAATTTTAGATCCTGATCAGGCTTAAGGAGGAGCTAGGAGCCAGCCTGGGCGGTTCTGGGCCTGTGAAGAAACAGACCTCCCTCAAGAAACTGAAACAACCTAAAAAGCAAACAGGTGCATCTGGGGAGCTTGGGCAGCAACCGATGCTAACTGTATCGCAGCGTTGTATTAAGGCACTTCATTTCCACTGAATACCGCCTTAGGCCCCTAAAGCTGCCTCTGCCTGTAGGCCTTTGACACTACAACAAACCATTTCCTAACCCCAGGGACAGACAAACCCACACGTGACCTTTGGCAAATGCTCTGGGGCAGTTACCCTCAGGAATGCATGCTGGGCTTTTCACTTTCAACCACAGCTGGCTCCTCTGCAAGTATTCATTAGTAGCTTTCCATGTCTGACCTGTGCTACAAAGGGGCTGCCTGCATTCCAGCATGGTGTGGAGATAAATGAGCAGGCTGAGGTATGGGAGCAGTGTATGCCAGTACCACAGCATCTCATTTGAAGCTGGCTTCTGTGACGTCCATGGAGACATTTTCCCCATGCAGAGAACATTAAGCTCTTACCCATAAGCTACCATCAGCTTCAGCTTTCCATGGAGGTTAGGGTGAAAAATTCAAGGGCAGCTTGTCTTCATGGGGAAATTCACTAAAAACTGGTGGGAGGGGGAGCAACACCTAATCCACCTAGATACGCAGACCTAGCTGCATAGTGGGCTTGGAACTGTGGGCTGAGCTAGCTTGAGGGGAGGGATTAATACCCTGTCTAGCCCTACTTCATCCAGGACCTAGGACTTTGTGCCAGCTCCAGTCGCTCTTCAGGCTGGAACCACAGGATAGAGCTTGCTTGGCCTTCACAAACCCATTTTGCTCCCTCTGCTTCATTCCTGCTAACGGATGCTTCCAAAGGATTTGGAACAAAACGTGGTCTTATACCGCTGCTAAAAGCTTGCCCTTTGGCAGAACTTCTGCTGTAGCATTGTTAGAGCCTCTGGCCAGTAGGAATCTAGGCAAATATACACTGAAGCCAAGTTAGAGACTTTCCAGCATGAGCAGGGTTTTTTTTGTATGAATATTCCTCACCTCAAACATAGCAAAGGTCTATTGGGTAATGTGCACATACCCTCTGCTATACCGTTGGCCACCATCACCGACTCGTGATCCTAGTAACAAGTGTGCGGTACACCATAAATACCTGATTCATTGTAGCAAGTGTTAATGTGGATGGTGAAATCTTTTTTAAAATCTCTGATTGAACTCATTGTCTCTAACAGGATAGTCTCTGGTTGTGCGAGAAGACATGTGAGTCTGGCATGCTGTCTTCCCCTCAGTATTCTCCACAGGAACTAACAGAGCTCTGGAGGGTGAAGGAACTGTGTGGAGATCCTTGTAGATGCGAGGAAAGATGACAGACTGGAGGCCAGGCAACAGACAGGTTTTAGGAGTTACCTAATCAGGAATATTAAGGTGGTGAATGGTGGGAATTCCACCTGCAATGTATTTGCACATCCCTTTTGATAACTAACTGACTGATACCGTCACATTAACATTTTCTATAGGGTAGGTGTTGGTCTGAGAAAAACCAAAATGTTTAAGATAAGCAATTTCTTTTTTATTAAGTCAAAGCACTTCTTGTAATGAATAAATGATAAATGCACACAGCAGAATGCCAACTAGCTTGTTTTTTAAATTAAAGCACTACTGACTTAACTCTGGGCTGGAATACTGCCTGAAGCCTGGATCTAAGTAAGTCTGAGCCTATGTGTACAGTCTTGCACTTGCTCACTCTCCCTGAAGTCCAGGTTGTAGGCCAGGATATTTGTTTGCAGAATTAATGTAATTTGCTATTCAAGACAGCAGCGATGTGAGCTTGGGATAGCTGGGTTCAGGGTTTCTCTGGTGTATTTTTATACTTAGTTTAATCATTTGGATGGGATGATGATGCCAGGTATCAAAGTTTGCTTATACCAAATCTTGAACTACTGCAAATATAGCCAGTTTCAAAAGGGAATTCTGATGGCTCTGTGAATAATTAGATAAAGGGTACACACTTGAAAGTACAGCAGGTTCAAGCAATTTACCAGTATAGACACTACCTTTTAAATTGTAATGCCCTGCAACATGCTAACAAGATATTTTTAATAAATTCTCAAATTCAGCAGTCTCGTCTAACGGCACTATCCATTTTTCTTACTGATTAAGTAGAATACAGGCTTATGTCTGTCAGCCTTTAATCTTAAATATTCTGCAAAGCATTGGAGATGCTGTGTTTATGTCCTCTGTTTTTAAGGTCTTTAGAAGTGAAGGAGACAAGGTGATGTAAGTGGCCTTTTCCAGTACAACATTAGTTCTCTTAGAAGCTTGGTGCTTGCACCTATTATAAGTGAAAATACGATTCTGGATTCCATATTGTTTTCTGTAACAAATGTACTGTTCTCTCCACACCACTGCAGCATGAACTTAAGGGAAAACTCCTATTCCACTGCCATTTAGGCTGCAAATTTAAAGAACCAGTAAAATTCTGATCCGCTGATATGCTAAACAATTTACTGATAAACCAAACCGCAGTGAATTGCTAATCTCATTTATTATGCTACTAGTAGTGCAGGAGCCAGGAGTTTCTTTCAAAATGGTCCCATCCCTGTGTACAAAATCCATGTTCTTCCACACAAATATGTGCAGGCACAAGTTGTAGAGTGATTCTGTTCAGGCAGTCCCTGGCTTCTCTTCCGAAGTTGCACAGTCCTTTTTTAGTCCATTACAAATGTATATTACCACCGTACTAACATGCAGTCTCCATTTTCTATTGCGTAAAATTGCAAGGACTTCAGGTCATTGTCTAGCTCAATTTCTTTACCTTCCATCTAGGATTTAAAAAAAATGCAGACATTCATCAGGCTCATTTGAAACACACACAAGTGAGAGTTGGATCAGATGGCTGCAGTTAACAGGGGAGCTATGCTTTTATCGCAGTTGAACAGAGCCTTAAATTACAGTGAGAAGAATGCTGTGCTTTAAGTGAAATGAGGTTCTTTCTGTGGCCTTCTAGAATGCAGTGGTGACCTTTCACGAGTTGTATTATTCAGAAATAAGTTTGAATTCATGCATTGATTTACTGAATGTCAACTTACTTTCGAACTTTCATAGGATAGTTTCAGTTCTGAACCAGGAATTTTAAGCAGACGATACAGCAATCCTTTGACCTTCTGAATAGTCATAGAATCTGTTGAGGGGAGAAAAAAAGAAAGCCAAGCATTTACCCAGAACAAGTGGCCGTTTGAGGCATTTATGCCCCTGCAACTTTACATTTTTTGTAGTTAGTCCATAAAATGGTTATTTCTGATTCAGTTCTAAAAGCAAAATCATTCCTTTTGTGGTCTGAGGAGAACTGCTAGCACCAAGCTGAGGTCTGTTTTATCTTTAGTAGATTAGATTGATAAGTAACGTGTTGGAATGCTACTACCTAACCTCTCCTCACCTTAGATACCAAATTAAAGATTTTTAGCCTCATTCTTTCCTGTTCATGTTTAGGATGGATGATTGACCTAAGTGACCTTCAGCACATATCGCACACCTTCCCTACTAGCACCCCTCCTGGTATGGCATACCATCCTGGTACGTTTGGCCCCAGGGCTCAGCTTTCCCAGAACAAATGGACAAATGTCTTTCTGGAACCATTTCTGTACACAGTTTGCAGAATTCAGTTACTTTCATTAGTTCTAAACATATTGTGAGTTGTTACGCACTTACATGATGAACCAATGCAGAGAGTGATGGGAATGGATATTTTTATAATGGAACTTGAATGAGTAAATTTAGTTTGTAAAAAAGGTTCACTGTGTTTGGAATAGAGATACTGGATATTTCGGTTATTTTTTTGGTTTTTTTGAAGCTTTACCTGAAGGCACAGCAATAGTGAGTTATTCCTGTAATGCCACATTGTACTTAGACAAATATTTTTCTATCAAACATTTTGTAAAAGCTGTATCTGATTTTATGCAACTTGTGATAATAAATGTGACATTTATTTTAGAATAAATGTTGAACATGTCTTTCCTCAGAGAATGTCTCTCTCTGCACATTTCACCATCCAGACATGCTTCTTTTCCTGCTTGGGAAGCCCACAGCTTCAAACAGTCAAAGCTCTGAGAGGAGTCAGTGATATCTATGAAACCAAGAGGTTCTCCCAGCCACACCACACACTCGGGTAACTGCAGTCACAGAATTCCTGTCCTTTTGGATTAAATTTCTGCCTTAAGCTTTCATTCTGATTTCAATATCAAGAAGCCCAATTCTGATAACCAAGTCATAATTTTTCTAAACTGAAGATGGCCTATACTGAAGGCAAATTCTTTGCATTTACTGATTTGAGTCCTACCCCAGCAGGCGTGAGTGGGCTACTGCTGTTTCAGTACACAAATACTGCATGTTGTACATCAACTATAACTTGGAAGTTAACAGCATGACTAGTCTTTGGCATAACCACCCTGCAGACCCCCCTGTACCAAGACTAAATGGCAGTGTTTAGAATTTGTGCAAGCTTCATTTAAAATTTGTACTTTTAAAAATTATCAACAGGAGAGAGGTTGCAACTACCTGCCCTCTTCTGTACTGCCCCTTCCAGTATGCTTCTGGCCTGCTCTGGAGAGAGCAGGCCTAGGAGTGAAGGAATTGAGTGACCACTGTTTGCTTGTTCAGAAAGATGCCCACTAAGAGCTGGAATTAAAGCAGCAACATGCTTTTTCACAGACCAATGAATAGCCACCACATGGTAATAGGGCTCAGTACTGGCTTGAGGTGAAAGCCTCCAGACACCAGGCTCACATCCTGTTTCCAAATTCCTCAACCAACATTCAGGTTGTTTAGAATAAAGGCACAGGTCCTGTCTTTGAAGGTGGGCAGTGTCTTCAGCTGGTCACCTGTGCTGGCCTCCCTGGAAGCAGCTGCCTCCCGCTGTCCTCAGACTATTTACAGACTGCAGAAAAGAGAAGCAAGCACCACATCAGCAGCCACTGAAACCAACTTGCTAACATCCCAGTTCTTACCTGGTAGTTTCTTCTCCATTGGTTTCTGATCAGGTTTATCAGGACACTTAATTGTCACAGCTTAAAAAAAAAAAAAAAAAGGGTTATGGTGACAAATTTAGCTGGATTTCAAACCCAAGTCTACCACAGCCCACTTCTGGCAATAGCTCTCCAGCTCTAGACAGAAGCCCTGAATTGTGGCTGCGTCCAGACAGGTTGGGTTTGGTTTCCCCCTCTCAAATTGGCTAAATCAACAGAATCTGAGCCCTAATTGGAATGTGGAGCTCCTTGTTTTAAGCAGTCTTGCTCTGACTGCATATGTTACAGAAAAGCAAAGAATCATCAGCCAAAACTACACCTTTCATCCTGCTCCTCGGGATTTTGTCTCCCCAGCCCATGGTAATGTGTCACGGCCAACTCTCAAAGGCTTTTGACCCTTTAAGCCTCCTCATGCCGCCTCTTCTAGAAACTGTCATTGAAATAGCCCAGTCTACTACACTGTGGCTGTAAGGTCATACTACCTCATCTGCTCTTCCTTTTGTGGATCAATTGTGAGAATGTAGGACACCTTTCTCTTTTGCCTCCTGACAGGTTCCAGGAATTATCCAAAGTTTACCTGCATAATATCTCCAGATTATTCACCAAACTGTATAACTGGGACTTTACACATAAGTTTGAGGGATGATTGTCGACCTTATCCCACAAGACTTCCTGCCCTTCATGTGTTACAGACACAAAAATACCAATCTAATAACACTGTAAATATAGAAGGAAATTCTTATTTATTGGAATGTGGTCTGGGAACATTATTAGACTGAACAAACAGGAAGGCAGCAGCATGCATAAACTGGCTTCAAAACTTTGGTACTCTAGAAACAATCTTTTTGTAACAGCTGGATTTTAAATGCAAAAATGTATAATATATTCATTTCAAGACTCTTACTTAGCAACTGATTTTTCAGAGTGAAAGGCTGTTGTCGTTTCAGTTCCCCTTCTTCAGGAGCACCATACTCTATAAAAAAACAAACACACACGCACACACACCTCTTAGTCAAATGAGATAAAGCAGGAAAAGCAAAGAAAAAGTTCTGCAGATAAGCGTTTCAGCTAAACTCTCTCTCCAGTGTAAGTGCAGAGAGAAATCACCCACTAATATTTTATGGGATAACCTGGTCCCTGGGATCATCCCACTAATACAGAACTCTACTGCTCCTCACTGTTACACTTCCCTTAGGGGCATGGACTCCACTCATCAAAAGGTTCTGTGACACAGACGATGCAAAACCCAACAATGCAACCTCCCATCCTGTCACTTACTGGAGTCTGCAGCCCTAAGCGAGGGTCCGCTATGCAATGCAGCAATGGAATGAGGGGGAGATCACTTCACCACAGAACATGCGGTAGCCAGGAGTTGAAAATACTCCCCTGGCACATGGGACCCACAGGGTCCACTCCTTGCTTGACCAATTCAGAGCAGAAATCTGAAGCCAGCTCTCAGATGAGTGCCCTAAACCCACCAAAACACCAGATATTCAGAGCAGGTCTCAGATTTGCTGATGTTTCAGTTTGTATAAATACAGATTTATTGGAGCGGGGACTCAACCCTGTCTCCCACACACCAGAGACTGCCCTATCCTCCCACTTAGACACCCAGTGAACAAGGTCTGCAATCGGGACATGAATCTTGGTCTCCCATATCTCAGGAGCATGTGAAGCCACAAGCTCATTCTGAGCAGGACACACCAGCATATTCTAAACACATCTACAGGACTGTGCCCTTCTGGAGAATCCTGTTTCAGGGTTGCCAGGGCCCTGACCTGTGTAGTGACGGCACTGGACAGACGGCTCTGCACATGCCACGTCTGGGCAAGTTTGTCGGTTCGGCAGTAGCGGAGTAGCAGTCTGAACATGTTAACAGTGGCCAAGTCCCTCTGAGGATTTAGGCCTCCTGTTTTCTACAGTCCAGCAGAGCCAAGGGCTAAAAGATGAAGCAAGACAACACTGCCAACACTTTTCCCTCTGAATTCACAAAATCTCATTTAAATATGTAAGCATAATAAGATTTTTCATCACTGACTCTGGAAGCACACTCTTAAAACCTTGGACATAGCCACTGCATCTCAGTTAGGCACCAGCATGGTACAGCAACCAGATACCAGAGCTGGATCCTGATGTGCAGGCCCATGTGAGCTCTGGCAATGTGAACCTCTTTGCAGTGCCACAGACCACACAGGTTGTATATTAATAAGTGTGCCGTGCTGCTAATTTGCAGTATGGGGCCAAAATTTGCTACTGGGATTTCCCAATAGCAAAAAAAAAATCCTGGGGAAAAAAAGCAAAAAAGCAGTGCAATCCACACTGAAGTGGCAAGCACCAGGACAAATGCAGAGACAAAGGAGCAGGCAGCCCAAGGCTGCCTGCTTTTCTGGCTCAGTCTACTGTGGAGCCTCTGTGCTGAGGCACAGAGGCTCCAGCCAGCTCCAGCCTGGCTGGCTAGCGTGTAGGGTGCCTCGAGACAAGGGAGCAGGCTGCCTTGGGCTGGTTGCTCCTCTGTCTCCATGTGCTGCAGTGAGGGGGCTTCACTACAGAACCCCCGCACTGAAGCACACTGTGCCCCAGCCAGCCACAATGGTTAGCATGGCAGGGGGAGGGACATCCAAGCCCTTTTGTCAACTGACAAACCTGGGTAAGAAGGCAAGCATCTTCCACACTGGTGTCTGACTGTGCAGAGGTATGTTCAGAGCGGGCACTGTATCAACAAGGAACTGGAACAGGCTGGTAGGAAGCAGGAAATGGGGCAACAGAATTTGGCTGGACAGACAGACAGACAGACAGATGTGACCTCCACCTCATGGCATTCAACTGCATTTACCCACCAGTGATTGGGGCCCAGGCTTCCACCTCCAGCCTGCTTTTGGCCAGAGCTTCTGGGAAGAGTTACTAAACAGTCATTTAGACCAGGGCAACAACCTATGGCCCAGGGGTCGGATCTGGGCCGTGGAACGCTTGATCTAGCCTACAGTCATGGGGCTTCAGCAGCATTCAGCTGTGGGGGGCTTTGGCTGCAGGTGCTTCCCTGTGCCGCTGCAGACACAAACACCGGCTGTGGACACTCTCTCTGTGCTGCTGCAAAGAGAAGTGCTGGCTGTGACTGTGTTCTAGCACCTGCCTTGGACCCAGGGTGGATCGTTCTGGCCCACAAGCAGATATGGTTGCCTATCCCTGATTTAGAGGATGCCCGGGAGACTCCCAAAAAAGTGGACCAGCAAGTCCTGTTAGGCAGCTGGCCCGAAACCTGTTCCTCAGTGGCAGAAATGCCTGAATGCTCAGACAGTACGTGACTCTTGTGGAAAGTGAGACCTTAAATGGGACAACAAAGGACAACTCCAAGACATAGCTCTCTGGGAAAACACCCTGCCAACTTCAAAACTGGTCAGGCCGCAGTTGAAGTACTGTGTCCAGTTCTGGGCATTGTACTTCAGGAGGGATGTGGACAACATGGAGAGGGTCCAGAGGAGGGCCACTCACATGATCAGGGAGCAGCAGGGCAGGCCCTACGAGGAGAGGCTATGGGACCTGAACCTGTTCAGCCTCCACAACAGAAGCCTGAGGGGGGATCTAGTGGCCACTTACAAACTAGTCAGAGGGGACCAGCAGACATTGGGTGAGTCCTTGTTCCCCTGAGCACTGCCAGGAGTGACCAGGAATAACGGTCACAAGCTGGCAGAGGGTAGGTTTAGGTTAGACATCAGGAGGCGCTACTTCACAGTCAGGGTGGCTAGGGTCTGGAACCAACTTCCAAGAGAAGTGGTGCTGGCTCCAACCCTGGGGGTCTTTAAGAGGAGGCTGGATGTACACCTTGCCGGGGTTGTTTGACCCCAGTACTCTTTCCTGCCATGGCAGGGGGTCGGACTCGATGATCAAGTCAGTCAGCAACACAGAAGTCCTTGACTTCAGAAAAGCCGACTTTGACAAGCTCAAGAGGCTAGTCAGTCAGGCCCTCAGGGACCATGACCCCAGGGAGATGGGAGTTCAAGAAGAGTGGTTGCTCCCCAAGGAAGCAATCCTCAATGCACAAGCTAAATCTATCCCAACACGGAGGAAAGGCAGCAAGAAGGCACAGCAGCCCTCCTGGCTCTCCAGAGACCTAGAGGACCTCCTGTGGCTAAAAAGGAAAGCCTACAAAGGATGGAGGACAGGATTCACCTCCAAGGAGGATTACTCCGTGCTGGTCCGGTCCTGCAGGGAGCAAACCAGGAAAGCCAAGGCTGCAACTGAACTCCAACTAGCTTCAGGCATCAAGGGCAACAAAAAGTCCTTTTTCAGATATGTGGGGAGCCGGAGGAAAAGCAAGGGCAACGTTGGACCCCTGCTAAACCAGATGGGGCAACTGACAACTGATGCCCAGGAAAAAGCCAACCTATTAAATAGGTACTTTGCGTCAGTCTTTCATCAGTCACACGGGATGCCCATGCCTGCTATGGGACAGGGAAATCTGGGTGAGGGGGATCCCCTACCATAAATGCTGACCTCATGAAGGAACACCTTGAGAAGCTGGATACCTTCAAGTCAGCTGGCCCTGACAATCTGCACCCCAGGGTACTCAAGGAGCTGGCAAGCGTCATAGCCCAGCCCCTGGCACGGATCTTTGAAAACTCCTGGTGCTCTGGTGTAGAGCCTGGAAGAAGGCCAATGTGGTGCCAATCTTCAAGAAAGGGAGGAGAGTGGATCCGGCTAACTACAGGCCCATTAGCCTGACTTCTATCTTGGGGAAGATCCTAGAAAAGTTTATTAAGGAGGCCATCCTTGAGGGACTGGCCCAGGCTAACATTCTAAGGGACAGCCAGCACGGGTTTGTTGCAGGTAGGTCTTGTTTGTCCAATCTCATTTCCTTCTATGACAAGGTGACCTATCACCTGGACAAGGGAGAAGAGGTTGATGTCATATATCTTGACTTCAAAAAAGCTTTTGATCTGGTATCCCATGATCACCTCTTGGCCAAACTGCCCAGTTGTGGCCTTGGCTCCACCACGATCCGCTGGCTGGGAAATTGGCTCCATGGTTGGACCCAGAGGGTTGTTATTGATGGCAGTCACTCATTGTGGTGCCCTGTGACCAGTGGGGTCCCTCAAGGCTCTGTCCTGGGACCCATCCTGTTCAACATCTTCATTAATGACGTGGACATTGGAGTCAGGAGTGGACTGGCCAAGTTCGCCGATGACACCAAACTTTGGGGCAAAGCATCCACGCCAGAGGACAGGCGGGTGATCCAGGCTGACCTGGACAAGCTCAGCAAATGGGCAGATGAGAACCTCATGGTGTTTAACACCGAAAAATGCAAGGTTCTCCACCTTGGGAGGAAAAACCTGCAGCACCCTTATAGGCTCGGCAGTGCTACGTTGGTTAGCACTACAGAAGAAAGAGACTTGGGGGTCATCATTGACCACAAGATGAACATGAGCCTGCAATGCGATGCTGCGGCTAGTAAAGCGACCAAAACGCTGGCTTGCATCCATAGATGCTTCTCGAGCAAATCCCGGGACGTCATTCTCCCCTTGTACTCGGCCTTGGTGAGGCCGCAGCTGGAGTACTGCGTCCAGTTTTGGGCTCCACAATTCAAAAAGGATGTGGAGAAGCTTGAGAGAGTCCAGAGGAGAGCCATGCGCACGATCAGAGGTCAGGAAAACAGATCTTACGATGATAGGCTGAGAGCCATGGGACTCTTTAGCCTGGAAAAGCGCAGGCTCAGGGGTGATCTGATGGCCACCTATAAATTTATCAAGGGTGACCACCAGGATCTGGGGGAACGTTTGTTCACCAGAGCACCCCAAGGGATGACGAGGTCGAACGGTCACAAACTCCTGCAAGACCGTTTCAGGCTGGACATAAGGAAGAATTTCTTTACTGTCCGAGCCCCCAAGGTCTGGAACAGTCTACCAGCGGAGGTGGTTCAAGCACCTACATTGAACACCTTCAAGAGTAAATTGGATGCTTATCGTGGTGGGATCCTATGACCCCAGCTGACTTCCTGCCCTTTGGGCAGGGGGCTGGACTCAATGATCTCCCGAGGTCCCTTCCAGCCCTAATGTCTATGAAATCTGCTCAGGTCCCTTCGACCCTACCAACTATGAAACTATGAAAAAGCAGCAGAACAATGGGAGCAGAGAGCAATTTTAGAACTTCAGAGAGGCAACTGCCCCAGTGATACTGAAGGTAGGAATCACATAGGGGCCCATTTCCTGTTCTGCAATACTGCATTGCTGGCTTTTTCTTCGCATGGGGTGTGGGCTCTTATTTTGCTTGACTTTAGGTTTTCTCTTCCTTTTGTCTTCAATAATCCTAAGTTTAACAAAATAGAGGTGGCACCAAAACAGAAAGGCAACAAAGCAGGTCAGGGCCATTCCCTGCACACTGGGAAGAACAGAGGCACAACACCACAATAGGAAAATCTCCATTTTGTCTCCACTGCACTTACTAAGGCAAAGTAACTGGTATCTGGGATGGGCAGCAAGGAACTCCTCTTGGGGCCTGTTTTTGTCAGGGTCCTGATGCCCGCCAGCTGCAAGCCATTCATTTCCAAACATTTTGCGATAGTCAAGCTCTGCTCCCTTTCTTTCCTGAGGAAGGATCTGTAGTGACACAAGGATGAACACATAAAAAGTGTCACTAAATGTCATTAGCTATTCGCATGTTCAGCACTTTTTTGAAGCTTTCAAGAACTATGAACTTCTGAAATCAATGGATTCATACTCAGATGTCAATTGTTGATGTTGCCATCATTACAGCATGTAATAAGAACAAAAGATTAAAGCGTGAAAGCTCTGAAGAGCACAAGGATTTTTATTAACTATGAAACATTTCAGATCCTTTCATGTTACTAACATCCTGTTAACACAGAACATGTTTGAGGAAGCACATCAAGGTTATCAACTGCATGTGCACCGTGACAACTTCTGACCAGCAAAGGGCTAAACAAATAAAACTCACCCTTGGCCTCTGTAGCATATACTTGCACGAGGTGAATCTACACGTGCAATTAATGTGAAGCAATAAACTTTGAAATCTATTGCTATTTGCACATGCACCCGAGATCACAGCATGTTGAGCTGGTTAGAGCAGCCCCAGCTGTCCGGGTGCACTGGGGGTCAGCTTACCAGTCCAGGGCTGCTCCCCTGGGCTCAATATGCACCAGAGCAGCTGGTTGAGACATGAGGGTGCTTCATTGTGGAGCTAGCCAGAAGGCAGCCCCTGCACTGAAGCACCCACATGCCCCAACCAGCCAGGACAGCGTCTACGCATGCACTGCTGCAGAGTTTTTTTTTACTCCACACCAGGATAGTACTTGTATTTACAAGTATTTCCAAGTACTATCCTGCTGCACAATAAATTAATTTACTCCAGCCTAATAGGGGCACATGTATAAATGCCAAGACGTTTACTGTACAGTTAATTAGTCTATTGCCCAGGGTGTCTTGGGTTGTTACTAAAAGGAAAATGTGGGTCATCTGCCCTGTTAAAGCAATGATCCCTGCTTAATGGAGCGTGGAAGTAATTCCCATTCAAATTGCTTCATACTAGTTTTGTTTAACCTGTCAATTTAAAACTCTGTGATCTGGGACCAAAAATCCCTTTGCAAAGACTATGTAATTTAGACACTAAAAATTCATGCTCCATGACTTGCCCACCCAATGTCACAGAAAGCCCATGGCAATGAGACAGAGCCCAGGATGCCCAACTGTGTGGTGGCACCATCTTCATTTCCCCATCTGTGCTCAGAGATGTACTGAGAAAGAAAGAAACCCAAAATGCCATGAGCTCTTTTTCCTTCATACAAGTTGTTGCAGCATCACATACCTCAGATTTGTTTAAGAACTTCAGCTGACCTATTTTGGCAATGATTAGCTGTCTTAGTGTCTCAGGGCTTTTCTCTGGGCCCAAAGGGTTATTCCAACAGTTCAGCGACTCCAGACTTTGCAGTTTATCAAGTTCATTGACAAATGACCACTGGAACAGAAGTTGGAAAGAAATGTATTATTGATTTTTTAAAAGAGCAATCTCTGAATCAACATGAAATTTCTATTTTGTTTCAGAACACATACCACTAGCTTCTGCCACCAGAACCACTAGAGAAATGACTATTTGGTTCTGCTACCCAAAGAATATTATTTATGTAGGTATTTATTCATTTGTTTTACTTGCCTACTAAATACTACTTTCACTGGGCTTGTTCAGTTAAGAGAACATTTTTGAAGGAACTGAAAAAAATGAACCTGTGGAAAAGCAAAGAGATCAGGACGTGTTCAACAGGAAACAAGGAAGAAATTATGGAATAATGAGAAAGGGAGAGGTCCAGTGAAAAAAATGGGTAGGTCCAGGGACCATGCATCATTATGTATAGCGTACTCCTCTATGCCCAGCCTAAGGACTGAAAACTTATCCATTTAACTCACATAATCAAACATCAGGCCCATGTTTGATTATGTGAGTTAAATAGATAAGTTGGACAGAAGGCAGGGAAGAGTGGCACCTTACAGACTAACTAGATGGGGTCTCAAATCACAAGAGGGACTGAATGGAGAAATGTGGCTGGAACTAAAACGAATTATGACTCCAGTTCTGGCACCTGCATTCACATTTAATTTCTCAGACAGGGATTTAATCCATTCTCTGAGAACAAACATACACCCGCTTAGAAATGATTCACCACATTCTACCAAATACCAGTAAGCCAACACACCCGCGCAGTCAACTCAGACTTGCTCACTGAGTCACAATGGGACCCAAATTGCAGTAGCGCATCTTTCGGTGCTCGGAGGCATTTCACCAATCCAACTTACTGCTGATAGAACTGCATGCCGGCTTTAATCTCGTGGTGCTACTGCTGTAAGGTTAGTCTACCCAGTCACTTCTAACACAATACAAGGGCAGCTATTCCTTTGAAAAGGAAGCAATTTAAACCAAAAAAAACCCCTACATCCTGTGACATAACTTTTTAACAGACTGCTTTGGGCACCCTGTAAACATCAGTAGTAGGATACATCAGGTTCCATGGATGCATTTCCCAATGCAGAAAAAGGTACAGGATCAAAAACATAGTAGAGGATTTACAAATATAAAGAATACAGTATCATGGTTTACAGGTCTGTTTTAGATGATTGAAAATCTGCCTTCCCTGGATCGCCTTGGCAGGGGGAGTGACATAGAGCAAAGTTAGTGTTTAAAACTATGGAATGTTTGCAAATGGAGTTTTCCAGAGAGAGCGCCTTCCCCCAAACACCTTAATGTTGACAGAATCTACCAAGATCTTTTGCACAGACCTTGGGTTCTGCTCCTAGTCCGTCTCCCTTGGGCGACTTTTTCCTCAGCTCACGCATGGCATCCACTGCTCTGGGAGGAAGCAGCATGGAAAAAGTTTGACTCCCAGGATGCATCTGAACTTGATGTGTTCGGACCAAACAAGACTACACTATGCATGCAAACTGGCAAGTTTTCAAGCATGGTGGGTTTCACATGAACAGTGTGGCTCAAGATTACCTATGACATGCAGAGTTACAAAGCCTAATCTACAGCCGATGTTAACTTGAATCTAACCTTTGGCAGAAAGCTTGGCAGGGGGGCAGAGAGGTAAGTAGCAAGATGCCTACATTTCCAATATGTCTCCGCCAACAGGGTGATTTTGGAGGAGAGCAAAAAATGCAGAACATGCTCAGATTACTTCCAAAATAAATTACACATGCTGGAAGGGGAGGTGGGAGTAGGGAGGCAAGGGAGTGGTGTTAAGTAGCAAAAGAGGGAAAAGGAGCTAGGATGACATACCAGGAGTGGTAGCAGGGCAAATGGTAGAGGAGAGAGCTAGGGGCAAAGGACCTGTCAGACTCCCCCTGCACTAACATGCTGAGATCTGGGGAGCCCCTGCCCATCAGGGATCATACCTCACATGAGCAGGAAGCTAGGAGGGGTTTGGCAGCCTGGTATGGAGCCCAGTTGGTGGGCACAGCTTGAATCAGCATACAGACCAGGCCAAGTAAACAGAGCAGTGTGCCATACTCAGGGAGCTGCTGCCTGAGAGCATGCTAGATGGCAAGTAGCAACTGTTTACATGCCAAAGGTTTCCAAAGTGCCCTGGGGAACCAGGTGAGAGGGAGGGGCTGTCTATGGTGTGTGTATCCCCCACCATTCCTGCAATAGTCTCCTCTCACTGAAAGTTGCAGCTGTGCTGAACACGAGCTGCCTTCAGATGGCCCGATCTGTATGCCAGGCCTGCCCCACAGGAAGCATTGCACCTGCTGAATTTTACCACCTCTTCGCCCTTTTTCCAGCACCTTTCCGCCTTAGGTGCATGACATTGTACTGTCACTTACCCACAACCCACACTCATCTCCCACCAAACAGCTGCCAATCCTCATGGCAGGAAGCCCATGCCCCACTCTTGATGCAACCTACACATAGCAGTGCTGGAAAGTGGCCTGCTGAATCTCACCAAGCACACAGCTTCGCTGCACTTTGATGACAGATATGGAAATCAGGTGGAGGAGGATCATACCAGCCCCAGAAGAGCACACAGCACAGTACCGAGGTGCCCTCATCACAGTCACAGCCCTAAGCAGATACTCTTAGCCTAACTACCATTCAGTACAGCTCCACCTGACACAGTGAATGCCCCTGTAATGCATAAAGACTATTCCCACTGACAACTGTCATCCCTAGAGATGCACAGGTACGATTACAGGGACATGTATCTTTACTCATTATTCCTGGTTTCCCAAAGTTTGACTTTTGCTGGAAAGATCCCAGAGATCCCAACAGCTAGCTAACCTTAACTCCCCATTCATTAAGTTTGTTGTCACTGAATCAATAATGAAAAACCATTCTAAAACCCAGAATCATTCTTTACCACAATTCACTGAGACAGAAAAACAGAGAAAGTCTACTAACTTCTCAGTTTGATTCCTGGCATTGAAATAGCAGAATCCTTGGGAGGATGTACTGGATTGGAAAAGCTAAATTACCATAAACACATTGCAAAACGATTTATTTTTAAAAAAATAATTAAAAAAATTAAAATTAAAAAAAATTAAAAAAAAAAAAAATCAAGAAAGCAATTCCGTTAAAGGTCCATTTTAAAATGTTCACAAACATCAAAAAAGTGTCTGGATGATTTTTAAAATGACAGAATTGCCTCTTGTTTCCAACCCTTCGCTTGTCTAATACCAGTTGGACAAACTGAGACATCAAAAGAAAGATCAATGAAAAATAAAACTTTTTTTTAATACTTCACCAATTACAGGTACAATGGTGAAAAGAAATGTTAACAGGCTTATCAACTCCACAACTACTGCTTACTCCTAATTCTAATTTGAATGAGGATATTAATTCCCCATTTGGCACTATTTGCCCTGGCAACAAGACCTGGATAAATTAAAGAGTCCCACAACTGGAAAATTAAAACAATTGGGGTACCTCAAATTATAAAATCCCCAAAATACCTCTTATGTCCTTAACTGTTGCTATTTTTAAAGGAAATTCAGGGAAAGAAATATTCTACTTCTAAACAAATTGACACCAATCAAGAAAATAATCCATGATTTAAAATCAAGCTTAGAGCTCATAATATATAAAATGCAATTAGGAAAATTGATAAGCAAATTTAAAAAAACAAGTCTAATAAAAACAAAGTTCTGAATGGCAAGAATTTTATTACAATTGATGAACTGACAGAGTCTCTGACCAACAAAAAACTTCTTCTTTTAGTTCTGTTAAACATAGCTCCATTAGAGATAAAAACAAAAGATTGAGAGCAAAATATTTAATTTTTATCCACAGAGAATCTGATGATTTTTAACCAAAAGATTTAATGTTTTTCTTTGGCTACTGGAAACCAGTGTTATTTACATATCCATGCTGCAGTCTTTAAGATGATAGCTAGATTAACTCCTAAAACCAACTCATGGGGCACATCCAGGAGCGAATGGTCATGTAGTATGTCGCACTGCAAATATGTCTGGTGTTCTCTGTGCTACAAGGGCACACTACTCAAGTGTGCACTGCACTGTTTTTTTTTTTTCTTGCAGGTTTTACTCACCCCTGGATATCCAGGGGTCAAAAAAAACCCACGGGGGAGGGAGAGGGGGAACAGCGAGCAGCGTTCTTGGGCAGCACGTACTGCTGAAAGGAGGAGCTGGGCCACCCAGAGCCATGTTCCGCTTCCAGCCAGGCTCCATGCAGCAGAATCGCTGTGGCTGCAGCCCTGGAAGGCCTCTAGACCCCCAGGTAAGGCTGCTGTGGCCAGCACAGTGCTGGCCCCAGTTACCCCTACTGCCCCTGGGTAACCTGCCATGTGCCAAAGCGTTCATGGCATGGGTGTTCCCTGGGGACAAGCAGCTGCAGTGCAAGGTGCACCACTGCTAGTTGTCCCTGGAGAACCAAACATCCATGCACGTCTGGATGCACCAATGGGAGAGTTATGTTGGGTACCTGGTAATAATTTGGGCAACAACTTGTCCGCTTAACCAGGTGGAAATTAAAGAAGATACTCAACCTCTCCAAAGTAAGAAATACAATAGATAGTTGAGGGCATTAGTTCTTACCAACAATTGTCTAGTCATGTATATATTTAGCAAAGTAAAACCAAAAGGTATATTTGCCATTTCTTATTAAACAAACAAAACAAAAAAAGGTAGAGAGAGAAAGAAAAAGAAAGGCATTATACTCTAACTTACCTGTGATATTTTGTTGTTATCTACTACAAGATGTTTCAGCGACAGAAACATTTTTGTCTTGCACCCTAGGAACAAGGCAATAAATTTACAAGATGATGACGACAATTTAAAATCTTCTAAAATATCGAAATGTAACACACAATGTTTACTTTACATACCAAATCCAGCATCAGGAAAGTGTACAGAAGAAATTCCAGTGTCTGAAAGTATTAGTTTTTCTAATCTGAAATTTAAAGTATGTTTGTTAAACATTTTAGTAAAAATACTGTCTTTTTTATACGCAATGACTTGTGTCAACCTTTTTATTGCATACACTGTGATTATAGAAGTGTACCAGTACCAGCAGGTAGGTTGGTTATCAGTTTAGTTACCAGTTTACTAATTATCAGTATTATTAATTTATCTGACTCCATATTTTTAACGGATGCAAAGCTAAATGCTGCTTAAAAGAAAGCAATTTTTTCCTTCAATCGAATGCTCAAAGGCAGAGTAGCACTTCATGCTATCTCAAAGTTGTAACTACTACACATTCAGCTGAACCACCTCTTGTAGAAAGTGATGTCTCCAAGATATATCTCTGTCCTTGGAAAGGTCTGAACAATTCTGAATTGTTATGACGGGTGGGATGGGAGAACAAAAATCAAATAAAATTGGCAGTAGAAACATGCCTTCATTTTGTCTTAATATAAAAGTTATAATAGTGTGGAAATAAGGGTTTTTTTTCCTTTTGTGGTGCACAACTGAAATATTTAACATAATCCGGAGGGAGGGGGTACAATTTTGTTTTTTATTAAGTCAATATTATCATACTTCAGTCCACAAAGTTATACATGAACTAATACACTTATGGAACATGAAAAAGAATTTTCAGTGAAGTTCTCCAACAGATACCTGGGGAGATGTGCTATTAGATGCAGCTGATTTCCATCAATTAATTGGTTGCTTGAAAGGTCTAGCAATTTCAGGGTCTGTAGAACATTAGTGGGCCTGCAGAATTAAAAACCATAATGACATTTTAGAGTTGTTTTAAGACACTTGCACTCATTTACACTTGCATAACTGAAATAACTATTTGCACAGGTTAATGTTTCCACTCAAATAACATATCAAAGATGTATTATACAAGATTACTATGGCAATGATAATTCAAGCACTGCTGGAATTGAGTTTAGTATTTTTTCCAGACACATCATATCCTTATGTATACAGTATAACAATCATAAAATGATGACTTTAGCATTTAAGCTGAACCTCATACCTTTCTAAAACTGTAATATCATTAGATGCAAGGTACAATTCTTCAAGTGCTGGCCACCCTGGAGCACACAGAAGAACCTAATAGGAAAACTTAATTTAGTATAAAATAAAGGTAATAGCATTTGTACTCGAATGCGTGCTTCAAATAAGCGTAAGACGCATTCAAAACAAACTGTAGCTCTTACAAATAAGTGATCTGCAAGACTTCCAATTTCAATACTCCCCCATCTCAACAGTGATGACAGTATGATTTTGGATCTGTTGACTGTGGATGGAAGAAGTCAGCAGCACTCTGCACAGCCAGAAAACCCAACATTACTGAACTATACTGGGTCTGTACTTCAAAAACTGACAATGTTCCTATTCTAATTTTAAAATTGTATAGTAATGTACCCCTCTCTTGCTTTGAGTCACTGCTTTTTACCTGAAATTTCATGTCTGATTCAAAGAATGAACAATTTGGTAAAGACCACTAAGATTAACTTGCTTCTAAGGGTGTAAATAGAGGCTGCATATTTCCCCAAGAGAAAGCCTTTTCTTTCAAGATCCTACAGAGAACCAGCCCTTTGTCCCACTTTATATACAAGGGAAGTATGCAAGATAAAATGTGCTAACACTCCTACTATAATGCTGTATAAGTTAAAAGTGGTTTAATTGTCAATCATTTGAGGGACAAACCTATCAGGCTATGTGCTCGCCCTGGCATTGAACAACAATGCAGCTGGGAAGGGCTGTGTGTGTAAAGGGCTTTGCAGCTCCTCTTTTGTCCCAGGTCTTGAGTTGGATCAATCGGAATTGCCTCATATGAGACATCTGTTTACAGAACAATACGTTGGATTTTAAAGGTGTTGGGTATATCCATGTTGGTCTAAGGACACAGGCAGCCAGGTTCTTTGGGTAAATATGATTTCTTTTATTAAACTAATAGTTAAATAATTGGAAAAATTGTTCTTTGCAAGCTTTTGGGTGCACGCTTTTCTCCAGATATAGGGAGAGTCTGCTGGTGCTGTGCGCGCTCTCCTGGGTGGAATAGAGGCCAATGAAAGTTTTCTGTGGTTTTGTATGTAGCCCTCTTAAACTGATAGCCCCCAAGCCACTGGTTTTCAAACTTCCTAAAGTCAAAGAACACTTTCAAATCACTTGTGCTGTGGAACCCCTAATCCCTGATTCCACAAGCCATGTGAGCTGACATAAAACCAGGGGACCTGGCCTGGCAATAGTGGTGCACCACCTCCTGGCCCCCTCTACCATAACCCCCAACCTCTTTGCGGAACTCCTGATGCTCTATCACTGACCCTTGAGGTTCTGCAGAACAGTTTGAAAACCAGTGCCATAGACATTTCATGTGTATTTTACCCCATAGTGCTAAACAGGTTCCCATGCAGGACTATTCTGCGAAAACTGCAACGTTTTAGTTTATACACAGTGATTTTTGAACCTCTGCATGTTACACAAGGACAGACAAACTTTATAAACATTGTCACAGATCAGGCACAGCTTAAAAGCTTCACTGACAGGTGACTGCCCAGCAGTCAGTAGGTTTCCCAAGTGAAAGTATGCAAGTTCATAGAGTGCAGCCAGTCAGTGCATTGCTTGGTGTTTGAAAATCCTAAGTGACACACTCATTCAAGGAACTCGTCTTGTATGCATACCAGACCAGCCTCTGGCTTCTTCCATCCTGGAAGAGCGCACACCAACTGCTGAAACTTCCTTAGCCTGACGAAGGGCTTTGGAACCCGAAAGCTTGCTTAATAATTGTTTTCCAACTATTTAAGTTGGTCTAATAAAAGATACCAGATTCACCCAAAGAACCTTGTCTGTTCAAGGAACCTATGCACTCAGCCAAGAAGGGTTTGGTTCAAATTTTGTGTTATTTATGCTTACGCTGACTGCAAAAAGTAACCTACAGCAAAGTCACATGTAGAAGAAACATAAATCAGTAAGAACTTAACAAAACAAACTATATAAAACAAAAAGAATTTAGGAGAAAGTTAAAGATGTTAATAGAAAACTCCTAAATAACTTTTTAACTACAAGTTCTAATAAACACCAGTGTTTATTAGACTCAAGCTCTCCATCATCCATGTTTCCAATAAGTACTACAAACCTGAAATTACATTTTATTATACCTAACATACAATAAAAATGTTAAGAACAAGAGTCCGCAGAGTTGCAGGTATACTGGTTACATGATTCTTGGTTTAGGTTATTCAGGCCCCAAATATAACTCACTACTGTACTATAAGTACACATCTGCACATCACATCATCTACCAGCTCAAAGAGCAGCTTTCCCTCAGGTGCCCAAACTACAGGAAAAAATGCCACTATATCTCACCTATTTTTGCTGCCAAGGTGCAACACTGTCTCATTCCCTTTGAGAAACTAAACCACCTGAGTTACCTTTCAGACTACATCTCATTGATGATGAGTCACATACTTGTAATCCTATTCCGATTCTCAACCAACCATAACAGATGAAATAAGACAAAAATATGGAGCGAGCATTAGGGTTGTTTGTAGAACCATAACTGTGAATCACTTGACTTTCAAATGCACCAGTGATGCTTGCATTTCACTGGCTGTAAGCTATTTTACATTTTTTTCTGGCTGGAGATTACATGTTGTACTTTAATCAAACATCCATAGGGAACTAAGGCAGTGCTTGGACACAATTTGGTTTCAATGATCTGTTAATACAAATCTCAGATGTATTTAGACCCCCAAGTGGTGTATTTAATGGGCCAATAAAACACAACCTTCAGTGCACTGAAACTGCCAGAATATGGATATTTCAAGGTTCCTTTATTTAGAAAAGCTGTTTTATAAAAAGTGTATCCTTCTACTATGAAAAACAGTTCAAAATGTAAGTAGGAGAAAAACAGAAAAAATTACAAACAATTCTATTTCTTGTGTTCTTATGCTGTAGAGATGGTTACGTTGTATGCTATTCTGAATAACTTTTCACCTTTTAAGTACTTTTCACATTAAATAAAAATATTTCCAGCATTTTCATACCCCTCTTCACATTCTCCAGGAGCCCAGTTGCAAACTGTAAGATTTTCTGGCTACCTGGGTCATAGGCTTTTTTTTTTGCTTTCTATGCCAAAATAGGTTGCATTTTCACAATTATTCCTAATGCAGCTTTTGCAGTAACATCTTTAAGGTGCTTCATCACAAAGCACTGCTGAAGTGGCAGCCTGGACCGCTTTCATTGCGTCTTTCTCCCCTTGTCTGACTACCCAGCTCATCCATCCCCCACAGGTGGAAAAGCCGCTTTCAAGTGCAAGCTTGTATTGAACTGTTGTTTACAACGGGAGTGCATTATTCTACTAGCCTGACTGTATAAAGAAGCGTTCAGACCTTAAAATACCAAGGAGAGCTGGTGAGCTGGAGCTAAGCCTCACAGGAAAAGCAAGACAATTTTAAACTGCTCTTGCTAACCTGGGGGTTCTCTTTAAAAGTCAGTCACCCAGAAATAACTTTTGTCTGTATGAGAAAATCTTTGCTAAAAATCCCCATCACTGCTACCACTAGCAAAGAGGAAAGCTGCTGATAGCTGCCACTGTTTTAAGCATCATGATGTACAGACTTGCTCTGAGAAGGTTTACAAGTATGTAGTTAAAATCACCTAGGGTCTTTATCTATTCTAGTACTAATCCTACTGGTAGCGAGAGAGATGCATCTGCATCCAGCTGATTGCTTATTGGCTAGTGTAGAGATAAACACCACAACAAAACCACAAAAACCACACTCACTCTTCCATTCTTGCTGCTGCATACAATACACTGCAGATATCACTTAACAAAATGGCAATTACAATTGGTTAAGTTGAAAGGAATGGATCAGATTGGAACACGCCTGGTGAAGTTCCTCAGGACTGATCTTGGGATTATCCTGTTTAACATTTTCATGAGTGGCCCTGGTGCAGAAACTAAATATGCATTTATGAAATTTGCAAATGCTAGGTCAGTGAGGCATTGGCAATAGAGAGGAGGGTCTGATTATCAAGCAGGGCAAATTAGACAGCCTTCTGGAAGGAAGTGACAGAAATGGCGAGAAGTTTAATAGTGTAAAGTACAAACTCAAATATTTAGGAACTAATGACAAGGCTGTCTGCTATATTACACGGACTCACAGACTGGAGTCAGTGGAAGAAGAGGGAACTGGCTCTCCTGGTTTATTGTTGTATACCCATGAGCCATTAAGTACATGCACCAAACAGTCAGACTACTGAAATCCTCAAACATATTAGTTTGGGTATTTTTAGTAAAGACTGGAAAATACTAGTGCTACTATAAGAAGAAATTGGTAAGACTCAATCTGGAATATTATATTCAAAAAGATTAATTCAGATCTGAGCAGGTCCAGAGAAGGGCTGCTAGGGTAATTAGGGAAACACAACTTAGGAAAAAAAGAGCAAGAGAGCTTATCTTGTTAAGCAAAAGCAAAATGAAGGCTGAGAGGAAATGTAATTGCTCCTTATAAAAATATCTGTGGGGTAAATAGCATGAAAGTAAGTTAAATAACAATACCAGGATAGGATTGAATGGATATAAACTGGTCACAAACAAATCTAGATGTATAATAGAAGCAGATTTTTAAACGCTGAAGATATCAAGTTCTAAAATAACCGTCCAAAAATAAGGGTAAGGAAACTGACTTGCTTCAAGATGAAGCTCAACAAGGTTTACAGAAGAGACAGTAGAGTAGGAAAAGTATGTTTTTGGTGCAATAATCTGAGCATGTTATACCAGGATTTCCATATCTGGTACTGCCCATGAAGGGACCAAAAAAGAAACTTTAAAATCATTCCACATAGAGATTAATCTGAAAATCTAGGATTTCTGATAGTCCTTTGTAGGGGCTAGGGGTTTGCTCTCTTCTAAAGCATTGGACATTGGCCACAATGAGATGTAGGAATTTGACTGTGATGTACTGGTGTTCCTAAGGTACCAACACATTCTCAAGTACTTATATGTTAAGTCTGATTCTTACCAGATATTCATTACCAAGTTTGTAGTTGTGAAAATTTTTTTCTCTGAGTCAGACTTGCAAGGATGGTGGAGGTTTTATTTGCCTTCATCTGCAGCGTAGGGGAGGGTCTTTTTTTTAGGAACCTCCTAACATATTTTAACTTAATTTCCTGCTGTTCCTGTGGCAAGGTGCTGCAGGTGTCCTTGGTCTCCTGGTTCTTTATCTGTGCTGTGGTGTAGGGTTTTTTATTTAGCACTTTGTGGATGTGGTACATGAGAGAGATGGCAATAGCGTTCTTATGCACATTTCTGGATATGGGTTGTCTATAAAGGGGACAGGACTTAACGGCCCAGAAGGCTCCTTTCAGTCCTACTTCTTAAATGAAATGGAAGTGAAACTTTAAAGGTTCATGCAAACAGCATGAAGTGTAGACGACAAAGGGAGGGTAAGGTGCTGAACAATCCAAATAAGGGGTAGACAGTGGGGGACTTTCAGTTTTGTAAGTCCCCCACTATGTAAGACTGGACAGAAAATGGGAGACTTGTATGCCATGTATATATGAGGAAAATGTAAGCAAGGTGTGAAGGAAGACTTATTAGTGAGGGAGAACACTCAGATGTTCAAGTCACTTTTCTGTGTCAAGAATTTCAAACAAGCAGGAGCCACCACAGAAGTGACTGGACATTTACCAGCTCCTTTATAAACAAAGATATATTAAATGCCTACTGTGAAAGTGAACTATATACTTCATAGGGAATGAAACGATCAAAGCATCTCAAACAGTCACATAAAAGTGGCTTTGAACAATCAATGTACACACAGCATTTTTTATTTTGCTTTTAAAGCTCATCTTTATTAAAAAGATGCACCAGTGCAAATAAAACTTTAAAAAGAATCAAAGTACTTTGCCACAATCTGCTAATGGAGGCACCATTAAATACAGGTTAAACCTGACTACAGTTGAAAAAGTTATCCCTTGAAAAAGTAACCCTTGAAAAAATTATCAAGGATCACATTTGTAGGAGTCCAGCAAGTAAAATAAATGCTAAAGGGCAACCAGCATGGGTTCATAGCAGGTAAATCCAGCCTAACTAACCTTGTTTCTTTCTATGACCAGGTTACAAAATGCTTAGATGCAGGAGTCGAGGTAGATGTCATCTACTTGGACTTTAAGAAGGCCTTTGACATGGTATCCTATCCTATTCTTATAAGCAAATTGAATGGTTGTGCCATAGATGATTACACAGTCACATGGGTGGCAAATTGGCTAAAGGGGCATGCCCAGAGAGTGGTTGTGGACAGGCCACAGCTGGACTACTATGTCCAATTCTGGGCACCACAATTCAAGAAGGATGTGGACAACCTTGAGAGGGTCCAGAGGATGGCTACTCGTATGGTTAGAGGCCTACAGAGAAGGCCCTACAGAGGGACCTGGACCTTTTCAGCCTCTGCAAGACAAGGCTGAAGGGGGATCTTTTGGCAATACACAAATTCACCAGGGGGGGCAGCACAGAATAGGAGATGCTCTGTTTACCAGAGCACCCTTTGGAATAACTAGGAACAAAGACCACAAGCTGATGGGGAGATTTAGGTTGAAAATATTCACAGTTAGGGTTGCCAGAATATGGAACGGGATTCCAAGGGAAGTGGTGCTCTCCCTTACCTTGGGGGTCTTCAAGAGGAGACTGGACAAGCACCTGGCTGGGGTTGCATGACCCCAGCACTTTTTCCTGCCACTGGCAGGGAGATGGACTCAATGCTCCATTGAGATCCCTTCCAACACTAGCATCTATGAATCTATCAATTGGCTTCAGTTATTTTGGCAAGCTGCCTGTGTAAGTGAAGATTAACTGTGTTTATGTCAGGGGTTTGAGCTACAGTTAAAGTGGCACAACTTTATAACACAGACCAGACTTTGTTTTGGAAGACTACGTGGTCTAACACAGCATTTCTCAACCCGTGGGTCCCTACCCAAAAGTGGGTCACAAGAATATATGAAAGGGTTGTGAACAAACTTAAAAAATGGATCAACAAA
This sequence comes from Crocodylus siamensis, assembly GCF_052110815.1. Classification (NCBI taxonomy): domain Eukaryota; kingdom Metazoa; phylum Chordata; order Crocodylia; family Crocodylidae; genus Crocodylus; species Crocodylus siamensis. The sequence continues at coordinate 141,275,303 of NC_143395.1, read as the reverse complement.
CTTTAAAAATAGATTCCCCTTTAAAGGAAAACAAACATGGGAAACTGACTGTGGCTTTTCCCTTTCAGGCTGGCATAGTTTCAGCCTGCAAGGGCTGCTTGGGGCCTCCCCATTTCCCACACACTCCCTCCCTGCCCCCCCACTCTACATACTGGGGGCTGAGGCCTGGGGGCAAGGTTGGGAGTAAGGGGCACTGGGGTCTGGACTAGCCACTGATGTTTACAAATGGGTCCTGGTACAAAAAGGTTGAGAACAACTGGTCTAGTGTACAAATCTTCACTACGCTTAATTTACTGAAGAAACCAAATGACTCAGGAAGTAATTTCTATTTACTTGTAGAAGTCAAATATGTATTACCTCCACCCATGTAATTCCAGTTCGATTAAGTGCCAGAACTCTCAACTTGTCAAACGTACCAGATACAGCGGTTGCAGCGGATGGAAATTTCATTTTGTTTTCACTGTACCAAAACAACAAACAGATTCTTAGCATAAAACAAATCAAACAAAAATATTCAGTCAACTCGCCAATTTAGAATAACATACTTTGGGAGGGGGGAACACTTAGAATTAAATGACATTAAAATCAAGTCAAGGCTATAGTTATTTAAAACAGTCCATATTATTTATAAAAAATGTTGGTAGTTTGAGTTCAGACTATGTCCTTGACCATTCTATTTTTCTCCTCTGCACATCTGTTGTTCTTTCAAGTTCATGACAAAGTGAGTGGCATTTTTTAAAATTCTGGAGAGAAGAATTGTTGTTTTTGCTAAAAGAAATAAATATGGCAAGTAAGATTTCACACCCAACATTATCAACCGTGTCTGTAGTTAAAAACAAGTTATCTACATAAATGACCAAATCACCAATAAAATATCAGCATTTCAAAGGATTCCATATCATCGTAACTAAGACGTGACATTAGAAAGCAAAACCTTATACAATTAAACAGTTTAATCCTTACACTAATTCTAGGTTCCATTTCCCCAACATCTTTTGCATTCCCTCCTTTAAGGCTTGTCTGTATAAGGACATTTTCTGCATAGCTATTCCAGTAAACTTCCTAATGCAGACAATCTCTGGGAGATCTGATGGCAGGCTTCCTCAGTTGCTTTCTCCTCCCTATGCTTCTATCCCATCCCTCCCCACCCCCTTCCCAAATTGCTTATACTGAAATGATAGAGTCATTTAAAAAAAGCTGTAAATTAGAAAACAGACAAATTTATGACAAAAAGGGCCAACACCAAATGGAAAGAGCCATTCATGCTATCCCTGTTTGAAGTCATTAAGACTTACATTTGTCATGAGATGTATGTGAGTTTCAACAAACGGTAACATGCCAGGCATTAAAGAAATTTGTCTCAGAGTAAAAATGAGGGGTCTTCCAATGAAAATGATAGCTCTGTGACAAGGAGGTTGCTCTTTAAAGAGGAACTTTTTTGTCCTGCCAAAAAAATATTAACATCTGGCCAGGTGGAAAGACTCCCATAATTCCACTGCGCTCTGCTCTTCTTCTCCCCCTCCAAGGGGAGGTAGGGAAAGCAGACGGCTCCATGCCAGCTTGCTAAGAAGCAAATTACCAGGGAGGTAGGCAAGCTGCCCTGTCTGCCACTGGCAGTTGTGCCCAGTCAGGAAAACCAGTGTTGCTGTTCCTTCAGGTTGCTCTCTCAGCACACCCACAAGCCCAGTGGTGGAATGCCATTCAGCAGTGTCCTGGCTCCCAGGGTTAATGTGTGCCCTTTGAAAATCCCAACATTCCTGGGCTGTGGGTGCATGCTTTGAAGGTCCCTGTGTGCCTGCTACCCAAGAGCAGGTCTGCTGATCACCAGTAGTCATTTACATGTCAACTAATGCCACTTCCAACCCAACCCATGCTGCAGCAGTCAACAGCCAGTGGCAGTCCACGCTCCTGAGCTGTGGGAGTACTGGGGTTGTGTGCATGCTCTTTTAAGGTCTTAGGACTGTCCGTGACCACCACCCAAGTTCTGGTGAGCCCTCTGAAGGTCTGGATGCACAGCCTATCAGTTGCCAACCCCCGGCCTAATCCATTACCTTGCTTCTGCATCCACCAATGTTAGCTAAGATCATTAGCTGAATATTTAAATGAGTACAATCAGTTTTAATGTTGACCTTTAAACTCTCATCTTCACCTTTCAGAGTGAATGCTCCACTGAAGTAAACAGAGAAGCTCACATCTCTGAGTTATTGTTTCAGGTTGTGGGAAGCACAAGGACAATCTGCATCAGTTTGCTTCTAGTAGGTTTTCTTGGCAAGGATGTGCTAAACTTTTTTTTTTTTTTTTTTAGCAAAAGAAAGCTAAGATGTCATAGTGTAAAGTCTATAGCAAATATATTGGCCATGTAGCTGTAAAAAAAAACAAAAAAACAAGCCCTGCCAAGAATTGTTCTCTTGACAGTTGTACTAAAATGGGAGCATCTACACATGCTATTAATTCCAAGTAGGCTTACTGCACAGTAAAAATACTACATATCTACATGTGCTCCCTCTTGTGAAAGGACTTGCTCCCACCCTGCTTTGCCCCCCTGCATCAGACAGAGGGAGCTCCAGGCTTCCCCTGGGTGCCAGCCTGGGGGCTAGCAGGGAGCACAGGGCTGGTCCCCATGAGCACTGGGCCAGGAGACCTCTGTCAGCTGCAGTGGCAGCTGTCTCCTGGCCCCATACACATCATGGGGACAAGCCCTGGGCCCAGCAGAGCTTCCCTGTGCAGCCTGGAGCTGGCCAGGAACTCTCCCATTTCGGGGCGGGTCCCAGCCAACTTCATGGTGGACAGCCCAGAGCTGCTGGGACCTGCCCCAAAACGGAACAGTTTCCAGCCAGCTGCAGGTTGTGCAGGGAAGCAGGGAGTTTCTGTAGGGAGCCGGCAGCTGAGCAGTGCCGGAACAGGGTGGAGGTAGGGGACATGGAGGAGGGTTCAGAGAGCTACACCATCCTGGTGCTGCTTGGCTCCCACCTCCTGGGGGAGCTGAGTAGTGCCAGGACAGAGGGAATTCCCAGTCTCCTGTGGCCTCCTAATATAAGGGCTGACTGGGAGCAAATTTCCTCCCGCCCAGTGTCTACACATGCAGTGGTATTTACTGAGCAGTTAGTTTACTACCTGTATTCATGGGCAGTAACTAACTGCCCAATAGATTAATTTACTGTGCAGTAAATGTGCATATGTATAGTCAGTGACACTTTACTGTGCAGTAGATACGTCTATCAAGTCTAGACATAAAAAAAAACTTTTTTTCTGCAAGCGTCGCCAGAATCGGAAACACACTCCCCAGCAGAGGTGGTGCAGTCACCCTCCTTGGAAGTGTTCAAAATGAGGCTGGACAGGCACCTTTTCGAGCTCGTCTGAACCCAATAACTTCCTCCCCACAGCAGGGGATCGCACTTTACGATCTTACAGGTCCTTTCCAGTTCTATAATTCTACCGCACAGTAAAGTGTCTCATGTAGATGCATCCAGTGATAAGTGCAGAGTCCCAGGCCTCCTCCCCCAGTACATTTGCAACACCCTAAAAATTACTACTGATTTATAAAAGGTATACTTTTCCAAGGTTCCAGCTGCCTCTGACAAAGTCATGAAAACAAAACTAGACTATCCCCAAAGCAACAAAGTTCCCTTTGTCCCACATATCTTTGATTGCTCTCAAATCTCTCAAACCTATTAGACAGGCCTAATAACAAAAGCAAAGGACAGATCTCAATTACAAGCAAGGCAGAATAATCATAAATACAGATCACCTTAGTATCATAGGAACACAGGTCTGGAAGGGACCTCATAAGCTAATCTAGTCCAGGGGTGTTTTAACCTCTGGCCCACAGGCCAAATGAGGCCTCGGAAGCCACTGCATCTGGCTTGTGGGGCTCCCATGGACTGGAAAATTTGGCAGTGGGACAGCAGTGGCCACCCTCCCCTGCTGCCAAATTCCCATATCCCGTCCACCAGCACAGCCAAATCTGGGCTAGGTCATGCCCCCTTCTCTCTGTGCCACTGGGCTGGGGTCAAAGCTTTCTGGACCATGTCCCCCCTGATGCAGGGCTGTATCGAGCCAGGCTGCCCCCTGCCCTCTCTATGTGCCTGGATGGGGCCCTGCCACACCTGCCATAGATGCCAGAAGAGGGCCACTGGACACATCTGGCCTTTGGATGGACTGGCACTGCCCATGGCCTGCCAAAGAAAAAGGTTGAGCACCACTGATCTAGTCCAATTCCTGCTCAAGGCAGGATGATCCCTGACTAAACCATCCCAGTCAAATGTATCTAACCTGCTCTTGCGAATTTCCAAGCGTGGAGACTCCACATCTTCTCTATGTAGCCTGTTTCAATGCTTGACTAGCTCATAGCGAGAAAGTTCCTCCTAATTTTCAATCTAAATTTCCTTTGCTGCAGGTTAAGGTCACTGCTTCTAGTCCTGTCCCCTACAGCCAGAGACCCATCTCTACTCTCTCTATAACTGCCCTTTGAGTATGCAAGAACATTTATCAAATTCCCCCTCAGTCTTCTTCTCCAGACTAAGTGATCCTAGTTCTTTCAGCCTGTCCTCATAAACCGTGTTTTCCAGGCCTCAAGTCTGCAAAGAACATTTATAGATTATTTAGGCAGAAAAATTAATATTTCTGATTAGGCTCTCATCTTTCTCCTTGCAAAATTACATCTACAGAGAGCTAGTTATGACAAAACCTCAGGACCACATTCTGGCCATGTCTACATGAAAGGTTATGATGCCTGACAGTAACACCCTAAAGGGCACAACACAGTTTTGAGCTGACAACCAGATAATTCCAGAAGCAGTCAATATAGGGCGAAATGGGCAGATTAATTAGTTTAGGGACAGATTATTTCACCCCATTATTCACCAGAGTTAAATACCCTACCTCAAATGGACACAGCTACCCTACTTCCAGTTTACGAGGCACAAAGCAGCACACTGTTGGGCACTGCAAGTCTACAATGTAGAATGACCCTGGATGAATTTGCCCCCTTTATATCCTCTTCTAAATCCACTGGGGTAGGGGAACCCTCCACACATTTGGGAACATCTATGCTAATCTGTGAATTTCTTCCCCATCTCCTGGCAATACTACTCCATTTAAAGATACCTTTTTCCCTTGGGGGCAGGAGGAGTGAAAGAGTGGGGGGAATTATTTGTAGAGCAGGAACTCACTGACACAAATATTATCAGAGAGATTTTTCCTGTTACTCACTGTGGTCCAACATTCTAGCCAGCATTGGTTCAGGGCAGGCGGGCTGGGCCCCAGAGTATATTTCAGTTTGGTACTAAACAGACATTCTTAATAAAATGTATTTCTTTAGATAAAAATCAGACGCCTGAAAAACCAACAAAGAAACAAACAAAAAACCCTGGGGAGATAAAAATCCCAAGGTAAAAACCATTCAGCATAAGCAAAAAAATCCCAGAAAACCAACCTTAGTCTAAAGCTTTCCTACAAGAGAAGAATCTTTAAAATTTATCTCAATGAAAACACAAGAAAAAACAGATTTGAAAAACACCAGATAATTAATAGTTAGCTCAAGTTCACAACAACCAAGTGAGCCCTCAGTACTTGAACAAGGCATGAAGATGTCACCCTGGAAGCAGCAAAGAAGCTTAACATTCTTTGTTATAAAATCCTACAGAGCACATCTTACTATGCCAACCTGAATTTTTAAAACTCTGGTTCGTAACCCAACACCCTTTTTAAATAGTATGTCCTCCTTTTTTATTTTTATAAACTTTCTTTAAAAGGATTCAACTTCCCTGTTGACATTTACAAGAACTTTTTAGACAGTCTACTTCCTTCAATCTGCTTGGAAATTCTGGAACTAGCTAGGTGAAAAGTACTGTCAAATATGTGAGGTAGACTAAAACAATAAAGGCATATTTGTACTTTTCAACTGTAGCAGCCTCGTGAAATAATAATAATTTTTCAACTAGAATCATGATTTAAGTTGTACAGTATTTTCTTCAAGCTTTGAAACAAACTGGAATTTAGGGCTACCCCCATATTTCTGGTTTTGGCAAAACGATGCACAAAACTTCCTTGGGGATCTAGTCCTTCCTCAGTATGCAATACTTCTGGAAGATATGGCAAGAAAAGAAAAAAATAAGAGCCAGTTTATAAGAAGTAGCCAGGCACTTAACTCCTATTATTTTTAAAAGGAAATTTAGATCCTTAAATCAAGCTTTTATTTAAGTATCAAGCCATATATCCCTAACAAAAGCAGCAGAAATAAAAAATATGTATCATTATACCTGAGATGCAGTATTTCCAGATTCTGTACCTGACTAGCGATATCTATCACTGCTTCCCACGATGACAACAGATTTTTTGATAAGTCTATACTCTTGATATCTGAGAATTTACATTAAGAAAATATATCAGAAATATCAGAGACTGGAGCTATAACTTTAGATAAAGATAAAGCAAGCTATATCTTTAGCTATAACTTAATTTTGTACCAAAATATAGTAGAATAAATCTTCGGGATAAGTAGCAACATTGGTCAGTTACTCTAAACTATATCTTGATCTATAGTGAAGAAATGGGTCATCAAGACTTAAAAAATAACTTCATTTTACAGAGCCCCAAAACAATTTATTTCCCAATTACTGAGTATATAATTTTGACGTCCTAAAACAGTATAATTTCTATTATGTATTTTAGTAACATATAACAACAGTACATAGCAGCTTGAATATCTTATTCATTACACACTCACAGCTGCTTGTGCCTACAAAGCTCTTCTCCAGCAATTACATTAGAGGTTATATGGCTTTGTCCTATACCAGATTATTTTTTTAAATTCCCATCATTTCTATCACAACTGCACCTTCTGAAGTCTTGAATCAATGACAATAGTTAACTAAATTAGCATAGTTCCCCACCCCCTCTTTTTACCCAGGAACCCTATTCCAAATACATTCTAGGATTTTAAATAGTAAAAAGAATGAAGATTGAATTACACCCCTATATACAATGCAAAGTAATTAAACTGATCTGCAAATAACCGCTTGATAAAATATAATTGCTTAATTACTACAAAGTAAGTATGGAATGCTAAAAACATGTTTTATGTTAGTAAGTGGTGGTACATAATACAGCACCTTTAGAAAAGGATACTAGGACATGTTCTGCTAATTTCCTCCTTCTGACCTGCGTGGCTCACCGCACATTCTCTCACTGAGATGTTTTCCAATTTGTGCAGCTGACTATATGAAAAAGTGTCAAATTATAAACAAAGAAAAAAAACGGCAGATGGATTAGAAGCACATTGATATTAAGCCTAAACAGGATACATTTTTAAAAATCTTTTTTGGGGTTGCTATTATGAAAACTATTTATAGCCAGATAGTTGTATAATCTTTAACTGATCACAGAAACACTCCTTTGTCCAGGGTAAAAAGCAGAAACACTGGAAAAACAATGCTGGACAAGCAGCAAAGAAAATGACTCCATCCATCTGGAATCGAATTCAAGTATGCAAAATGCAGTTACCCAGTTTGGAAACTGGTCAGCGCACCAGAATTAACATTACGGGTTTTGCAAAAAAATTAACTACAAGAACGTTAATCAATTGTTTTATGTCTGACAAAAATGGCATTTTCAATTGATCAATAATAACCGGTTGAATGTCAACTCAGAGAGGAAGAGTGCCATCTACTGAATCGTCACTACCAAGATGCTGCAAGTGCCCCACAGGGATAACAGTGTACAGGCAATTTATTCCTTATCATCAAAAACTAGTTCACCTCCTCCTCCTCCTCCTCCTCCTCTGCCCCCGCCCCATACACAGCAAGGAGTGACAGAAGCTACTTAGAACAGGTGAAGACAGCTCCTCTCCATTTGGTACTCTGGCTTTCTGCTTCTCCCTTTTTTATTTAGAGAGTATAGCATGGAGTACTAACATTTAAAAATATATACCCTGTACAATATTAATAAAATATGAATATCAATTTATGTATAATAATTGTTAATTTATTCTAATTCTCGCTCTTCCCTTATTCAAGCCCTCGAATGCCTGTCATCACCTCCTGTTGTGTGAAGTCAAATTTAAGTCTGGAGCAACTAGACACTGGGATCATGTCTTGCATATCTGTATGCTAACAGCAGTGCTATATTAGCATCTCCCAACCAAGCACAGTACTGCTGATTTTCTGAAATCCAAGATTAAATCTCAAGGTAACATGCTAATGTGAGCCAGAAACTTCAATAACTAATGGACATTCTTCATCTGATGGAAGATAGTTGACTTATGTTAATAAGTATTACATATACATGTGAAAGGAGCACTAAAAACAGGAAGAGTTGCAAACGTATATACCAAAAGTTCATAAAGGAACCTTATGGCCCCATTTTTAAAAAAAAATAAACCACTGCAGTACTAAATATAACATTTAGTCTTGTTAGCCTGCATAAATTACTGGTAAGGAATGCAAAATATACGCATGTGATAAAGATGCTACCAGCTAAAGAGCTTCATTATCCTTTACAGGTCAAGTGCCTTTCCTTTGCCCTTTGGATGAATTTTAAATGTTAAGCATATAAAATATATGACACTCTCATTGACCCAGAGGGACAGTCTTCCATCTTCAGCTCCCCCTGTGCAAAAATTAAGTTTATTTCCTACCTATGGGGACTTTTTACCATCTTGCACCATCTACACTTTTCCCAGAACCTGACGAAGGGACTTTGATTCTGAAAACATGCAGAAAAGGACATTTTTCTTGCCATTTTCCAATTGGTCTAATAAAAGGTATAATTTTGGAACAAAGAGTTATAGTTTTTTGAATATCTTTTTGTCTCAGACCAACATGGCTACCAATTACACCCCTGAAACAATATAAAATAACACTTTTAACTCCCCTCCTTAATATATAATATATAATAATATATTAAGTAATAGGTACTTAATATATCTAGGTAATCTTAATATAAAGATGATCTTAATATATTATCGTATAATGATTATCTTAATATAAAGAACTCTACCTATTACATTTATTGTTCATCACATTGTTTTGGCCATTTCATTCAATTGGAAACAGTTTTAGTGTCTTTCTCATTTCAGGGTCTTGCCCAATGTGGGCTCAACCCTACAGGCAAAAGATTAATCTCACGCCTAAAAAAAAAGTTTAATTGAAAACAGAAAATAAAAATAATTTACATATATATAATTTTGTAAAAAAAAAGTGACCCACAAATCTTGATATCAGGCCCACCTTATCCAATCCTTTGAATATTTAAAACAGAATTCAAAACTATTTTACCAAATATAGTGCTATATCAGTAATTTAGGGTAACATTACAAAGATGTGATATTTATCCTCGAAGAACAGTAGTAATAAACCTAGGTAAGTTATACATTAAGCTTAACCTGAGAGAAATCCAAACACATTAAGATATGGAAATGCACAAGGCAACCTTATTTGTTCTGGCAGATTAACTTCCCATACTTTAAATCTTGTGCATGAGCAATATATTTGAATTATATTTAGGATTAATAGCCTTTCCTTCCTTATTGTCCTTATTTCTCTTTTAGCAGAAACCTTAACTCTGTCCTGTAGTGATCATTCATATCATTGTAGGCCCAGATTGGATTAAATTTTCTTAAATATATTTTTCCTTCCATTCAGTCAATGGCATTACTAGGTCATAGTTAAAGTGGTCTGTCCATATGAAAACACTAGGAAATGGCTACCATTTGGAAACAGGACAATTCTTTGTGGAGTTCTCTGTAACAGAGCATTGTATCCTTCAGTTTCTGCTTAAAAACAAAGTTATCATTTAAGAATGAAAGAAAAATGGCCATTAATCCTAAAAATGATTCAAATGTAGTCAGTGTGCAATATTTTAGTGAGTTCTAACTATATAAGAAAGTTGAATCATTGTAATCTGTCACTGGGATTTATAGGAACTAAGAAGGCCTCACACTAGATGGTACAATTTAAGGACCCACTTTTAAGTTTACTTCCTAAAAAAGGCTGTGTATAAACTCTCAGAATAAAACAACCCCCCACAATGTTAATCCTTAAGTACTGTATTCTGGGTAAGATGCATTGTTCTCATCTATAAGAGGTTGACTCCCCAGTTAAAGGCAAAACTCAACTCAGCATTAATGCCTTCCTCCCAACAAACTTCAGAGTTACAAGTATAAATGTTTTCGATCCCAGCTATTACACTTGCCTTTGTTCCTCTAAAATTGAGTCAAAGCCAACAAGTTCCACAGTTTTCTTTCCAAGGACTAACACATTATCTTTCCCATATGCCACATCTTGTTCATCATTCAATCCATAGCGGTTCTTCACTGCAGTAAGAAAACCTACGCCAAAATTCACCTTGTCTGGACGGATAAAGGACCCCCCTGTAGGATGCCTGGAAGAGAAAGGGAGGAAACATAAAAACAATTGTCAGTTTATAATTATACTGGTCATTTCCTGTTCTGAAAGTTGAGCAATTTGTATTTTTATTTTAAATAAGAAAAAATATGGGATTATTCCTGATGTGGCAAATCAAGTTATTCAGGGTCACCACAGACATGTAAACAACAGAAGGGTACATAATATCAGAAGTGCTTCAGTACAGCACTGCATTACTGACAACACTTGAACTGCTACAATGAAATAGAGACCATGCAAGAATGAAGGCCTAGAATCACGAAGATACTTCAGGCAAGTCCATACCACTACCTTACCATGTCAGGTGGCTGCTGTACAGAAACCTTCTGCACTGGCTCTTGCACCAGAAGTATTACAGTGCTTTAGCAAGGAATAGCAAAATGGCAAACAATGCCCTTCCATAAAGCTAATTAGCCCCAGAACAGTACTCAATGAACATGGCTACACTATTTCTGGTTTGGGAAGCAGCATGTACATAACAGTGTGACATTTTTCAGCATGACAAATAAGAGATACAGACATGCCTGTAAGTACCCAAATCTACCATTTCAACACCACTATCCAGCTGCTACCTAATCCTGTAAACCCCTCAGGCAGCTAATGTATTTTCTTCAATACAACTGTGGGTTTTAAAAGGCAGAATGAAGAAACAAGTTTTTTTTCCAAAAGTTACGACTGCAGAGAGCACAGACAGAGCCTAATCTGACTCACTTGCTTAACTAAAAGCCTAGCTGAGACTGAATACTGGTGTCCTCGGTTGGACCTATACATTTTGAAAAGAGCTGAAGAGTTGTGAAACAGAAGAAATAATCCAGAACCTAGCAGACAGCAAAACTGCACTAAGAAAGGTTATAGGCAGACAAGGTTTTCTGGGTGAATCTGATATCCTTTATTAGACCAACTTAAACTGAAAGTTGAAACTAAGAAAGGTTAGTTTGATTAGCAAAATATCAAAACCATTAAAAAGGAAAGACAGTTGTTAACATCTCTGAAGTGAATCAACTTTCTCAGCTTCCTGAACAGTAATACCAGAGGGCACATTTTACAGTGGAACTGACTGATTAGCTCCCCAGTAAAGTATCACCATCTACATGTGCACCAGTATTAGGTCACAGTAAATCAATTAACTCTGCTATAAGATAGTATCGGCAGGGACAGTACTATCTTACAACAGACTACTTAACACCACTGAAATGCATGCGACAGGGGCTGGCTGGGGCACAAGGGTGCCAAAATGTGGGAAATGCCTGCCACCTAACCCCACACTTCAGCATCCCTGCGTCCCAGCCAGCCCCTTGGCTGCCTGATTCTGCCATCTGGAGCCTGGGGCCGATCCCTGTGCTCCCCCTGCCAGCTTGGGGCTGCTCCCCCCAGCTCAAACTGATGCAGTCCCAGGTGCATGAGTAAATGCAGTGCCTGGAAGCAGCTGACTCCAGAATGAACTGTGCCAGTTTTTCACATTGCCTTAATGGCATGTATAAATGCACCCAGAAGTGCTATACTGTGGAACACAGATCAAAGCAGGGTGTTTCTATTCTAAGCAGAAAATCAGTTTCCCCACTTAATAAATGGACCCCAATTTTGGAGTGGTTGATTTTGGGGGGGAAGACTGTGTACTATATGTGGAAAAATACAGCAAGTTCCCACCAGTGGGAGCACTGACACCACCCAGGAAGCTGTGGGGAGCTCTAGCCAAAGTCCCAGGGGCCTTTAAATTAGATTTTCAGGGGATAAGTCATGTGCTCCACTCCCCATCTCACCTGCATTGCCCAATTCTCACTTCAAAACAACACAGCATTGTCTTTGTCTATACCAGTTGTTCTCAAACCCTGGATAGACTTGAGGCTTCTCTTGGAAAGTGTCAGCTCTTAATTTTCACTCATTTTTTACTACAGGAAAATAATAAAGTAAGTCTTGTTACAGAAAAAAAATTAGAAAAAACACAGCCAGTCAGAACAGTTTTAACACTATGGATTCCTATATGAAATCACTGGGTTCATCACTTGAATCATGTTTGCACACCTAGCAGTGCTAACACTGCATGTCAGTCTATGGCACACAAACAGATTTCACAGCACCCTGGTTGAGAATCACTGGTCTATACAAAAAGCCTGAGTGATGCAAGAGATGTAAACTGTCCCCCTCAAGACATGAACTATACCCCCCACCCCCGGCCAACTCCAAAACAAAGTGTGTCATTAAATGTCAGTGTTTGTAATATTTTCACTATTGATAATTTCAGTGGAAACATCTGGCTCATGTACTTATCCCCAATCTGCTTACCCTAGACCTTTCTGTGTGCCAAAATCCCAACTAGCCTCTTTCTACCACTTCACATAACCTCCAGATTCTCTGAAAATCTCTATAATATGAATATTTTTAATCAAAAAATATGCAGGATGCTTAAATTTCAGAGTGGGGACAACATACAATAAATTCAGTATCAGAACAGTCACAGGGACAGCTACACAGATTATTAAATTCCATCCTGAATACATCAAAATCTGCAACAAAACCTCTAGAGTTTTCTTTATTTACCTGACGCTACAGCAGAACGTGCAGTCTGCAGCCACCAAAATTAGGGGTCTTGCTACAGAAATTAAATCCATCTGGTCAGACCTTGATACAGGAATGCCCCTCCACCCTTGTCCAAGCAAACCGCCACTGGGATCTGGGGACAGGAAGGGGAGTTAAACACCCCTTCCCTGCTTAAATTTACTACTGGCTGTGACTGTGGACTACAAATCCCAGAGGCACCTGGAAGCAGGAAGAGGAAGTGATGAGCAAACCTGCAGAGTCTGGCAGCAGTAATTCTGAACTGCAAATCCCAGAGACCTCAGGGACAGCAGGAAGAGGAAGTGAACTCACAGCCCATGCTGGCTACGTGCCAGAGAGCCGTGCTCTAGTTCCCCCTCCCCCCAGCTTCTGGCCTGAGCCATTGCAGGCATGTGGCTGCATTTCCTGAATCAAAAATAAATGCGTATCCAGTTGTTTTTCAGTTTAATCTCTGCAGTTTAGACTGAATCAATTCAGCTTTGGGCACAAAACAAAGGACCTAAATACCTTTAAACTTTTCTGGAGTATTATCTCCTATAAAACTATATATTTGTTCAGACAACATGATCCAACTGGAAGGATGGAAAGACAAACGGTGTGGGTGGAGAAAAACCACCACAGATAAGAGTATGAGGAAGATAACGAAGGGGCATAAAAGCCAGGAGCACTGCATAAGTTGAAAACATAGCACAACTGCATTATAATGAACCCTCATGGGACTGGGATAAAAGTTAATTTAAAGATGGTATTTGCTCTAATGTGGTTAAGTCAATTTGCTGCATCATTATAATGAAAACAGTGGTTCCTAGCTTTGGGATTTTTAAAAGCAGAGTTTTATTATAAACAGGAACATTACAATTGTTTTAACAGTGTGGTACTCTCAATCCAAAGAATGTAAGTTGGCTGCAAGAGTCAGAAGAAACAATAATAAGTAGGTATGGAGGCAGGCAGGACAGGGAGCAAAAGTAAGCAACAACAGCAAGGGAAATACAATACCATATTAGCTAAGAGGAAGCAGAAGAAGGCAAGTGGCAGGTGCATTATCACTGAAGGGATGGGAGGGAAGGAAGATACCTCACAGACAGGTGGAGAACACAGTGGGAACTAAATGAGCAGTTAGGAGACCAACTGAAGGTAGTCAGAGAATGAAAATCTTGTTTGGTGGGAAGGTACCTGGAAGGAAGTTATAAGACCTTGTTTTTATAATAGAATGTGAAGGTGAAGGGGTTAATTAGCCAATCAGAAAACAGCAAAAAAACCTTATATAGAATTGCACACAATATCTCTCAGTGAAACTGCACCAGGTATGCTAGCGACTGCACTGTGCATTCTGACATAATGATCTTGAGAAACTGTGGACCTACTGTGAGCAGAAGGAATAATTTAGGCACTAGGTGACCACATTTTAAGGTGCAAATTATAAATCTGTCCTACAGTAAATTTAGTGTTGGCAGCTGTTTCAGGTCAGTTTTATTCACAAATGTTCTAAGTAATTATCCAAGCACTGATGCACACTGTGAGATACCTACGTAAGAACACTACATTCTTGGGTTTTTTTAAACTACTTGCAATAGGTTTTAAGAAATACAAATGAATTGCAGTGCACAATGGTTATAATAGATGCAGCTAGGCACACTCTCAAATAACACATACAGTCCACTTTTTATATAGCCAGTTTAAATGTTAAATTTAATCTTTCAACAGTACTGTATATACAACCCCCCAAATATTTAAAACCACTTCACTATCTAAAACTGCTTTTCTACATCATACTTTCTTACTTAAGGCTCTGACAGTGTGCAAGCATCCCATGATGTTTTAGACCAGAGGTGTCAAAGATACAGCCTATGGGTCAGTTTCAACCCACAGAGTCCCCCAGTGCTGCCCCTGATTCTGAAGTGACCCACGCAGTGCATGCCAGACTGGCCTTATGTGCAGGACCTGGGATGCGTGCCACACGGAGGTCCTGCTTCAGGATTCACACTACACATAACACCTGCCCCCACCAGTCCAAGACTGTGCTGCACACAGCACCTGGTCTGGGATATGCACCACACACAGTGCTCCTCCCACCAATCCAGGATGTATACCACATATGGTGCTCACTCCAGCTAGTCCAGGCCCCTAACCAACTGGAGCATGTGCCACATGCAGCAAAGGTCATGGGCCAGCTGGAGTACACACCATGTGTAGTATGGGTCCCAGAACAGCAAGGGGAATGAGGGGAAGAGGGGGGAAGTGCATGTGGTTGGATCCCAGAGGATCAGACAAGCATGACAGCCTTGTTTTAGACTTTCCCATGTGAAAAAAGGAAGCCACCTTTGCTTATGCTACTATTGTCTCATCTCCCTTCTACCTTTCCTCACTGAGATTATTGAGCAATGTTTGCAATTGGTGCATCTCCAATTCTCTCTTACATGATCTCCAATATAGCTTACTTCCTGCTCACATCAAATCTGTAACGGTGGTCGATCACGTTCTTTAACCCTTGTCCTCCCCAGCTTCTGTAACTACTTCCACATTCTTATCTCTCTGTCACCTTATGATACAGGATACGGAGCTGGCTGGACCTGTGGTCTGACCCAAGATGGCATCTCTTTAATTGCTTTTTCAGTGCGTCTTCCTCATCCCCGCTCCCCACCCCCTGCACTCCCCAACCCACTATCCCTTATCTTTGGGTGACCCAATCTGCAAACACAAATTCAACTTTCATCTATGCAAATTGTTCAGGTTACCTCAACTCCAGGCCTGTCTTTTTCACCAAAATTAAAACCCTGGCCTAACATCTCAGGAACATCTAGCTATCAACTCAAACTTGCTCAGTACAATTAATCTGTAGCTATCAACCTCCACTCTCTCTGAGACAGTCCTCCTTATCGCTTTCTTCCTTACTGGAAATAATACCCCCTTCTTACTACTCAGGTCTTTAACTTGTTCTTCATCTTCAACTCACCAGTCTAGGTCTCATATCCAGGATACAGTTAAATCTTGCTGATTCTTTCTCCATAACCAAAAATACAACTTCTCCTAACCATCCACATAGTTAAAATTCTTACTCAGGCCCCCATCATCTCACATCCTGGTTATTATAGTAGCCTCTTCTCTGGCCTTCAGCAATGCAGCCTTGCCCCAGCCAATCAATTCAGAATGCGGGTACATTTTTTGCAGCCTGAACCCCACCCCTGTGGTGTACCTGACTGAGTCTGAGGCACCAGAATGAAGGCAGGAGGACTTGAATCTCCAACCACATGGAACAGGGCAGGGCAGAGGCACAGGCAGAACTGCTGTGGAACCTTTGTCACACTCAAGGCTAACTCTTCCCTGGCCTCTCAGCTACTACAAAAATGGTGAGTGAGACTCTCTCACTCCCTCGGTGACAGCTGCAGTGGCAGGGAAATGTTAACCTGGCTCTTGGCAATGACACCTGTTACATCCTC
The DNA here is from genome assembly GCF_052110815.1 of Crocodylus siamensis. NCBI lineage: Eukaryota > Metazoa > Chordata > Crocodylia > Crocodylidae > Crocodylus > Crocodylus siamensis. The sequence goes on along the minus strand of NC_143395.1, from coordinate 141,258,907 downwards.
TGCAGATGGCACCCTGTCCTGCCTGCTCCATTTGCAGGGTCCAAAACTCAAGCCCCCTGCCTACAGTCTAGGGCCTCCCTTCATTAAGTGCCTAGGACTCCCATGCCAGACACAGCATCAGCCTGTGCCACTTGTGATATGCCTACCATTGTTTCCCCATTTTGCCCCTTGCACAGGGGAGATGTGCCATATAAACAACCAGAAACTTAATGTATCATTCTTCAAAGCTCCATCAAAATTCTGCCATGGGGGGGTGTAAAGAGACACAAGGATCATTCCACTGATGTACTAAGGCTGCGCCTTCCATGCAGACTAATGCTGTCATGCTGTTTCCCCATCCTCCCACATCTCTTTGTATAGTCTTGTGTTCAGACTGTCCCCTTCAAGACATTTGAGCAAGGGCTCATCTTTTGTTGCATTTGTATAGTTCTTAGTATACATATGGACTTGCTCTGTAATCAGAGCTGTAAGATGTTACGGTAATATAAGTAATTGTAAAACAAATTACTGCTATACTTTTTCAAAGCTGATTTATCTGAGAAACTCTTTGAAGTAACTGCAGTGATTAACAGAAATGCAAAGCAAAAGATCAGAGCACAGTAGAACCCAACTGACCCAAGATCAATTATACTTCCCCTCAGCTTTCCACTTTGAACTGTGTTGCTTAATGCATCTTGCATAAAGCCTTAGGCCCAGCCAGGTACATGATGGGGGTGCAGATACTCTTCCCAGTGCTTAGGAAGTCAAATGGTCACAGAAGAAAAATAGAGACAAAGACTGTATGACTGATTCCTACCATCAGAACAAAATATTTAGATGATCAGACAATTGCAGTAATTTTATTCTTTTCTTTTTAAAGGTATTCTTATTACATGATATTTAATAAAAGGAGCTTGGACAAACTCTATAAAAAAAGAAAACATTTTATTTGATATAAGCAACAATGGGTAGACAGCTTTAAAAGGGAAATGTTTCATGGTTTAATTCATCCTAAAGTTAATTTTGCTCGGGGTTGGAATGCTGCTGTAGCCATAATGGTCCAGGAAATATGCAAGAGCCAACTTTTTAGTAGCATCTTTTATTAGAACTACTAAGTAGTTGGGAGACGTGTTAGACAAGCTTTTGGGAACAACATTGTTGGTGTCACTGGGCACAACCCTGGGTAACTCAGAGGGATGGAAGACCACGAGTGTCGAGGAAGTCCTTCTGCTCCAGGCTCAGATGAGCCAAAGCCCCCCCTTGCCCAACCTTTGCAACCCTTTCTTTGGCGCCTGCAATCTCCTGTCCTTCTGGAAAGCAGGTGAGCTAAAACTGTTATCTGTGGAATGCAAGGGCACCGCTCGGCGAGAGAAAGGAGGAGGGAAAGGGGAGAAAGAGGGGGGCCAGCTGGTGAAAAATCACTGACAGTGAAACTGACCGGGGTATAAAGATCTCGCTGTTGCAGGGTTAGGTGTGCAGGTTTTAAGACAATACAGTCTCCCTGTGCCTTTTACTTGAGCTCAAATAAACTCTGTCTGCTTCTCCCCCAGTGTGTTTATTTGGCGCGACGCACACCGGGCAACGAACCCAATTGTTGCCTCCCTCGGGCACCTTGTGCCGGCAACAGTTTTGGCGCCCAACGTGGGGCTCGAGGCTAACATTTCGCCTTGCCCGGATCCCTCCTGGGGTCGACAACTTGCAGCAACAACCGACGCCCAGCGCGCACCGGTGGTTTCATCGGGGGCCTCGGCAGAGACGTGGTTTGATCGACCCCGGAGGGCACAACGGTGCAACGCGTTCTAATAGTGGAGAAGCGATCGTGGGCAACGGTGTGAAACCAGTCCCTTGGATAAGGTAGGATAAGCTCAGAGCATTGTCTGTTAAGACCTGGGGACGCCCAGTGTCTCCCTGTAGGACCTGGGGACGCCCAGTGTCTCCCTAGAGTATGGGCAGGGACAGAGTACGGTTGGCAGGGTACGGTGTACACCCATAGAATGCATTCTGACTAATTGGAAACTGTTTAAGTCAGATCTAATGACTAAAAATGATCTTAAAAGGTTCTGTACAGTGGAATGGCCTCAATATCAACTGGAGGATCAGGAAAGGTGGCCTCCGGAAGGGTCAGTTAACTACTATACAATTCTCCAATTACTCCTGTTTTGTCAGCGGACGGGTAAGTGGAATGAACATTTGTATGCACAATTGTTTATGGCTTTATGGAACAAGACAGATATTTTGCAGAAGTGTAATTTGACTCCGACAGGATCAGTAGTTGTTAGTGTTGAGTCTCAGCATTCCCCACCATTACTGTAATGCCAGAGTCGGCGTCCCCTTCGGCTTTAACACCTCCACCATATAAAGATCAGATGCCCCTGGTTCCAGAGATTCCTCCCTCAGCGGGATTTTATCCTTTACTTACTGAAACTGTAATAGCCTGGCCTGGGGCAGATGGGCGTGCAGCCCAGACCATGCAAGTATACACCCATGTACCTTTTAACCTGGTGGACCTGGCAGCTTTTAAAGCACAGGCTGGAGAATTTTCAACTAGCCCAAGTAAGTTTATCTCTGTCTTTGAGGGATGTTTAGCTAGTCACAAGCCTGATTGGGACGACTGTAATATCCTTATGCAAACCTTATTATCTGAAGTAGAGCGGAATCAAGTTATTTCCAAAGCCAGGGAGGAAGCACAGCGGAGGCATGAAAGGGATCCTGTCAATGTTCCTGTTCCGGCAGATGTGGTTCCCCTAGCAGACCCTAGATGGGACCCTAACAATCCTGTGGATCATACCCGTCTTACCTCTTACAAAGAGCTACTTATGCATGGGCTCAGGCACTCGGCTGTCCAACATAATAACTGGGCAAAGCCATATGAAATAGTACAGGAGCCGAAGGAAAGTCCCAATGCATTCCAACAGCGCATCCGGGACGCCATTCAGCAAAATACCAGCGCAGACCCTGATGATCAGGCGATGGAGGCAATTATAAAGGGTATTTTTACCAGCCGTGCAGCCCCTGATATAAAGAGGAAGTTACAAAAGAAGGAAGACTTAACGGGTATGTCTGTAGCACAAATCCTGGAAACTGCAAACAGGTCGTATACTCTCAGAGAAGGAGAAAAGGCCAAGAGACAAGTTAGAATGCTAGTAGCAGCAGTACAGGCTGGAGTCAGAGAAAGGCCACAAGAAGGTGGGAGAGGCAGAGGTATAAGGGGTCATGGGCGCGGGCGCCTTGGCCCACAAGAAAGACGCCTGAGACGGAACCAGTGTGCCTTATGCTGGCAAGAGGGACACTGGAAGAATGAATGCCCAGAGAAAGGGAGAGACTGTACTCCTGTAATGACAACTGAAGGAGAGTAGGGGTGTCAGGGGAAACGGATCACCCCACCCCCGGAACCCCGAGTAAAAATGCGGGTGGGGAATTCAGAAATTGATTTTTTGATAGACTCCGGGGCAGCACGGACCGCTGTAAATCAACCTCTTCAACTTCCCATAGAGGACTCTCTCACTGTGGTGAGTGCCACGGGGAAAAAAAAAAAAGACTCAGTGCCCAATGTATGCTCCTGCAGAATGTGCTCTGGGAGACCGGGCTCTTTCTCACAAATTGGTCTACCTTCCAGATTGCCCAACACCCCTGCTAGGACGAGACCTACTTTGTCAATTAGGTGCATCACTGCATTTTACCCAGGATGAAATAACCCTCACATTATCCGTGCATTTTCAGGGGGCAATGACCCTCGCGGTTGAACCCTCGGCTATGAACGCTCCCCCGGAGTGGAACCAGTGGGAAGACCAAGTATACCCTTTGGTGTGGGCAGAGGGGGTCCCTGGAAAGGCTACACATCAAACCCCCATTAATATCCAACTACTGCCAGAAAAAGGTCCAGTACGAATCAAACAGTACCCAATCAAAAGGGAAGCCAGAGAGGGACTGCAGGAGACTACAGACTGTTTCCTAAAGTACAGCATACTGCGAGAGTGTCAGTCCGCCTGGAACACTCCTATCTTGCTGGTACTGAAGCCTGATGGCACATATCGACTGGTGCAGGACCTAAGGGCGGTTAACGAACAGGTTAAAACTATTCCTCCCCTCGTCCCAAACCCATATACCTTGCTGGCCTCCATAGGGGGGCAGTATACTCATTTCTCAGTTCTTGATTTGAAAGATGCTTTCTTTACGATTCCAGTTGACCCCCCTCTCAGGGGATATTCTCTTTTGAATGGGAGGACAGAAAAAGGGTTAAGAAACAACTTTGTTGGACAGTATTAGCCCAGGGATTTAAGAACTCTCCTACCCTTTTCGGCCAGTCCTTAGCTAAAGACTTGGAGGAGTGGAATAATGAGCATGAAGTTCTCTTGTTACAATACGTGGATGATTTATTAATTGCTGCCATAGATTTAAACTCCTGCCTTAACGCCACGGTAAGCCTCCTGAACTTTACTGGGCTTCGAGGATATCGGGTGGCTCGAAATAAAGCTCAAATTGCTCTCCCCGAAGTACAATACCTGGGATTTCACATAAGACAGGGGGAGCGCCAGCTTTCAAGCGAGCGAAAGGAGGCTATATGTCAGGTTCCCATCCCAAGCAACCGTAAGCAGCTCAGGGTGTTTCTTGGCATGGCAGGTTTTTGCAGAATGTGGATCCCTGAATTTGGACTATGGGCAAAACCACTATATGACTGTGTGAAAGGGGCAGACCACGACCCCTTTTATTGGGCTCCAGAAGCCGACACGGCATTTAAGATACTAAAAAGGAAACTAATGGAAGCCCCCGCCCTGGGGTTACCGGACCTTTCTAAACCTTTCCAATTGTATGTGCATGAACGAAAAGGGATGGCTCTGGGAGTGCTTACTTAATTGTTGGGGGCATGGAAACGTCCTGTTCCTTATTTCTCCAAACAGCTTGATCCAGTTGCCAAGGGATGGCCAGCATGTTTACGAGCAGTTGCAGCCACTGCCCTAATTCTTGAGGAAGCTGAAAAGTTAACACTGGGAGGAGTCGTGCAGGTGTATACCCCACATATGGTCCAGGCTCTGCTAGACGCAAAGGGGGGTCTCTGGCTCACGCAGGCTCGGGTGGCTCAGTACCAAGCTAAGCTGTTGGAGAACCCTGAAGTGACTCTGCAGCCCTGCCCCTCCCTCAACCCGGCTACTCTCTTATCTGAAACGGGAGAACAAGAGCATGATTGTCTAGACATCATAGATGCACAGTACTCTAGCCGTCCAGACCTACAGGATCAGCCACTTCTGAATGCTGAATGTGAGTGGTACACTGATGGCAGTAGCATTGTTGTAGAAGGGCAAAGGAGGGCAGGGTATGCTGTTGTTGACCCTCTATGATGTTGTTGAGGCCAAGGGTTTGCCCGCTGGAACATCTGCTCAACTTGCTGAACTGGTGGCCCTGACCCGGGCGCTAGAACTGTCAAAAGGGAAACGAGTCAACATCTATACCGACTCTAGGTATGCTTTTGGAGTACTGCATGCCCATGCTGGCCTATGGAAACAAAGGGGACTGCTGACAGCCCAAGGCTCCCCAGTGAAGTATGGACCCCAAATTCTCCGACTCCTGGAAGCTGTTCAACTTCCCTCGGAAGTGGCAGTAATGCACTGTAAGGCACATCAGAAAGAGGATCAAGACGTAGCCAGGGGTAATGCCCGGGCAGACAGAGAAGCTAAAATTGCTGCCACCCTGAGGATGCCGAGACCCGCTGACATCCCTATGCATGCTCTCATTCCATCAGTGGGGGAGCTCCCGGATCCCCAGTACTCATATGAAGAAAAAGAACTAGCCGACAAGCTTGGTCTCCAAGAAAAGAAGGGATGGCTCTGCTCCATGGACGGGAGGATCCTCCTACCAAAGAGCCTGACCCAGCCGGTGTTGCAACGGCTACATCAAACTACACACGCTGGAAAAGAAGCTCTCACTCAGTTGGTGAACAAATATTTTCTAACCTCTGGACTTCGACCTCTGGCCTCCCAAATACAGGCCAGCTGTTCGATTTGTCAAAAGAATAACCCTAGACCCAGTCTCTCAGCACCTCCAGCCACTTTGGAACCTACTCCAGGCCCCGGACTGGTTTGGCAAATAGACTTTACTGAGTTCCCCCAAACTCAAGGATTTAAGTATCTCCTTGTTATAACAGATCGATTCAGCGGATGGCCTGAAGCCTTTCCATGTCGCAACTGTACAGCCAAGACTGTAGCTCTAAAATTCGTCCGGGAAGTTATTCCCCGCTTCGGACTTCCCCAGTGGATGGAATCTGACAACGGAACACATTTCACTTCAAAGATCATCCAAAACATCTCAGATGCCTTACAGATCCCCTGGAAACTCCATACTGCATGGCGACCACAAGCTAGTGGTGTAGTAGAATGTACAAATCAGGCCCTCAAGCATCATCTATCAAAGATCTGCCAGGAGGCCTCTCTGCGATGGCCCGATGCTTTGCCCCTTGCTTTGCTTCGTATCCATGCCCTCCCCAAGGGAAGATTAGGGCTTAGCCCCTTTGAGATTATGTTTGGAAGGGCATGGCCTATGAACGGGACGCCGGTTCTAGCAGGGGAGTGGGAAATAGGATGTAGTATTTTGCCATGGTATATGTGCTCTCTGTCTGCTGTTCTTTCTTCTCTCCATAGGTATACTAAAGACTTGCAGCCTCTTCCGTTGGATGCTCCAGTCCACTCATTACAACCGGGAGATTCTGTGCTCATTCGTACCTGGAAGAACGAGCCCCTCCAAGAGAAGTGGAAAGGACCTCACACTGTTCTACTAGTTTCCCACACAGCGGCAAAGGTCGACGGACACAAGAACTGGATTCATCACTCTCGTCTGAAACCGGTGCCTACTCCACCCGAGGAACAGTGGACCGTCTAGCCCCCTGACGACCTGGGACTAAAGTTGCTATTTAAAAGGGGAAAAGTTTAGAATTGACAGTATGAATTCTAGTTTAAGTTTCAAGACTACTGTAACATTCTCCCTTTCCATTGTAAGCTTTCTTTTCCTGCTACCTTCTGCTGCATTCTCTTTACATGCAGGATGGGGAGGGGACCCAGCAGACTTCGTTACAAACACCTACGAAGCACTGAAGGTTACTTTTGCCAGTGAGTTTAACCTATCTAACTGTTGGATATGTTCCCAAATCCCTTATCACGCTGCAGGACTCCCATGGTGAGCCATTCCTAGTAACTGGTCAGATATCTGCCAGGAAGAAATAGCCATTAATATTACAAAGTACCATGACTCTATCTTTAACCCCTCAGTATACCCCTCCATACCTGGAATCGCTCCTGGGCGACCACACTTAGCTAGCAACTGTACCAAAGAGGCTCCTTTCAGTCTCTCCAATTCCTCATGGAAGCCAGAGTGGAATGATTCCTATATCCCCCAGCCTATCCGCTTACATTTAGTTCCCCCTGGGCTGCTTTGTTATACTCAAAATGAAACCACGAACCATACTTGGTTCGCCAGCAATAGTTCATGCCAATATTCTCTCTCTCCTGATCAAAACATATCCATGCCTTTGTATAATAGCTCTGGTTGTGACACCGGCGAAGGCTTGTTTTTCTTTACACCAGATCAATCCAGTCGAATGCGAGAGGGGCTTAATGGAATGGTGGGAAATGGGGAAACTTTCTGGATTTGCGGTACCTCGGCCTACAAATGGCTACCTGATGGCTGATATGGAAGTTGCTACATAGGGCTTCTTGCCCCTCCTCTTCGAGTTTTAACCCATCCCCCCCCCCGGCCGCCCAAGACGCCAGAGATCCCTCTATGCAACTCCGCCACCTCTTAGTAAGGGAGACAGACTTGGCATGATCCTTCTCCCGGCATATGGAGTAGGCCGGTTAGCCAAGCTATATTGTCAACTTTCTACGTTCCTTACAAAATTTGCTAATGACACTTTAGCTATTGAAAAGAGCCTTAACTCCGAGATTTATCAACTTCGTTTATTATCTCTTCAAAACCGTCAGGCCCTAGATTATGTTTTAGCTTCTCAGGGCGGGGTATGTGCTTTAATTGGGAACGAATGTTGTACTTATGTCCCAGAAAATTCCCAAGGTATAAACAAACACATTTTGTCAGCTGAACAGGCTTTTGAGTTGTGGAAAAGTCAGGAACGTGAACCCACTGTCTTTGATTCTCTCTGGAGCTGGTTGCCCAACCTCGGAGGCCTAGGAGCGGGCATCCTTCACCTCCTGATCACCAGTGTTGTGTTGTGTTTAATTACTCTCCTCTTATTTGCGTGCTGTAACGCCCTCCTGCACAAAGTCTGTGCATCCCCCTCCCCGAGCGCCTCATTATACCCTTGCATTGAAGATTCCAATCCTCAAACACTCAATCACTTTTTGGCTTCAGAATATGAGAAAACTCAGCCAAAACTTTGTTGAATATTCTCAAAGGGGGGAGCTGTTGGTGTCACTGGGCATAACCCTGGATAACTTAGAGGGATGGAAGACCACGAGTGTCGAGGAAGTCCTTCTGCTCCAGGCTCAGATGAGCCAAAGCCCCCCCTTGCCCAACCTTTGCAACCCTTTCTTTGGCGCCTGCAATCTCCTGTCCTTCTGGAAAGCAGGCGAGCTAAAACTTATCTGTGGAATGCAAGGGCACCGCTCGGCAAGAGAAAGGAGGAGGGAAAGGGGAGAAAGAGGGGGGCCAGCTGGCAGTGAAACTGACCGGGGTATAAAGATCTCGCTGTTGCAGGGTTAGGTGTGCAGGATTTGAGACAATACAGTCTCCCTGTGCCTTTTACTTGAGCTCAAATAAACTCTGTCTGCTTCTCCCCCAGTGTGTTTATTTGGCGCGACGCACACCGGGCAACGAACCCAATTGTTGCCTCCCTCGGGCACCTTGTGCCGGCAACAACATGGAAAGACCTTTCTTCCCAGAGAAAAGGCATTTTGTGCCCAAAAGCTTGTCTAACATCTCTCCCAACTATACAGAAGCTCTAATAAAAAGATATTACTAAAAAACCCCAAAACAAAGAACCCCAAGCAAACCCTTTCTTTTCACAATTCCACCCAAGAAAGGAGAAACAAATTTAATCAAATCGCCACTAGAGTATCTATTGTCCTCTCTGCTTAATCTTGCTTTGCTGAGCATGTGCAGTGTCAGTACGCTTTGAAGTGTATGTTACAGGGGTGTAGGTTGTAGCTGTGTTGGTCTAAGGACATAGGCAGACAAGGTTCTTTGGGTGAATCTGATATCTTTTATTAGACCAACTTAAATGGCTGGAAAACAATTATTAAGCAAGCCTTAGAGTTCAAAAAGTAAAGTAAGGAAGCCAGAGACTGGTCTGGTATACATAATTTTGACTTACCTGTCTTTACTTTTCATTCCATTCAGGAAGAGCACACACCAACTGCAGAAATTTCCTTAGCCTGACTAAGGGTTTTTGAACCCTAAAGCTTGCTTAATAATTGTTTTCCAGCCATTTAAGTTGGTGTAATAAAAGATATCAGATTCACCCAAAGAACCTTGTCTGCCTCTTGACGTGTACGTGATATTCTCAGGGATATAGCTTGTTGCCATGTTGGGGTAAAAAGCAGAGGCAGACAAAAGTCTTGGGCTAGAGGAGATATCTTTTGGAAGATATCATAATTAGTCATTTAGAAATGTAAACTTCATTGCTAAACAGGAAATAAGCAAAATTCAACTCACTGCCTGACATCCGACACCTTCAGGGAAGTAACCTGTTGGAGCTTTGCCTCTGCCTAATCTGCATATTCACAGAACAGCTTTTTCACAAATGGATTTGAAACCCAGGGGAACCCTACCATCCTTTACCTCCCCTGTGCAAAATTAAGTTTCTTTTCTACCTGGGAGAACTTTTACAATCTTTGAATTCTCCTCTGCCTAAAGAAGGGTGTTTGGACCCAAAAGCTTGCAAAGAAAGATTGTTTTTTTGCTGTGATAGTCTCTGACCCCCTTCCCTACTTCTCATTTTAACTGGGGATTTTTAATCTTTTTTCGAAAAGTCAGTATAATACATGATCCAGGTTATAATACAAACAGGTTAGGAGGATGGCTGCCTAAAAGGGGAGAGTGCAGAATGGAGCAGGGAACACCTAACCCAGCCATCCCCCACTCCCCCTTCAGCTCCAACCCTGGCAGCAAGTAGGCAGCAGAGCGTCAGTCAGTGAAGGTCATGGTGGGGGATGTAGTTTCATCACACAACAGGAGCACTGGAACTCAGGGCTTCTAGTAGAGATCTTGCCCTATATTTTTGGTGCCAGGAAGGGCAGAGGGGGAGGAAGAGTGGGGGGGGAGGGAAGGCAGCCGGGTAGAGGAGGCTTGCCCGCTCAACATGACTGCCTGCAGCAAAAAATGGCAACATCTTCCATCAGTAGGCCTAAACTCCACGGCTGCTCCTGCATGCTACCTGCTGCCAAAGCTTCCAGAGCCAGAGCCCTACAAAAAGGTACAGGGGGAGGAAAGACAGAGGGACCGTCCTGGGTACAGTCCTGGCAAGTTACAACTCAGATCCAGACAAACCACTGTGGCTGAGACATGCAACTTTAGGAACTGCTTGTACATTTGCATTACTAGGCACAGTAATCTTACAGATGAGCAAAATCCCAGTAAACTACTAGAGTATGGATAATTCAAACCAGAAGGTTTGCTACGCTGGACAAAGTAAACGTGTTAAGATACCTTGCCCTTTGGCCATAGTTTGGAACAGATGTTTAAATTAAAACTCTCTCACAAGTTTTCTTCAACAGACGAATACAGCGACCACTTCCACCTTTTGACTACCGTTATCTATGGCAAAGATCTACCTTTATTTATAAAGCACTTCAGTGTTTTATGCACTACCTTTATCTTTGCTAAGTAATATACTCTGTTTAAGTGCATAGACCAGGACTGACAAAAGGCTAAGACTATTTGTTAACCTCAACTCCCTGTAATGCTCATTAAACTAGAACAACAGCCTAAGCTTTTCACACCTCATTAAAGCTCTGCAACTTTTTTCAGAAAACCTTCTGCCTTTTGTAGCAGCCTGGAAACTGACAGGCTAATCAGTTCAAGGCTGAGTTAGGAATCTTGAAATTGCTGGCTCATAATCATTTTCAGCAGCTACACAGTTACAAGACATAAAATTAGGTTACAAAGTAGACAGTAAGGCCCAAAGATGCTGTGCACATCAGTGTTTTATGCACTACAAATATACAGATAACTAACATTTTGTTATAATACTTAATAAACTGGAACTGACATTGTGTTATGGAGCTGCCCAATATGCCAATAAAATGAGTACACTGTACCGGCCTTCTTTACTCACTCACATACACTTTAATCTTCTCTCCTCAGAGGCAGTATAAGAAGTTCAGACTTGGGCACTGAGGATCTCTAAGTCTTTTTGGTTCAACTGAATTTAAAGCCTTTGACAAACCCTTACTTCTAAGAAATTTAGGGGGGACTACAATCCTGGGATTCTGAATTGGAATTTTTTGGCTAGAGTCATTACGTTTAATTCTCCTTTTCGGCTGAGAATATCTTCATCTTTCTTAAACCTAATTTTATGATTAATTACTATTATTAGATGTAGGGCACAAAACTATCCATCCCTCAAAGCCATCTCTCATTCCTTCTCCATTCCCCTCTTAAAGAATAAGCTTAGCTTTATCATCTCATTTTCTGATAATTAAGCCTCTAGGGCTTCCCCCTGTACGAGTCCAGAGTGCTAGCGCATGCAGACAGAATTCTGATTGACACTGTCAAACAGAATCCACCCTCATTCACTTCAACCTCTTTGCTAAGGGAGGGGTGGGGTTGAAATCCTTCTAGGAGCTGTAATGTGCTTAATCATTCAAATAAAAAAAAGAAAATAATGGGTAAACTCTTCAATAGCAATCATCTGAGGCTGAATTGTTGTTCCTCATTAGGAAGTACGGATTTTTTGTCATAGCTTTTTACTAAACTGAGTGTTGTTGGAAGAGATGTTGGATAAGTTTTCAGGCACAAAGTGTCCCTTCCCTGGTCTAAACTGAGTGTTTCCTCATGAAGAATTCTGATCAGGCATGGGGGGTTGCTAGCCAGCCGCAGGGGGTGGAAGGCACCCCACAGGGGCAGTTTACAGGTGGTGCAGGCAGGGGGGCAGGTGCCAGATGGGCAGGCCCTGCATTGGGCAGGATAGGGGGCAAGTGGTTGAGGGGACATGTAGCTGAAGGCAAACCATGGCAAGTGTCAGGCTGCTCAACTACCCCACTGCCTGCTCCCCAACTTCTTCCCTCACCACCTGCCCTCCCACCACTGCTCTCCCTGCTGCAGCAGAGGGGGGTACAAATTTAAGACAACACTCCAATAATAGATTCTATACTTGGAAACTTATAAGTTATAAATTGTTCATGTATATTGGGGAATCATCTTAAATTTAGTCTTCTCGGATTCACATAAATACAGAAATTGTAAAGAAAGATAGGTAGTTTCTAGCCATAGGTAGTATTTAGATCATCCTTCAGAAGCCTCTTCTATTTAATTTCTATTTTTATCACTTGCCTGAAGTAGTAATTCCAAATGACAAACAAAAACAAGAACAATTCTGAGAAAATACACACAGAAAATAGAGAAAAAAGCTCTCCTTCCACTAGTTCTAAATAGCTGGTGCAAGCTATGTCGTTTGATAAAAACTTTTGGTACTGACTACTTTAAAGCACTAAATTTCTGTAAAAAAATTAATATTGACAACAAGTTAACGGCCCTGTAGTAGTTGTTGGAGACTGTAGGACACAAACACATACAAAAGGATGTATAAACAAGATCGCCTGGTCCCATCTCATCATTCTGTTATCTGGATTTCTCTGAAATACTTCAGTCTGCTGGGAATGGGTAAATCCTGGATTTCATGGTAAAGGAAAATTATATGTCAAAATCTACTGTTTTTACTATTATCACAGAAATAAGATTAGCCACACATAAGTACAATGCAATGTGATATGGATTACACTGTGATTTAAAAATTAAGAAAAAAAAACTTTATCCCTAAAAAGATCCTCTGAAATAATTTTCCTTTTTAAACAAAGACTTTCCTTTTTAAACTAATCAAAACACACACAAGTTAATCCACATAAAATCCTTATCTTGCCTTACTGCATATCATTTATTTCTAGTCAAGTTGCTAGTCCCTATAACTTATGACCCAAATACTCCACATAAAACATGAGTAATTTAACATTATTAGGACAGCCCTGGCTTTTACAATTCTTGTCTGGGGAGTGTTTAAAATTTACCTTAATATCTACATTGATGTAACAATAAAGTACAGAATTTCAAACTGATGAAAATGTTTTTGATTTGATCCAGACTGGTGACATTGTGGAAGGATGAAAACATGTTGTTGAGAAGTGCTTTTAGGGGAAAACAAACAGAAGAAAAAAAATCTGCAGAGGTTCCCTCTGTCTACTTATCCCTCAAAAATCCAAGATTTTTTAAATATATATTTAAAGCAACTGTAGTATTGCAACAGCAAATGAAGTAAAATATTAAGACAGAATAGGAACTGTAACATGTCATTACATACAACAAACCTCAGAAAAAGATTACACTAGCTATCACCAAGCTTCAATATCTTACAAAAGGCTTAAATGTATCCCATGATCATCCATTAAATGTACCAAAGAAACCAAACATCTTCCCTCAAAACAAGAAAACCCCACAACAGTACCTGCCTTAAGGTGTGTTTGAGTAACTGTTGTTTGAATTCAAGAGACACATACACAGAACTGGTAACTGACAACCAGCTTCACACAATTCTGCAGCATTACAAAGTGGGCAGGACATGTTAGCTTCTCCACTAAACTCAACTGCCCGAACACCCTTCTCTCTATCTAGAACAGCGTTTCTCAACCTGTGGGTCACAACCTAAAAGTGGGTTGTAATAATATATGAAAACATTGTAAACAAATTTTAACAATGTATCAACAAACTTAAAAAAATGGATTTTCCTTCAAAAGGAAAAAAATGTGGAAGACTGTGGCTTTTCCTTTGCAGGCTGGCAGTACCTGCCTGCAAGGGGCTACCCCCTGCCCCACACACTGGGAGGTCTGAGATCTGGGGGTGGGGGACAGAAGGTCAGGAGTGACAGGCACTGGGGTCAGGACTGGCCATTGATGTTTACAAATGGATCCTGGTACAAGAAACGTTGAGAACCACTGATCTACAACACAGAGCCATCAATGGCAGCCAGCACTCAAACCTCACAGATACAATACAACTTCCAAACAGGCTCTTTAAAAATTAGATATTTGAGTTTAGTTCTTACAACTGGATCAACCTGGAAACCTGCTTCTCAGTACAGCCAGTGGTAAAAGCTAGAGTTTAGGGCAGTGATTCTCAACCAGGTGCCATGGCATCCTTGGGTACTGTGGAATCCTTTTAAGGGTGTTACAGGGTGCCACGCAATTATTAGCACTGTTGCGTGTGCAAATACTTTCACATAATTCACAGGCTACACACCCAGGGTTTTCAAATAGATATCTGTAGTAACAAAAGCATTTCTTAGCTGCTGTGGTCTGAGTTCTTTGCAGAAAAAATAATTACTCTATTATTTTTCCCTAGTCAGAAAATGAGTGAAATCCAAGAGCTCACACTTTACAAGGAGTGTTTCGAGTCTGAGGCTGAGAACCACTGGTTTAGGGTCTGACCGAATATGCACCGGCTTACACGATCATTGGAATAGGTCCTAAATACTCAAAGGAAGACTTCAGTGAACACAGTATGAACAGGCAATAGTTACTGTATGTACTGGTTCTCTCCCCACCCATTTTTATAGCCTTGGTCACATACATCTTGCACAAGAACCAACTTACCTGCATTTAAAATACTGTATTCCTTCATGATTACCATCATGCTTTCCTCTTTGGGGATTATCCCACTCTACTCCAATCCAAATTCCTTTAAATAATAATAATAATATGATTCACAAATATATTAAACATTTTTATCTACTAGATTTGTTAACTATGGGGGGATGCAGTGTCTTCAAAGCTAATTTCTAATGCGAATCCTTACTTAAAAAGCTATTGACAACTCTAACATTTGCAAAATGATTTGGCCCGCAGCTGACATGGTTCCTAACAGCAATAAAAAACATTTCTATGAAGTGTTTTCCCCTCATTTTTCCACACTGTTTTGTTTAAATAAAAGCTAAAGCTTGCATGAGATTGTTTATGTGAAAGCGCTATACAAAAATATTAGACAGAATCTGAAGAGGGAAAACAGAAAGGAACCTAAACTATCCAAAAAACCTACAAAAGACTTCAGGCTGCAGTCTCTCCCTAAAAAGGTAACTGCAAATGGGAAACTGTGCCAATGCACTGAGATTTCTCAAATCTCCCAGATGCTATATCTAATATCCTCTTCTACTGGGCTTGAGAGATAAAAGTCTCTGTTCCAAGAGGAGGTTTAGCTTAGGGTGCTATTATTTCATAATTAGAAAACATCCTCAAAATCATTGTCAAAATAGGATTTTGTTTAGCTCATGAGCCCCAATTTGATCTGAGGCTGCAAGGGCTGTAAGGGCTCTGGTGACATCATGTCTTTTTTGTTGTCTGTGTAGGTTACAAGAACTCCAAGATGAATGAAGTTTTAATTCATATAGTAGGAATGTATTAAATATTCACTCCAGTTCTTTCCCCTAGTCCTTCCCATCCAGTGAGATGGTCACAAGTACCTTCCGAAAGAATAATGAGTCTGTCTCAGGGCTTCCCTGTACTAGGACAGCCTGAGGTGTTGCGCAACCAGTGATGTGTCTCCATCTGAAACGTGTACTGAAGCCAGGGGAAAGCCTTTTCAACATTCCATTTTGGATCAGACTATCTTCAGGATTTAAAGTCCTTTGGACAATTTTGTAACCAGGTGCTATAATTGCAACTATTGGCATTTAAAAAAAAGTCTAAGATAATGCAGCTGTTCAAGCCACTGGGACAACTTACACTGTTAACTAATAAACGAAGTTGTATAGGCAGCAAAACAGTACTCTGATCAAGAGCCAAAAATTTGACATAAGAAAGCCTAGTGTGAGAAAGCCAAAGTTAAACGTTTTGTTTACAAAACCTTTACCATTAACAATCTATCTTTTTCTCTCTCTACCTTTGGTAGGTGGCACACTGCCCACATACTGTACAGTTGCATATTCCGTATTACACAGAATTCTTCGGCCGATGGCATCTGAAGGCAAAATGCTGGACATCGCAAGGAAGATGGAGTTGAAGGCACGTTTCTAAAGGACTGGGGAACAAGGACACTACATTCTTAACTGACATTCACAGGGTTTTGTTACACTTATAGCTCTGCCTTTACCTTATCATTGCCCAAAGTTTTCTTTTACGTGCAGGAAAACAAAAGTATTTCTTGTCAGCATTATACTCTTCGCTTTGACATACACTCATTCATCCCTAACATAAGAACATAAGAAATGCCATAGTGGGCCAATTCAGTAGTCCACCTGACCCAGTATCCTGTCTCTAACAGTTCATGCATGTCTCCAGGCAGAGTTTCACAGGGCTGTGTACACCTGTTTCTTGAACTTGTTCAAGGGCCAGCAGGCATTGGCCCATGTCCTCTGCTCAGTGTCCCTACTTGAAGCACTCATTATGAACCCCTGATGCCCACTCCCATCCTTGTTTTCACTTTACTTGCCCCAAATATTCAGTTGTTATACCCTTAATAGCCCCTTCTTGAAGGGGCTGGTGGTTTCAGTAGGGACTGAGATTCACAGTCCCCTATGTGTAACAAATAGGCCTTTTTCTGACAGTCTGCACACATCTCTAGGCAGTTTCACTGGTCGGTGTCCACAAGCTCTGGATTCATTCACAGGCCAGTGGATGTTTGCTGGCATGCTCTGCATCTCCCCTTGGAATACCACCCTTTGAACCGCACTCCCATACCCATTTTCATTTTTGTTCTAGTCCAGAATCTCATTAAGCCCCCCTGAGTGGGGCTTCCCTTGGTGACCTAGGCCAGCGGTTCTCAAACTTTTTTTTTCCATGGACCACTTGAAAATTGCTGAGGGTCTCGGCAGGCCACTTAATAAACTTTTTTTTATTTTTTTTTTATTTTAAAAATCAAAGCACACAATTAGTATCAGTAGTCTTACAAGTACAGATATTCTTGATTGTTCCACAACCTTTCTGCGGGCCACCTGAATAGAGCTCAAAGACAGTTTGAAAATGTCTGGCCCATCACTGCCTCACCTCACATAACAAATAGGCTTGTCACTGGCAACATGTCCACGCACATCCTCAGGCAGTTACCTGCGGTGGCACCTCCAGGACTAGCACATTACCAGCACTCATTCAAGAGCCTGCTCTGCTCTGCTCAGCATCCCCCATTGGTGCATTCATCATCATTAACCTGCGAGCCCACTCTCACCCCCATTTGCTCTTTTGTTGTTCCTAGTTCCTAACTGTCACATATGCACTGGCCCTCCTGACTGAGGAAGACTTAAAGGTGTCTTGGTGTGGGGAGGAGAGGGGGTCACAGTGGTGCCAGGTGTACAATAATTATATTTGTATGATAAGTTTAACTTTTGTACAATCAAGAATAGTAAAAAATGTTCAAAATGTACAATGGCATCCAGGTTGTTGCCGCTTTGATCCAGAGGCAAAAGGAATCAAAACTCGTAGTAAAGGTGATCTCTTTTATTATTATTATTATTTAACAGACCTAGTTGGTCTAGTAAAGGAGATCATCTCTAACACTGTGAGAGAGTGCTTATGCTAAGCAAGGCCTAGCATTAAAAAAAATGCACTAAAACTCCCAGAATGCTTCAAGGAGGTTGAGGAGTCAGCGACTGACATTCTGGTAATCACTTTCTGACCCTTAGATGAAAATACTGAACTTCTGACCTTTGAACAATGATAAAAATAGCAGACATGCCGCTTACATTGTTAAAAATAGGAAACCGCATGGCTAAACCGCAACGACGAAAAAACAACCGCATATTATGTCAGTTTTGACATTTTAACCCTGCAAAAACCAGCAAAACATATAGATGAATAATGTATTTAGGTTATAGAAAATAAGCATAAGAAATATAAAGGTCATTAAGAATTAACATAAGAAGCGTAATGATTATAATACAAAGCGTATCACCTGATATTATAATATAGATAAGTTAACTAAATAACCAATAGAAGTAAGAATTAGAAAATGCATATGTATAAGTGTTATCATATATAACTAATAGTAAAGTTATGTTAGATGCCTCACTTCCACCATGGGGACAGGTTTGTATCTTTTGCCTAAAAAAAGATAAGGGACTCCTTTTAAATGGGCTGTTGACCAGTTCTGAGACTACTGAATCAGGCAGCCGCACCTAGCCTCCGGGTTAGAGAGCAAGGGCTTGATTTGGGAACCTTGTGAACCAACAGACCTCCTCTAGTTTATGACTTTGTGAAACAATAAAAGTTTTAAATTGAACAAGTCTGAGCCTGTGCTTAATTCAGTCCTATATAATTTGGCATCGAGCTCCCACAAACACAAGTTCCAATTAAAAAAAAAGTACGGTAATTTTTGAGATAACTGATGCAGCAGCACACACACAAGCCACCCTCAAGAAGTCTTAACAAACTTTTAGGTTGGCTGTCGGTGCTCTCTCGGCTACCTGCTTGCCTCAAAATAAAGAAACGCGTCAACGTTGATGCCTCAGTGCTCACGCACTCGCTAGGGCCTTACAGCAAGTGATACCAAGTAACGACGACTTAGTTGCATACTTATTTGAACACGATTTTTCCATACGTTTCCCCTGTACCAGTTTTGCAGCAAATATCATTTTGAGCTTCTCACATGATAATCTCATATTTGAGACCCGCAGCACAGGGAGGGGGCTGGTGAAGCTGGCAGGCGGGGAAGGTGGCTCTATTCACTACCACCGCTTCCCTGCTGACAAATCCCCACACCCTGCGGGCTCCGCGTCTGCGACTGGAGGCTGAGCACCCCCGGGGGGAGCCAGGTCCTGTCCCTGTCCCGCTCGGCACCCGTACCCCACCCCGCACGTACCGCCTGGGAGCAACTGCTGCAGCAAGGCCGTTAACGGCCGCCGGAGCGGGGGAGGATAATGGAGGGAACAGACCGCTGCGCCCCACCCCACTACTACCTACCCCGCCGCCCGCGGCTGCTGCGGCCCAAACCCTTCCGCCACAGCGCCCTCGGCTCCACCTTCCTGCCGCCAGCACGTTCTCATTGGCCTGCCGAACGCAAGACCCGGCCCCCACGCTGCCTGCCATTGGCTACCGTACAGGAACGTCTGAGGCCAAATCTGTCCCACCCCGGCGCCGCAGTGGTTGCTGGGTAAAGACGGGGGCGGGGGTGAGGGAGGGCTCAGCCGCGACCCCTGTGCGCAAGCGCGAACGGGAGGGAGCCTGATATCCCTGAGCGGGACTACACTTCCCAGCATGCCCCGCGGGTTGGTGGTTGTAGCCTGGCCCCCTCCGCGTACTGTAGGCGGAGCGTAGGGAGAGAAGGGACGGGGTAGGGAGCTGTGTTGGAAGAGGGGTAGCGGGGCGGCGCGAGGCAACCTGGATGCAGGCTTGGGGGAGTGCTCTGGGAATCGTGGTACGAGCCTGCATTCAGCGGGGGTTGCGCTGAGCTGGCAAAGGGTTGCGGGGCTGTGTGAGGCCTTTGGTTTGTGGTGCCACGTGGGAATGCAGACCCCGTGCCGGGCTAGCCTGGCACAGGGTGGAGAGAAGCAGCCAGCCATGTTCATAGGCTCGTAGGAGCATAGGGCTTGGTCAAGACCCGGAATCCTAGTTTTCTCTGATTTGAAAAATTCCCCAGTTTTCGGATTTAAAAAAATAACCCAAAATCCGTACTTTTGCATGATTAAAATGAAATGCCACTTATATATATATGGTGGTGTTTCATTTTAATCACGGAAAAATATGGATTTTCAGTTACTTTTTTAAATCTGAAAATTGGGGATTAGGGTATCAACCAGGGGTGGCCAGCGGGCTTCATTTCACGGCAGTCCCTGCATGTGTCGCTGGGGCCAGTTTACATGGAGACCCCAGCAGCAACAGTGCTGTGACAGTGCAAGGCCAGGGTTTCCATGGAGACCAGCCCCAGCAGTGTTGGCAAGGCAAGCAGCTAGGCCAGAACAGCTGGGCCAGAGCCTCATGGTGGTGACAGCATAGGCAGAGCTGCCACCTGCTGCCCGCAGGCCTCAGGCACGGGTGAGCAGGCAGCAGATTACAGCTCTGTCACGGCTCCTGACCATGCTGTCACCACTGCAAGATCCAGGCCTAGCCCTAGAGCAGCTCCCTGCCAAGAGGCATGTCCTGCCAGTGCCCCTGGGGCTGGTTTCCATGCAACCCCTGCCACGAAGCTGTAATGGTGCTGCTATTGGGGTCTCCATGGAAACCACCCACAGGGCAGGGGCTGCTGTGAAATGGAGTCCAGCTGCCAGCCAGATCTGCCATTTTGCCCACCACTTGTATAAACTGACCAATAAGGTCAAGTGGCAGCAGTGTGTTACAGATAGCTGTGGTCCAACTGTGTCAGAAAAGTCACGTTTGCTAAGCTGGTAAGTAGTGTGTGTAGCTACCCTGGTTGATGTTTCAGCCCCCGCCAGGGTTAGAAAATTAATCCCAATAATGAAACAAACGTATGAACTGAGATCAAGTCTAACATTTCTGTTGTGGTGGCCATGTTGGACTGCAGGATGGCTACCACAATTTTACAGTTTTGTTCATTATTAGGTACCCAAAAGGTTTGCAAAATTCCTACATCAACTCTGTTCTGCTTCAGATTACCTCAGCATGGAAACTCCCAATGGAGACTGTTGACAACAGATTCAACCTTATAGCCCTTAAGCAAATGTTTCAGTGGAGCCGAGAGCATCGCTGAGTACAACTTGGAATTTACAAGATGCATCATATGTCTTGAAGTTGGTTCGTGGTGTACCATTAGCCAATTACACCTGGTGTAATTACACAAGTAAAGGAGGCACTCATTCAACGTAGGACACTTGCTGAATTTGACACTTTTATGAAAGTATTCTTGACAGACTAAATCATCCCAATCAAGTGTCTGTCCAACCTGGCCTTAAAAATTTCCAGGTATAGCAAGAAACCTTGCCTGCCCCCACCACCTCCAAATGTGAAGCTCCTCCATATGGCAAAAGACCCTTTTGCAGTATTTGCCTCCTTTTGGAGATGCTTTCTCTTTTCTTCCTTCCTCTCTCTTTTTCTTTTAATGTATTATTTTTATATAATGTGTACTTGTATTGAAAATAGAGGTTGTAGACGCTTTTACAAATGTACTTTAAGTTTAAAAGTAAGTTGTACCATGTAACAATGTTAGCAAGAGCAGGAATAGAGGGGTCCCTGAATGAATCGTGGTTGATTATGTAACACAGTAGATAGTTTGGATAAACAAGTTAACGAGTGGCAATTAACACCTACAAAACTACAGACCAAGAAGAGGAAAGAATCAATACAGAGCTAGGAACTCCCTGAAACTTCACTATTAAAGGTACAAAAGCCCCGGTTTAAACTAGTCAATGCTGAAAACAGACCCTTGGGGTTGAAATACCCCCGATCAACCACTTCCAGAGCTCTTTCATCACAGCAGTGAATCAATCAGAATTCATCAATGGATCCCTGAGACTGCACGTACCTGCAGACGTGACCCCTGGGGCTGACCGCTGCCATCCAGCAGTTACCAAGAGGGACGTCCTTTGAGGTCAGTGACCCCTGGATTGGGTAAACCCAAAAATTGAGGAGTCGCCAAAGTCTGCCCGAGAGGGATAAAAGGCAGTGAAGAATGACCCCCAATGGCACCCTCTTTGACCTGACCAGCACCCTGCCTGTCCAGCCAGAAGGACCAGCAACCCCCTTCTGAAGCAATAACACGGTGAAAGAAGCCTCGACTGGCCATCGACAGTGGACCCCAGTGTTTGGGGATAGGTATATCTTGATACCAGTGCTTAGTGTTCATAGCTAGCTACTGTGAATGTGTGTGTGTGCATGAATGTGTGTGTATTTGAGGCAAATAGCACCAAGGTTTATGATCTGACTTTTACATCTATCCAATAAACTAGAATTTTATGATGATCCTGTGAGTTGGTGCTTTGTAGCCAACACAGGGACAGAGATTCTACAATTTCTCTAGGCGCCTGTTCATACAACCAGCAACATTCTGTTTGGTTAATGTTCTCCCTGCTATGGGCTGTGAAGCTCTCTGAGCTAGTTGAAGTCTGGTTGACGGCAGGGGAGAGCTTAGCCATCTAAACCAGGGGTCTCACTGGGTTCAAAGCCTTCACTGGACTCAAAGTGCCCCCTTTGCCGTTGGTGAGCTCTCCATTCAAGGATGCTCTTTGCCACAGCTTGTGGAAAGGTCTCGAGGTGACTTAAGAGCCCAATCCTTGGGCCAAAGAGCTGTCTGCAGAAGCTGCAGGTCCCATGGGGGAGAGCAGGCCACAGGTGGGGATGCCTTTCCTTTTCCATCCTCTACTCTCTCTTCTGTACTTGCAGCATGAGGCACTTTTCCTCAAAACAGGCTGCTGCTTGGTTGAGGTTGTGGCACTGTTGGTCGGCAGCCAGCACCTCCCAGCTCTTGATGTTGGCGTCTGTTCTTTTGAGGTGTGCCATCAGTGGATCCTTGTAGCGGTTCCTCTGACCACTGCAAGATCTCAGGCCTTTACTAGCCTGGGAGCAGAGCACTTATTTTGGGAGTCAAGAGTCAGGTATCTGTACACAAGGTCCAGTCCAGTAAAGTTGGTGCCTCCACCCACTTCATAACTTCTGTAAAGAGTGCCTCCCTATTTCAACACCTAATATACATATATTGCAGTGCTTAGTTCCTTGCAGAGTGGCTGGGTGGTGGGGGTAGAGGATCAGGCAGGGACAGGCCTGAGCTTGGATTTAGCAATTTATCTCCTTACACTTCACGGTACCCTTCAAAGGATCTGTTGGCACCCCAGAGTGCCCTTGCACCCTGGTTGAGAACCTCTGTTATATACTAACCACGGTCAGTATATCTGTATCTATAGCACAAGCTTGCATGGGTCACAGGTCACTTCATCAGGTGCTGTAATACATAGGTTAACAACTAATAACTGAGAGGTCTCGAGTGTAATCTTATGGACTCACCAGTGATCAATTGCATTTCTAGGGTTTGGTTTTGACCCTAGACATTTTCAAACTATGGAAGAAAAATATGTATGTTTGTGTTGATTGAACACAATGACTGGGGAAAGGTAAATTAGAACAAAGAACAATTGTCAGTTAGAACAATTGACATTGATATTGAACCTGAACCTGCCTTGAGCAGGAGACTGCTCTAGGTAACCTCATGAGGTCTCTTCCAGGCCTACTCTCCTATGATTCTATGATCTAAATTGGTATGCTGGCAGAAGGACATAATATACATTTCAAGTCAGACAAATGCAAAACACGTGTTTAGGTACAAAAACTACAGGAAGACAAGGGATTCTATCCAGGTAGTCAGTGACTCTGAAAAGGATTTATGGATTATAGTAGATAATCACCTGAGCATGAATTCTCAGTGGGATTTTTTGGCCAAAGGGGATTATGTGCTCCTTGGGTATATACATAGCAATATATCAAATAGGACTAGGACAGTTTTATTACTTCTCTTTCTAGAAGCAGTGTGACCTTTTTTGGAATACTGTGCTGGCATCTATAATTTCAAAAGGGTGTGGACTGTTTGAAGCAAGGCTCTCAAAAGAGCCACAAGAGTACTGGGAGGATTAGAAAGCAGGCCTTATAGTGAGAGGCAAAAGGAGCTCTGTATGTTTATCTTTTAAAAAGAACAAATTACAAACAGGTGATTTGATCCTTTTTTAAGAATATGTATGGGGTAGGCCTTATACAGACCCAGATGCCAACTGTGCCCCCTTATTAATACTGACCACATCATTGCTTGATCAAGCTAAACAGATTATAAGATCTGGGATTCATTCACCTCTCCTCTATCAGTGTCATGTATCCCCAATATCATGTATGCCATCACTTACTTACAGTGTCCCTCTGCTGTTTGCATTGGACAGACAGAGTGATCGCTACCTGAAGAAATGAATGAACACTGATTTGACATTGGTTCTAGAAAAGCCTGTGGTGGAACACTTTAACCTTCCTGGACATTTCATCATTGACCTCAGAGTGGCTGTTCTTAAACAACATTCAAAAAAACTTGAAAGCTAACTGTGGAACAAGAAATCATCCAGTGACTGGTTCATACTAAGTATGGTCTCAACAAAGACTCTAGATTCCTATCCCATTATCTAGACTAGGGCTTACAACCCCTGTGTTTCTCAAAAGGCTAACTGCTTGGTCAATCCCTTTCCTCTGGCTGGCCAGGCCAGGGCTGGGCCATGCCTCCTTCTCCTGCACAGCTGGTTCAAAGCCAGGCCATGCCCCCTTCTCCTGCCTGGCCAGGTAGGGAATGGACCACACCCCCTTCCTTGTGTGAGATTAGGCTACAGTCCCCCCCACCACAGGGCTGGACTGGGATCAGAACTAGGTCATGCCTCTTCACCCCTGCAGGGCTGGGTTGGGAGTGGACCAAGCCCTCTTCCCCCATGTGGCTAGATTGAGACTGGGCTGCTCTGCAACCCACTTTGCATGGTAGGTTGGGGTCCTGCTGCACCCACTTCTGGTGCCAGATTGGGTCTACTGGCCTGATCCAGCCCGCAGAGGGACCAAGCACTGCCCATCCAGCCAACAAAGGAAAAAATGTTGAGCACCACTGTATTACACCATGCTCAGCAGTAATAAAGGAAGGAGGTAATTTAATTTTACAGTTTTGTTTTATTCCTATTACCTTTTATTGACTATCCCCTATTGGTGACATGTAGGGGGTGCACGAGTGTGCACATGCACCCCCTGAGCTTGGTGGTGCAAAAAGCACAACCAATGCTGCCAGCAGTGCCTGCGGGCCGTTGCCACTCACCAAGCGTGTCCCCCGCCCCCGCCGCTGATACTGCCAGCAGCGTCTATGGGCAGTCCCTGATTGCCATTGCTGACCCTGCCAGCAGCATCTGCAAGTGGTTGTCGACCGTTGGTTAGCACTCGTTACCCTACCCCCCACCATCAACACTGCTGCAGCTGCCTGCTGGAGCTCCTCACTTGCTGCCACCACACCCCCATCGCTGACACTGCCACCTGCAGGCAGTTGCTGTGCCCCCCCAGCCTCCAGGAGCATGCAGGGTTCGTGCTAACCCCTTAAACACGTTCCCATAGAAGAATTATTAATATCCCTTGCTCTGGTCTTTTGAGCCTATTATGTCTGGGGTGACATTAATATAAGAACAGATGAGAACACAAGTATATCCTTGGCCTGGTCAGGCCAATGGTCCATCTAGCCTAGTATCCTGTCTCTGACAGTGGCAGAAGTGGATGCTTTAAAACAATGGGGGTCTACCTTTTTGACAGGTGTGCCATAAACTGGCCCCACACACTCCCCAATTCCTCCAGTTCCATAGAATCATAGTATCATAGGGCTGGAAGAGACCCAGAAGGTTCATTGGGTCCAGCCCACTGCATGAGCAAGAAAGACATCTGGGGTCAGACGACCCCAGCCAGGTGACCATCCAGTCTTCTCTTGAAGACCTCTAGGATAGATGATTGCACCACCTCTGGGGGGATCTTATTTCATGGTCTGGACACCCTAGTTGTGAAGAAGTTTTTCCTAATCTTCAGCCTAAAACTATCTTCCAGGAGTTGGTGGTTGTTGTTTCTAGTTTCCCCCCAGGGCACCCTGGTGAACAGTTGTTCACTGAGCCCTTGATGTATGCCTCTGATATAGCGGTAAGCCACAATCAGGTCCCCTCTCAGCCTTCTTTTCTTTAGGCTGAAGAGTCTGATTCCCCTGCCCAATCAGCTGCTCTGCTTTCTGCTCCCTGGCCTATCTACCTTGTGGGCCTGTCCCCTCCCTGGTCTGCTGCATGCCACTCACAGAGGCTTCCTATGCCACTTATGGCATGCTGGCTGCAGATTGGCCACCCCTGCTTTAAAGGGAAAGCACTGAACAGGGTATAGCTAGAGTGGTCTATACCCTGTCCTACCCTCCCTGGTATCTACTAATTTTGGTTTAGAGCTGTCAGAGGAAACATGTCTGACTGCTCTGTGTAATAGTTATTAATAGTTCTATCATCTATAGATTTGTCTAGTTTGTTTTTTAACCTGGCTGTACTAGCTGCCTCTAAAACCTCCTGTGGCAATTACTTCCATCAGTGGACTATGCACTATGTCAAACTATGTATACTTTATCTTGCTAGTTTTAAATTTGTCTCCTACTTATTTCAGTGGATGCCCCCAAGTTCTAGTATTCTGGGATTAGGTGAATAACAGTTCCCTATTTACTTTCTCCACACCCTTCATGATTTTATAGACCCCTGTGTTACCCCTCTGCAGGAAGGATCCAGCCAGACCCTGCTCTTACTGGGGTGATGGCCACTGGGATGCTTTGCAGTCCATGAGACCCTGAGTCATCCCAACAGTGAGCAGTGAGCCCACAGACAGACAGTGTACTTCCCATGCATCCGCTTCACAGGCAGGTTGGGCAAAATGAGCTCCTCACGTGCCCACATTCCAGGCAAAGCAGAGAGTTGGAAGCTGGGCTCTACCTGGGCCTGGAGCCCAGCCAGGAAGGAGACCAAGCAGGCAGCATGTCTGGTGCTGCCTAGAGCCTGGAGGCCACAGCTGCAGGTGATGATGAGTCCCACAGGAGTTCTCAGCATTTGGTGGCAGCGACAGGGCATGTGGGGCCATACAGGGGTCTAGATTGGTCCAGACCAACCCGGAACTTCCTTACAGGGCAGCACTGGCCCCAGAGAAGGGCAGGTGCTGGCATAGGCACCAGCCCATGCTGCTTCCCTCCACCAGAGCTGAGGATATCTTACTAGAAACCAGCTTGACCCTGCCTCTCACAGCAGGAACCTGACCACCCTGAGGATGCTGGATGCCAGGTATCTGCAAAGGCCTCACAGGGGTTCATGGTAACCGTGACCTCAGAGTACCCATAGGGTTTGGCCTAACACAGGACCTGCCCTGTGAATTATGCTTGTGACTGGGGGGTGAACCCTGAAGAGCCTCAGCTGCCTGAAGACAAAGCAGATGCTCTCTGCAAGGGCAAAGTGATGCCTGTAAGGAGGGACAGACATGATTATTTACACTGTATTGATTTATTAATTTCCATGTGGCCCATGTCATTGGCTGTAGACCCTTACAAGAGTCACAAGGCAGCCAGCTCATGTCAGTCCCAGGCTGCTTGGGTTTTTTTCTCCCATCAGACCTTTTCTCCCAGCATGTGAAGATAGGCACCCAGGAAGGCCAGGTGCCTATCCTGATCATCACTGGAATACCCAAGTGGAAAGGGATGAGGTGTTGGGGAGGCAGAGCCCCACAGAAAGCTCTCAGAAACTGAGACCTGCGCCCATCTTAATGAACCCCATTAAGTCAGGTACCACCTCCTGATATGCTTTACATTAATATTGAGTCATGGCAGGTGGGATACAGAAATAAGGGGACAAAAAGCCCATTGAGTGTGTAGCACCTGAACTCTACCCCAGTGTGGGCCTTCAGCCCAGATCCCACTCTAATGGTAGCTTATTATATTTTATGCTATAAAGTTGCACCTGCTTATAGAGTGGTGAATTATAGTATTGTTTATATTTAGCCTTATATAATCATTGCTTAAGTTTTGTATAGCTTCATTGACTTTTTCTTTTATCAGCTGGCCTTGAGTTGTTTTTGTAGAGCTCATAGTGCTCATTATATTATATCTTTTTTCACTGTAAAAAGTTTTTCTAACATAACATAACAATGGCCTTATTGCCAGCTCAAATTAATTGAACTTGGCACTAAGTAGCTGAATCAGAGGAATTAAATAATTGGACATGATAATGAAAGGTGATAAGGGAGACCAATGGACAATGTCCAAAGAAAGACACCGGAAAAATATAAAATTGAAAGGTGTGGTTGTGATGAGTCTGTTGAACAAAGGAATATGTTGACTGAACAAAAGATGGACAGTATGCTAACTGCAGAGAGACCAATCCAAAAGCAAAGAGTCACTGAAGGACTGAACTTAAAGAAAAGCATAAAGGAGGCAGCCAGAAAGTTAGGTGTTGTAATCATATTCATAAATTCAGCCTTCAACACCTGTCTGAACCATTGCAGCCAGGAACTTAGTAGCCATCTTTTCTGTTGAGCAGAGTAACATCTGGGATTGGGTGAGATTATTGTACTGAATGTTTTTCTCTCTCTGAATATAGAAACTGCTTATTAATAAAGGTAGACTTTGATTTTAAGTTAATGAGTTGTCTGCATTCATATTTCACGTTCCATTTAAGGGTTAACTGTGCTTTAGCAAGCCCCTAGTGCTATTTGGGAAACAGTGGTGCTAACACCACTACACCCTCTCAGCCGTTTGGAGAACTGAAGAGTTCTAACCTTCTCCTAACTGTTTTTAGTCTCTTTCTTGGCACGACAACTGCTCTATACCCCTGCTCATCTTAGTTGCCCTGCTCTATACCTTTTCTAATTCTACTACATCTTTTCTGAGATGCAGAAACCAGAACTGCACTGGGTATTCAAGATGTGTAGGTGCACTGCAGATTTCTTTAGTGGCATGACAATATTCTTCATTTTGTTTTCAATTCCATTCTTAATGATGCCCAATATTTTATTAGCCGTTTGGACACTACTGTACATTGAGCTGAGAGTTCAAGGTAGTCTGAATAGTGTGTGGGATCTTTAGCAGTCAGCTAAGTCGTATTTTTAGCAACCAATCTATTTACTCATAAATGGGTCTAGCTAAAACAGCAGCTAGGCTGATGCCCTATTGCCATGTTTCAGGATATATAAAGGACAGTAGGAACAGCCATGTATGCAGAGATATACCCTGAAATGTGTAATGAATAATTTTATAGCTATATGCACAGTGAAGAAATATGTCTAAAGATTATAATACTGCTTCCAGAAATCCATGCTTTCTTTTCTACTAGGAACAGCAAGTCTCTTTGATATAACATAGAGGATAGAAACAATGAAACAATATTAGACTGTAGCAGGGCACTGAGGTGCCTGCTACTTGTAGAACAGCAAGTAAGGAGCCCAGCTGCGGGTAGCCAGGGAGACTGGTGGGAGTCAGGTGACCAGAGGGGGCAGGGCCTGGCTCCTATATAACTTCCAGGCTGAGGCCCGGCAGGGAGTTGCCTGCCAGTAGCCATAGGGGTAGGAACTCTGCTGGAGTGAGGAAAAGGAAGAGGCTAGAATCCATGGGCAGTTGTTCAAGTGAGAGATGGAGAAACCCGGTGACAGACTTGAAGGTGATTATGGCCAGATGGCTTAGGTTTACGTTATAGCCAAAGGGCTTGAGTTTGCGTTGACAGTTTATGACTGGAGGACCGGGTGAAGCTATAAGAGGATGGAGGAGGCCTCATAGGGGAGCCACGACCACGTGGAGACCTCAGAGAAGCCCCAGAGAGGGGTCTGCAAGAAGCCCTGGGGAGAGGGCAGCGAGAAGCCCCAGAAAGGGGGCTGCAGAGAACCCGAGTGCCTGTGGGGTGCGATTCTGAGACCAGGGCTGCGGAGAGCCTGAGCACCAGAGGGTGCGCTGAGAGACCAGAGCTGCGGAGAGCCCAAGTGCCAGAGGGTGTGCTGAGAGTGAGATAGATCAAACAACGTCCGGTACATCTGCAAGGCTTGGGGTGTGGTACAGGGGTGGTTGGAGCCATGCATAGCCCATAAGGCTGGGGTATCTGGAACCCCATTTTAGAGGCAAGACACGGGGTAGCTGGAACACCATGACCAACAAGATGAAAGGCAGCTTCCCTTTAACATATTTGTGATCAAGATGTTGCAGGTGAGAATAAAGGGTGCCTTTTAGGCGAATTGGACATGGTAAGGGGTGCTAGGGGAGAGCACAGTGACCTTAGGGGCCCCTGCCTGGTACATAGCGTATGAACTGAAATTAGAAACCATGGACTCGCCTTTCAGCAACATGATCGTTGTGTTAATCTTGATAACAAGATGTTTTAAAATTGCTGGACTTCTTTTAAATTTAATTTCATAATTCCTTAACATTTCTTCTCAGAATACATTTAAGTAACAATGAATACATATGTATGTCAGCCCTTTCCCAAAATGTGATCACAGCCATCTTACGGCTGAATCTTGAGGAGAGATGAACATTTGTAATTCTCTCTGACTTTAGTGAGTTTTAAGTGTTGAGAACTTCTCTCAAATGGGGGTTACATACCAAGTCATGGATACTTGTGCTGTGTTTTGTCCAGTCCCAGCACCTTTAGAGAGTTGGAAGCACACACCAATTACTACTTCTGTGATCGATAGATGAGGAAGATTTATTGCCCAAAGCAGGGTTGCTCAACCCCTGGCCTGCAGACTAGATCTGGCCCAGAGAGCCATGTCATCTGGCTGGTGGGAAACCCCAAGACCCAGGAAGTTGGCAGCAGAGGAGTGGTGGCAGCATTAACTGCAACTCCCCCTTCAGACCCATGGGGAGCACTCTAGGCCAGGTAACATGGCCCTGTGTGCCAGATTGTGCCAGTGCACATCCTGATCCAGATGTGCATGGTTGGGCTGATATGCTGGAGCACACCCATGAACCAACGCCATATGCTAACCCCATGTGGGATCCAGCCCATGTGCCTACCCTGCATCATGCATCTGGTCTGCAGGGCCAGAAGGTTGATGCCAATGGCCTAAAGGGGGAAAGGCCAAATCATATTTTAATGGCATCTGTCTTCCCCACTTCTTGTTACTCCTCTTTTATCTCCTCTTGTGTTGTCTCAAACAAGAAACATGAAAACATTTTGTTTCTGATTCAGGCACCCATTTTGAGATGATTCAAAATTCAGGCACTAACATTTTCATATACTCAGTGAACAAAGCCCATAAGCTAGTTCCTGACAGTTATTTTTCAGGTAGATGATTAAACTTGAAGACATGCAAATACAGGAATAAAGGGTATGTTTCTTCTAAACAAAAATACTTAACGTGTTCACAATTCTTTTGTGTAGTATCCATCTACCACAGTGACTCGCGAAGTACTATTAAGATATAGTTTAACAGTTCCTCTTGCCTTTAGGTGTGCTTTATTTCTCTGTTAACAAAATAGAACCATCACTTTTGCTTCATAGCAATTTTAAGAGCCCTGTCACTTCCTTCTCTCATGCAGAATATCACAATACTACTGTAAAAGAAAAAATAATTATTACAGATTTGTCCACTAGAACAACTGAAGCAGAACAATTAGCAGTATGCAGCTAAAAGCTATTGCTGCGTGCCCAACAGACAGTATTGGAAGCTGAAAACGTACAGAAAGTTATGAAATGTTCATTCTGCTCCCAACTATATAAGAGAATTGATGGTACGCCCATTTATCTTCTATTTTTAAACTTTCAGAACCAACTGTATGCTTGGCCCTACATAAAAATAAAATTACTTTTAACATAGCCTAAAAAGATACAGAGGACAATATGTCAGACAACTCAAAGCAGAATGCCTCAGAGGATTATTAGATACGCCAGTATGTCACCATATATATTATAACAGGGGTGGGCAAAATATAGCCCATGGGCCACATCCAGCCTTCTAGGTACTTTCATCTGGCCCGCAGTGCCCACCAATGAATTGTGCCCTGCCCAGCCCTTTCACCCATAAGAGCAGGGAGCAAAGTGCCCACATATACACCCTGCCCCCACATACCCTATCGCACCTCACTCCCACCCTCATGGGCAGAAGGCCCCAGCCCAGTCAGCAGCAGCTTCTGGATGGGCTGCTGCTGCCACTGCTGCAGCCTCCGGAAGACCTGCTTGGCTTCCCCAACATCCTGCTCACTCTGGCAGTAAGTAGGGAAGCAGCAGGGACAGGATGAGGAAGCAGTGGCAATGGGGAGCTGGGGCTGGTGCCCAGGGAAATGATGGAAATGCAGAGCACAGATATACAATGTGTGGGTGTGAGGGAGGGTGCGCAGGCCTTGCCTTGCTGCTTGCAGCAGCAGAAGCAGGCAGGGGTGCTCAGGGCACTTGTGCCCTGCACAGGCACTGACACCTGGTGGCACATGGCTCTGGCCAGTGCTGCACATGTGGGCAAAGAGTGCAGCCTGCCCAGCCTGCCTCTGTCACATGCAAGGCATCCCTGCAGCTCCCACAATTGCGCAACA
Source organism: Crocodylus siamensis (assembly GCF_052110815.1). NCBI lineage: Eukaryota > Metazoa > Chordata > Crocodylia > Crocodylidae > Crocodylus > Crocodylus siamensis. The sequence goes on along the minus strand of NC_143395.1, from coordinate 141,226,783 downwards.
CTGTGGGAAGCCCTGTGCTGGAGCCAGCTGCCTTCCCCAACCCCTGCTGCACAGGTCCCAGGACTCCACTGTAATTGGAAGAAGCCCTGGGCCTGGGCTTCCTCTGGTGCTATGCAAGTGTGAGAGCTGCAGATACACCACACCAAGACCCTGCAATAGAAGCCATCCAGGCAGGCTGCGCTTCTTGCCTGCATGTGCAGTGCTGGCTGGAACTGCATGCCACCAGGCTCCAGTGCCTGCATGGGGTACAAGCACCTCAAACACCCACCTGCTGCTGCTGCCTGCAGTAGAGGCTGCACACTAAGTGAAGGAGTGTGTGTGGAGGGGATCCCTACAACCCTCCCCCACACCCATACCCCACCATACACCCCCCATGCCCCACCATACACCCCCCACCCTCAACCATGCCCCACACATAATATATAACAGTGAGGCTTTATTTTTTAGTTATTATGCAATCCCTTTACTGTATGCAAACACAAATCATGACAAATATTTTTTGTAACAAAATTAAAATATGTTTAGTAGGTTTTTGACTTTTAGTATATCAATTGTTTTTTTTTCTGGTTCCAGGATGGGAACCCTTTCCTCCCAAAAGGAGTATTTCTGGGGGTGAGGGCAGGGACTTCCAGTGGCAAAGGTCAGGGCCTAGGGTTCTGGTCCTAATATGGCAACCAGGGGGCAGTGCAACTATCCAGGGGTGGAGCTATCCATGTGGCCCTAGACAGCTCACCAAAACTTGTTAAATGGCCCTTCACCCAAAATAACTGCCCACTCCACAGTAAGTGCTTTCAAGGTGTTTCAGACCAACCTGGATTAAAGGAGGCAAAAGGACTACTAGACTCTGGGTGCATTCCCATGGGCAGGAATGTGAATTTCTCCAGGGACAATACCTGTGCCACTGCTGCTTGTCCTAGGGAAAGGCCTGAGTATGTAGGCTCTGGCATGTAGCATGTTGCCCCATGGGGGTAGGGGCTAGCCCCAGCAGACTTACCTGGGTTTCTGAGGGCTGCAGTTGTGGCAGTCCAGCATCACAGAGCCTTGCTGGCAGCCAGTGTGGCTTTGGCCAGACAGGCTCTGGTTTCTGGCAGCACATCCCGCTCCCACATGTGCCACCCCACTTTTTTAAGGCATGGGACTTTTTGACACCAGGATCCCACAGTGCCAAAAAAACCCCTTTCACTGCAAATTAGCAGTACGGGAAACTCCTGCATGTGTAGCGCTACAGATAGGTCTGTGGCACTGCATACTGCATATCCACACTTGTCTGGACATGCTGTCTAGGATTAAAAAAGCTGCCAGGTGTACCAAGATTTCCCATAAGCATGCTGTACAAAAAACAATACAACAGACATGGAAATGTGGACCATGTGATGCCAGAGAGGTTTTTGTTTCCTAAAGGAGTTCCTAGATAGGTGTTTGGTGTTGAGGGGTGCCAGTGCTAAGCTGAGATGGAGCCTAGCACTCCAGAACTACAACATTCAGGTGATTCACTTTAAGAACAATGAAAATGCAAATGCCAATGCTTTGTCATGAAAAGCGGGACTGGAATTTCCCTGGGTACTGTGAGCAGTGAGCCAGCTCAGTTAAGTTTTTGAAGGAGGGGGGGATGTGACAAAGGAGACTAGGCAAGTTGGACTCTACATGGACTAGGGGACTGGGCAAATTGGACTCTCCTGCAGTTCTGGTGGGGAGCACTTTGGGAGACTCAGTGTGGGTGGCTTTACTGTAAATGATGTTTGTAAATGGTTCCCTAAGTAAGACATATAAATGCCCCTTTCATGCCCGGGGCAGATGGCAGTCTAGGGCTGACCGCAGGCTACAGAGACTGCTTTGTTTTGTTGCAAGTGTGGCTGACTGGATTTGAGGACGAGTGAAGCTCTGCGAGAATTGTGGGGAGAGGGGGTCCCAGGGTGGGTTGTCCCAGGGAGGACAGAGTAAAGTCTGAGTGAGGACAGAGGGAATAGGGATGGCACAATAAGAACTGGTGGTTTTGAAGCTACATCTGGAGTACTGTATCCAGGTTTGGGTCCCCCACTACAGAAAGGATGTAGACAAAGTGGAGAGAGTTCAGTGCAGGGCAACAAAAATGGTTAGGAGATAGGGGCACACGACGTATGCGAGGCCGAGGGAGCTGGGTTTATTTTATTTGGAGAAGAGAAAGCCGAGGGAGATTTAACAGCAGTCTTTAACTACCTGAAGAAGGATTACAAAGAGGATGGAGCTGGACTGTTCTCGGTGGTGGCAGATGACAGAACAAGGAGCAATGGTCTCAGGTTGCACCAAGGGAAGTTTAAGTTGGATACTAGGAAAAACTCTATCACTAGGAAGGCAGTGAAGCATTGGAACAGGTTACCCAGAGAGGTGGTGGAAGCTCCCTTCTTTGATGTTTTTAAGACCGGGCTAGACAAAGCCTTGGGTGGGATGCTCTAGTTGGGGGTGGTCCTACTTCAAGCAAGAAGCTGGATTAGATCCCACCTCTGAGGTCCCTTCCAACTCTAATTTTCTATGATTTTATGTTGTACTGATTGGGATTTCAGCACTCTGACCCCTGACCTTTAAAAGAGGAAAAGACTCCCTCCTTCCCAGGAGCTGACCAAAAAGGAGGTGCTCCCAGAGATGGAAACCAGAAACTGAGAAGAGCCAGGGTTTCAAAGCCAGAGGTTTGCCCCTTTCAGGGCATCCGCTCAGAAAAGTGAGATGGAATAAAGCTGTTTCTTGTGGGAGTCCTGAGGAAGAGCTCTCCCCTTCTCCTCTGAAAGAGGCACTTTGATTCTTTCATGACAGGCAATGGCAGCTGCAGGATACCAAAGCGCCTACCCAAAGTCATGGCTGAGGATTCAGCATATAAACACCTCTCTAAGGAGAGGCTAACTGAGGTGTCAGGAGCAAGATTTAACATTTGCAAGGGCCAACAAGGCCCAGCAAATCACACTACCGGAACAGAGCTTTCAAATTCAGAACCCTGAACCAATTCCAGACTCAACAGCAGGACAGATGCCTGATTTGCCAGGACAGGAGAAAAGTTTTAGTGATGACTTTTTACCATTTTGTACCATCTACATTTTTCCCAGAGCCTGACAAAAGGACTTTGATCCCAAAAGCATGCAGAAAAGGACAATTTTCTTGCCATTTTCCACTTGGTCTAATAAAAAGTATCATTTTGGAACCAAGAGTTCTAGTTTTTTGTATGTCTTGATGATGATGAGTTACTTCATAGAGTTACTTCATAGTGGCTCCATGCATTCATTCAGGAAGAAATGCCCTTCTTAGATGAAGTTATCAATTGTGTCTAACTACAAATTAAATTGGCTGACTACAAAAAAAATACCATCTCAGAATATTAACACCCCCCATCACCGCCCCCCCAAAAAACAACCAACCAACCATAAAAACCAAACTAAACCAAAAACAAAGCAGTCTTCATCCTCACAAAATGAAGATCTTGGGGATAATCAGCCTGAACAACTCACGTTGCTACATACGTTGAGAATTCATGGAGAATTGACGCATTAGGAAGCTCAAATGGGGATCTGTCACCTTGTGCTTGACTGGCATTTGGAGGATTGCTGGCTAAATTCTCCCCAAGGTCAGCAACTAAAGACTATCTGCACAAAACTTGTTAAAATTCACCAGTGCTTTCCAATTAATAGTGTGGATTTTACACAAGACACTTTACAAGGATAGAAAGCCTACAAAATCACTGTTGATGGTATGGGAGTGATTGTAGAGATTATCTACAATCTGATGATATTGCAGCAGTCTCATTGACAGTCCGGGTTTGTAAAAACAGAGCTGGATTTTTGCAAGGACAGAACTGAGAAAAAAAATGCTTTAAAAACTATGGAATCTCTCTCTTAGATAATATAATAATGGATGCTTACATCAAGATTTTCAGCTGAGCTCAGAACAAGCAGGAACATCTGATCTGTGACTTATAGATCATAGAGAAAAGTTCTTTCTTTCCCTTCTTGCATTTTAAGTAATTTGCGAGAGACTATTCACCTGTTGTACAATATTAATGACAAATTGTAAGTAGAAGTCACAGAAATTGCGCTAGTAAAAGTCAGAATTTAAATTTTTAGACACTAACTCAGCAAGAAAATTTAACTCATTGGTTAGTTGACACCTTTAAATGTTACATGCTGAAACAAGTTGGTAGAATATAACATTTATGGGTACCTACAAAAGATTAGCAGAAACTTACTCAGACAGAAAATTCTTGGACCGTGTTCCCATAAGCAGGAACGTGGCATTTTCCCAGGGCCAAACAACAGTGGCACAATATGTGCTGCTACTTGTCCTTGGGGAACACCTATGTCACATGTGCTCTGGTGCACAGCATGTTGCCTCAAGTGAGGTAGGGGAGGCTGGGGCCAGCAACTGTGCTGGCCCCAGCATAATTACCTGCAGGCCTCAGGGAAATGCAGCTTCAGCAGGGAGCCTGGCTGGCAGCTGGAGTATGGCTCTGGCCAACCAAACTCATTTTGGGCAGTGCGGGTTGCCACCATGTATGCCATCCCACTTTTTTTTTTTACCCTAGGATCTCCCGATGTCAAAACCCAGCCCCCTGCACTATAAATAGCAGCACAGGGAATGCCTGCCTGTGTGGTGGGTAGTACCATAGATGGGTCTGTGACACCTCATGCTCCACATCCACCCTTGTCTGGACACACCCTTGGAGTCTTGTTTAATTGTGGAATTGCAATTTTTTTTTAAATTCTAAACCCTGTATAATAATTCACTTAATCTAGCTAGAAGTTTACTCACAGGGCACATCCAGTTGAGTGCAGACATTTGTTTCCCTGGGGACAAGTAGCTACTTGTCTCTGGGGAACAACCTTGCCACGCGCGCTCTGGTGCGCGGCAGGTTACCCCAGGTGGGGTTGGGGAGGATGGGGCCAGTAACTGTGCTGTCCCCAACAGCTTTACCTGGGTTCCTGGGGGTCTCCAGGAGCTACAGCCATGGCAGGAAGGCTGGCTGGCAGCTGGAGTGTGGCTCTGGCTGGCCAGAAACTTAGCAGGCTATGAATTTGGACAGCGCATGCTGCTGCCACATGCATCGCCCCACTTTTTTTGACCCCGGGATCTCCTCAATTGTTTTTCCCCCATTAGAAATGGAACCATTTCACTGAAACATTTTTTTGCAAAAGACAGCATAACCAAGCAAGCAAACAAGCCCAAACAAACAAACTTGGAAGGATTGCAGGAATGCTGAAACATTTTAAAAAAGAAAGGTAAAATTGCAAAAGACTTCAGTTTCCTGTCAAAAGATATTTAAAATGTTTATAATTTAGAAATAGAAAGTGTGAAAAAAGAAAATTAAATCCACATTTTAGAATTAGCATTTATTGAGTCAGACTATAGGTCCATCTTATGCAGTATCCTATATCACAGTCAGAGAGGGACAATGAACTGGATATGACCACAGTTTTTTTCTACTGTTTCTCTCTCACTTCCAGCCTTCAGCATTTAGTCTAGAAAGGGATTGGACAAACAGGGTCCATTAAACTTATGGCTAAAATAAACACCTCTGCTCCCCCACCACCACAAACAGGGATTAGACAAATTACTGGAGGAAAGAGGCATCAGTAGCTATTGAGCACAAGAGTTGGAGATACAACCTTTAAATCTGAGCTTTCTAGACTAAATTTCATAGAAAAAAATGAAATTTAGTCTAGAAAGCTCAGATTTAAAGGTTGTATCCCTAACTCTTGTGCTCAATAGCTACTGATGCCCCTTTCCTCCAGTAATTTGTCCAATCCCTGTCTGAATCTGGGTAAGCTATCAGCTTTAACTGCATCTGGGGACATGTTCCACACTTAAATTAGTGTGAAAAAGAACTTCCTTTTGTTAAACTTATTACCTACTTGTAATGAGTAGCTAATAAGTTTAAAACTTATTTTATGTTAACTCATTTTATGACCCCTAGTTCTTGTATTGTGAGAGAGGGCAAATAAATCCCTATTTATTTTCTCCTCACCATTTAGTATTTTGTAAACCCTTATCATGTCTCCCCCCAAATGTCTTTCTTTCAAGCTGAATAGGCCTAGCCCAGGGGCAGGCAATTATTTCAGGTGGAGAGAGACTTACCAAGTTTCAGCAAGTTGTCGAAGGCCACATGGGTAGCCCTGCCCCTTGACAGGTGCCCTGTACCCTAGCTGCCATCTTGGAACTGGAAGTCCCACCCCCTAGCCCCCAACCTTTGCCACCAGAAGTCCCTCCCCTTGCCCCTGGAAATACTCTTTTCAGCCAGAGGAGGGACTTCTCGGAACCAGAAAAATGCCAAATTATATTCTAAAATTTGAACATCTAACATTCATTAGTTTGGTTTAAAAAAAAACATGTCCAGATTTACGTGCATTTGTGTAGCATACACAGAGGTACTTGCACAATAGCTAAGATGCACATGCTTACTGCCCAGTAAACTACTCTACTCTGCAATAAAGCGACTTGTGTAGAGGCACCCACCAGGGCCTGATGATTTGGTTGTTTAGTTATAAGTTTCCTTTACAGTATCCTCATCTATTGAAACCTCAATGTCAAATTGTGCTGATCTGGTTGGCCTAATACATGATTTTTAGAAGTTCTTCTGCAGGAATTTTCCTTTGGTTTTGGTCTGACAATAACAGCAGCTTTGAAATAATTTTTTTTCTGAAGTCAGATACCTAGTCCCCACAAAGGTTTACATCTCTTGCTTCTTTATGTCTCTGCTTAGTGCATTTTTTGTTTAGTTTTGTTTGTTTCCTTCTTTAGAAAGTAAGTGCCCTTTGTATGTGAAACATCCACAGCCACCCAGGAAGTGAAGAATTGTGGGACTGTGTATATCTTTTGTTGGTACACTCCTGGTCAAGTTACAATCTGTAAATCTTAAAAGAATATCTTCACAGTTATTTGATAAAACCGGTTTGTCTGTTCCTTCTATGTTCTGTGTAACAAAAACCTATTGATACCATATAAAAAAAAGAGTATTGTAAAATCTGTATTATTGTGGTAGTGTTAAGAATCTTTGGGTAGAATTTTATAAATCTCACCGTTTAAAAAAATAAATAATGCATAGGCAACTTAAGGAAGATGATTCAGTTTAAGATGATTCAGTTTAATATAGCAGTATAGCCAGAAACCCACATTGTCAGACTTCATCTAACAGTTCCCAGAAGTCAATTAAACTTATGGCTGAAATAAACACCTCTGCTCCCCCACCACCACCCTGACCATATAGGGGAGACAATATTGTCAATATTGGGTTTTACTGGATCTATGCAACTTTAGTTCTGTACGAGATATTTCATAAATAGTTCCAATTAAGTGACAGCGATCATTTGCACTCCATTCCAAAACCTTCAGAGCGACTTTGAACTGTGTTCAATATAATCATAGGAAGCAAAATATAAATAAATGTGAAATAAGCATTTCCACAATTCTGACATTATTTTAGTAATGTCTGTTTTTTAAATTCTGTTTTAAAATAATTTCCCTTCAGCCCCAAAGCAAGAGTCAAGTAAACTATGGGTTAATTTTTGTCATCTCTGAACATTTTGCTTAAGTGTTCAACTAGGGCTACAAGCTCAGGGTTCCCTCCAAGTAACTCAATTTGTCTATATGCTTCAGCTTCAAGCTCTTTCAGAGTTTTCCGTGTGTACTCAAAGGAACCCACAGTCTCAAGGTATTGTACACAATAGGTTTTAACGTCTACGTTTTCTGTCCTTTGACGTAAAATATTCTGCACCTGAGTGCTTTCAGGCCTGGACCAAATAGCATGAATTGTTGGAAATGAGAACTTGCCCTCAGTTAAGTCTTCACAAAAACTCTTGTTTTCACTATATTCTTTTGACCGTAAATTAGCATAGTCATCTCTTATTTGGAAGAGGAGGCCTAGAGTATTCAGGAGTGGTTTTAAGTCTTTGTTATAGTTGGAGAACAACTGCATAAGGCCCACAGCTAGTCCAAAAAGACCACCTGTCTTTTGTAGTACCATGGTTTTATACTCTTCCTCTGTGGGACAGGTATAATTATCCCTCCAATAAATATCCAAGCCTTGGCCCTGATGAAGTTCCAGTAACTGACGGGTAAATACTTTTACTGCATCTGGATGATCAAGTGTTAAAACTTTCTCTAGGCCAAGGAAATATACATAATTAGCACAATTTATTACAGCTGGAACTCCATAGATGCTGTGGGCCACTGGAAAGCCTCGCCGTAGCTTTGAGTTATCTTCAATATCATCTATGAGCAGGCTGGCATTGTGCAACATTTCTGTCACTTCAATGATAACCTAATACAAAAGAGAAAAAAAAAAATGAATTCTTGAGATGGAAGATGGGTTCTAAATTTGCAGAATATCCTGCATGCCTCCAACATACATCTCTGGCAGTATACTTGATATTTTTTAAGTTTAGCGGGAACCCAGTGCAGACTTAAAAAAAAAAAAAAAAAAGAAGTCTTTTGTTGTATATAGCACAGTCTAAGATCAACTGTTGGTGTTTGAATATTGTAAAATGCCGAGTTCTGCTGGGATTGTCATGTGGATACCAAAGTCTCCATTCTAGTCCTAAATAGTCACATAACAGACCTGATACAACATAAGTCAGAGCGATGGCACAGAGTGGAGAAGGGAAATAGATTTCAAGGCAAAACAAACAAAAATCCAGCAAAGAAAAAAAAAGCCCCAAACATGTTTCGGGAGTACTTAAAGTCTCTGGTCCAAGTTAATTCTCTTTGATATCATCCAAATTGATATCATAGACATTAGGGCTGGAAGGGACCTGGACTCAATGATCTTGCAAGACCCCTTCCAGCCCCAATGTCTATAATATCTATGAAATCTATGACAGGGAGACAAATCAACCAACAGTTCAGTAAGTTTTATTCTAATGTGTACACCAAGAATCTGAACGTTACTAGTGAGGAAATGGATAGGTTCTTGGACTTTGTACTCATACAACAAATTTCAGAGTTGGAGAAGAAAATTTTAGAGGCTCCTTTGCTATTAGTTGAAATAACTTAGGCCTTAAAGGGCATGAACAATAGTAAGTCTCCAAGCAGGGATGGATTTCTATGGCATTTTATATGCATATTCCCAAGAGAGGCATGTATAACTGATACTTTGTTATGGCTGGATATACTTTTTAGTCTATACACAAGTAACTTTCCTGTACATTCCCCTAATTCCCAGTGATCTTGGTGTAATCTTTATAAACTGCACCTAAATCTGTGGCAGCTACAACTCCTGTGTTAATTTGCACTTCTCATCTTAGTTCTTAACAGCTCCATTTTCTAACATGAGAGTGATTCTTAAAAAGGTGTTTATGTTAATGGCTAAAAGCTGATAAGATATAGTTATCCATAAATTCTCTCACTTCCCCCTACCCACTCTATTATTAACACCCACTATTTGGAGCTAGTTTTAACTGCCATCCCTGAATGTAAAAGCTGCTTGAAGTAATAGTTGAGGGTAAAAAACACAAACAGGTAAGATTAGGCAATATGCAAAGACCTCTACAAATCAGTTCTTGGAGTTTCCAAATGTTGTTCTTAAGACAGACATACATGGGACATATCATCCCCCTTCCCTCCAACGTTTCTGTTCATCTTTAAAACTGGGAGCTCTTTATAGTAAGGACCATTCTTTTTGGAGCGTCTGGGAAGTTCTTAGCACATCACAGAATCAATGAACAACTTTTTATCTAGAGATGTCTAGCCACTAATGTATTTTGCTATCTGACAGTTTTGTAAAGTAGATTGTTACTTTACAAACAAGCAAACTGAAATATTTACCATGTTGTTAACATTTCTAAGGTCTGCACTGAATCTTACCCATTTGTCAAATACTAAACCACACTGCTTAAGTAATAAAACCACAGGTTGGCCAACCCTGCTGTAGACAATATCCAATATCCAAGAAACAGCTACATTCTGTGTAAGATTTCTTAGATTCTTCTTTTGAACTTCACATAAAGGGTATGAAGTGTTTTGGTTTGTAGCAGGGCACTAAGGTGCCTGCTATTGACAATGGTAACATGGGCTTAGCTGCCACTCAATAGGACAGCACAGGTGTGAGTTGCTAAAGCAACTGATTGTGTCAGCTGGCCGGAAGGGGGCAGGGCCTGGCCTTTATAAACAGAGGATGCTGAGGCCAGAGTTCAGTTCCCCTCTGGCAGCCTAAGGAGCAAGAGCTCTGATAGAGCGAGCAGGGCAGTGTTGTGCGTTACTGTGTGGATACAGGGTGGAGATGACCCTGACAGGTATGAGAGAAGGTTAGCCAGGTTGGCTTAAGATTTACGTTGGGGCCGAGGGGCTTTGAGTTTCTGTTTTGAGTTGTTGTGATTATTAGACTGGAGGACCGGGCGAGGCTGTAGGGGTGGAGGAGGCCTCAAGGGAGCTCCCCAGTAGAGGGGGAGTTCCTAGCACCACAGAGGGTGCTGTGTTGTGGGGGTGTCCCGACCCCAGCCCAGTGTGGGCAGCTTCGGGAAGAGCTCAGTGTAGGCAGAAGCTCAGTGGGGCGCAGACCCAGGAAGGTGAGTCTGAGCTAGTGGGGCACTGCCTGTAATTGAGAAACCCCGAAAGGGGAGTAAGCCCATTGAGAAACCCGGTGAGGGCAAGGGGCGCGAATATTGAGCAGGCCCAGGGAGAGGGTGGCAGGGAGTAGGACAGAGTCCCGGTACAGCAAGGCAGGCACCGTGCCAAGGAGGGCAAGCAGGCAGCCTCCCATTGATAATATAAGATCAAAGATGTAGCGGGCGAGACAGAGGGTGCGATCAGGACCCAGACTTGGCATGGTAGGCAGGGGCACTAGGGGAGGTCACAGCACCCCTAGAGAGCATCCTGTCACATGGTTAAACAATGTCTAAGCAAAATTGTTCGTGCAAACTGAAATATTAATTTGCTTCACTATAAATGCATTAGTTGTCTGGTCGAGGGGGAAAAAAACCCCAACAATAAAAACCCACCAAGTACAGTCTCATAGTTTGTAGGGTCAGAAGGGACCTGAGCAGATCATCAAGTCTGACCCCCTGCCATGGCAGGAAAGAGTACTGGGGTCAAACGACCCCAGCAAGGTGTTCATCCAGCCTCCTCTTAAAGACCCCCAGGGTAACAGCCAGCACCACTTTGCTTGGAAGTTGGTTCCAGATCCTAGCTGCCCTGACAGGGAAGTAGCACCTCCTGATGTCTAATCTGAATTTACCTCTGCCAGCTTGCGACCGTTTTTCCTAGTCACTCCTGGCAGTGCTTGGGGGAACAGGGACTTCCCCAGTGCCTGCTGGTCCCCCCTGACTAGTTTGTAACAGGCCACTAGATCCCCCCTCAGCCTTCTCTTCTGGAGGCTGAACAGGTTCAGCCCCCTGAGCCTCTCCTCATAGGGCCTGCCCTGCTGCCCCCAGATCATGCGGGTGGCCCTCCTCTGGACCCTCTCCATGCTGTCCACATCCCTCTTGAAGTGCAGCCCCCGGAACTGGACACAGTACTCCAGCTGCAGCCTAACCAGTGCTGCATAGAGGGGGAGGATCACCTCCTTGGATCTGCTTGAGATGCATCTGTGGATGCATGACAAGGTACAGTTGGGGCCTTCCTGACTGCATCCCCACACTGCTGGCCCATGTTCATCTTGGCATCAATGATGACTCCAAGATCTTTTTCTGAAACCAGTTCTATCACTGGCTTTATCACCTACTTTTGGACTATATTCTTAAGTTCTCCCATCAGAGATCTTCCTCTCCCCCACGTCTTAATTCTCTTGTTGGTATACAACAAACTTTAATAATTTTAGTCACGTAGACAACTTAGTAATTTATACAAAACAATTTTGACTCAAGTAACTCTTGGTCAAGAATACTGCAAGATAGTGCCTTGCCCACAGCAGATCTGTACAATTGGACTTAAATTTATTTCAGAAAATCTACAACAGCTACTTTTCCAATAAGCAGAGAGCCATCAGTTTTCAATTAACAGATTTAAAAGCACATTTAGAATTCTGTACTACACACAAATATAGAAAATTTATGCAATTTCTGCATTTGAAAATAAGTGGCATAGCTTTTTATATGTCATTAACTATGAAGTTATGCCAGGTAACTGGACCTCCGTGCTAGGTTTTAAAAAACACATTAAAGAAGAAATGTTCTGGCTTCTTCCCAAGTCGTTCTTCTGAAAAGCAGCAAGGACTTAATTGTGTTGAACTAACACCTGGGAGTCCCCATTATAAAGCAGGACCAAGCATTAGCAAAGAAGGTCCCTGCCCAATTTTACAGTGTTGTTTATTGAACTTCAATTCTGCTTTTCATTAGATAAGACCTGCACAGGAAAAAAAGTGTTCGCATTTCATACAAGTGTTCAATTCAAACTGTGTGCATGACAATGACAGAACTTTTTAACGTTGTTAAACACTAAAGCCAGTTACAGAGTAATAGTATTTTGACCCAAAAGATGCTGTGCAAAAAGACATTTTGTTCCAAATGTACTAACATTACACAGTGTTCAAATTATACTTTGTTGGGGGGGGGGGGGGAGGGGAGTTAAAAAAGATTGGGCTGCCTATCACAATGCCCTAATAAAATCAGAGCCATGTCGTTTCCCATCTCCTCTCCCCCTGTTATGATTTTCAAGTCTCATAGGGGGGCTTAGCACCCCTGAGCTCCCCCATAATTCAAACCCTGACATTATGTAAACATCTTGAAATGACATCACTGGTCATCTTTAATTACAACGAGTCTCCTACTGTGTTATTTACCACATGGGCTATTAGAAGTCCAGCAAAAACATTTCATGCTTGTAAGGCCTTATGAACTTGCATTCCCTGCACAATCCTACTGTTCTCCATTTTAACTGTCAACTTATTTTCCTTTTGCCTTTTCAATTTCACTCATCTACTATATAAGCTTCAGACAGTTCAACCAAAAAGCCTGATTAAGATTGTCAAGAAGTCATTAATGATTGACATAACCATTTAATTCAGTGAGATATTTTAAAAATCTAGGTCATCTCCCTTGATTACTGAAATGAAATGCTATTCAAACAGACTACAAACTAGTTCAAAACAAAGTAAAGAAGCAAAGAAAAAAGGAAAAAAGGTACATGCCAGAGGGATACGGTTCAGAGTCAGAGAAACTAATTTAGATAGTATGAGTGGTAGAGGAGGCACTTTTGTGAGTTTGTGAACCATAGGGTATAAAGCAGGGGTATCAAACATTCAGCCCATGGGCTGAAGCTGACCTGCCGGTCTCGGACAGACCCTACATGCCAGACCCAGTGTCATGGGTACTGCATGCAGCACTGGTGCGGGTGGAAAAAGTTGGTTCAGACATGCACTGCCTGTAGCACCCACACCAGACTGGCTCTGAGTGATGCCTCCAGGCCAGTCTGGATTGGGACCATGCACTGGAGCCAGGGTGCAAGGCTGCTCCAGCATGGCACTACATGCAGCACATACCCCATGCTACATGCCGTGAACACTATCCCATTCTGGGGTTTACTCTGCATGTGGCACAAGCTGCACGTAGTATCTTGCTGGCCTCGCCCTGCATGCTGGCTCCAGCATGAATGGACGTCCTGAGTTCTGACCCTTGGAGTCAATGTGCAGGGCCAAGCCAGCAGGATGCTACATGCTGCCCACACCCCAGATCTGCAGCATAGGGGGCCCACATGGGTCAACTTTGACACCCCTGGTATAGAGGAAGTGGTTTGTAACACAAGCTAGAACAACACCACAGAGGTTTGTGTGTCTGGTTTTGATTTAAAGTGGAACAGATTTCAGCTGGATCCTGACAAGAACATGTAGCCAGGAAAAGCAGACAGATTTGGTAGATATAATATTTTCATACCTCAGAAACAAAAGATAATTTTTTTCAAAGTTTGGAGTCAGACACCTAGTGCCTGGGGAAATCCCTAGAGAAAAGATATAGCAGTGGTTTGTAAAGAGGGTAGACAAAAAAAGCACACTCATAAATTAATTTAGTACACAAGCAGTAGTGACAAAGTCACCGTAAGATGATTTTGAGACATGAGATGCAAGTGAAGAAGGCATCACGAAACAAGCATGATGCTTAAGCCACGTACAGAAAGTGAAAGGAACTGAAATGTTTAATGCTTATTTTTCCAGGAGAAATGACAGATATTCAGCTGCCTGGTAAAGGAACCCGAAACAAAGCCAGCTTACTTTAGCAGGACATGTAATTTGATTATCATCAGTGACTCAGAAGCAATAGAAATAGTTAGTCACATTAGTCTGAAGTCCAGCAGAAGTCAGAAGTGTATAGTATGAGCTATAGCATATCATCTGATGAAGTGAGCTTAGGCTGATGAAAATTCATGCTATACATCTCTAATTTAGTTAGCCTGTAAGTACATATCTACCCTGGCTTCTGACTTAACAGTGATAGCCACGTAAATGGTAAAAATCTCACTGCAGTCTGTCATCTTCTGATTGGGAAGTTAGCACAATGGGACACCCTACAGGAAAAAGAAAGGGAAGATGTGCACTATAGACTAACCAAAGTAGAATGACACACACACACACTTTTCCCCCACAAGCTCACTTCATCAGCTGATCTATAAGAGGTGCAAGTCTAACCTGCCTTCTGATCAACTTCAGACTAATATGGCTAACTACCTCTCATCTTACAGAAGCTAGAGAGATGCTTAATAGGAAGACCAGAATGCTGCAGACAACCCTATCTTCCAAGGTTTTCTACTATTGTGGGATTTCAACTGAAGTACAGTAGTTGCTCCATAGTGATTTGGAAAACTATCATCTTATTCCAAGCAGTATTTTCAAACCTACTTTGACTTCAAAACCCAGAAGCGACTGCCTGAAAATTCTACACGTTGCGCAATGGCACTAAATCCCTGAAAAATTTGAGATAAGTTGCCCAGGGAAACATGATATACCCGAAACACATTGTTCCGTTTTTCTTAATTGCTGCCGAATCAGAAATCAGATTTGAAACTGAAGTGTACTCACTAAGGAATGTGAGATACATATATGCTATTCATATTATGTAGGTATTAGGGCAATGTTTTAGGATATTATCAAAATGAAGTCATGCACAGACACACATGCACAAGTTTGCATGTTGTGCACGAAATTACTGTTTGGAGCTTAATGCATGCTTTTCAAAACACAGCCCCTACCTAGCTGCTTATGAAGGGTGGACAGAAGCAGCTGACAGGGATTGAAAGAGTTAACAGGGGCCCAGAATGAGCAAATAAGGTGATGTCAGACAGATAAGTAATGGAGACTAGAAGGAAAGGCTGCCCAGGAAAGAATACAGCAAAAATGCAGCTTGCATAACTTAACTGAAACCCTTTTACTGTCTGGGGTGCCCGTGGGACAACAATTAAGCAAGCTGAACGTTTGAAAAACAGATGTTCTAAGGACCAAGACAGCCTCTGTAAAATCTGAATGTAAGCTGAGAATTGTTCAACCCCAACACCTTATTCTTTAAAAGCAGTGTTTCCTCAAATTGTAGGGCATGCCCCCTAGGGTGTGCTAGAAAAATGTTTTGGGGGAAGGGAGTGACCAAAAGTAAAACAGTATCCAACAAATCCACTGTCCATGACTCTGTAAATCATATAAAGGTACACATGTTAAAAAGTGCTGAATAAAGTTTGGTGGCTAAAATGTACAAGTGGCTGATTTTACTGCAGTAGGACATAAATCCCAGAAGTTTGGCAAATGCTGCTTTAAAGGATATTGCTACAAGACAGACAGAAAAAAAATGAGCAAGTAGTCACTGAGAACTCCATACAGCTGCTGGCTTGCTATTTCTACAAGAAATAATCAAACAATAACTGGTATTTTAATCCATCCTGCTTATGATATTTAGACACTTAGCTAGTTTCTCAGACAAAAAGGGAGGATCTACACAAATTCACTAAAAGTATGACAGTAAGAGCTTCTTAACTGCAATTTTGAAAAAAAATACACTTTGTTGTAATGCATTTTTATTTACTTCAAACTATTTTGAGCAAGAACAAACAGATTTTCTCCTTTGTGAACTCCAAATTCAAGATCTCAAATCCTAAAAGAACGTTTTTCAGTAACCTTGCTTGTTAGCATCTTTAACAGTGAAATGCAAGAGTCAGAAATACCTTTCAGGCCATCCAAATTAACTATTTTTTTAAATTTAACACTCCAAAAAGTAACAAACAAAACACCATCCCAGAAAAATCCAAACAACTTTAAAAAAGAAAACTAATACCTGTATTTTGTCTTCTGGAACATTCAGCCAGTGATTAAACGCCTGTGACAGTTTGGTTCTCACTTGCTTACCTATAGTAAAAGATAAATATTGAAGGAATTTTTAAGACTAAAAGTGAATTATTGAAATCCCAATTGTTCATCTATTTTTAAGCATTACTATAAGAGCCAGTTAACAAATCTATCACTAACATGTTCCTAGCTTCCCTGAGATTTTATTTAAAGGGCTAGTTAAGTAGCACAAATGCTATAGGAAACAGGAAAAAGTGCATTTTTACAATAAAAGCAAGTAGGTAGTACAGAGAGGATCAAACAAGGTGATCAAGGGTACAGAGCAGTGGACACACCAGGAGAGAGAGGACTCTTCAGTATGGAAAATAGGGAAGGGGGTATAACAGATGTGTATAAAATCATGAAGGTTGTGAACAAAATCGAACAGGGAACTGTTATTCACCAAGTCCCAGAAAACTAGAAGCAAGCCACTAAAATTAGCAGGAAGCCGGGTTTAAAACTAACATAAAATACTTTTTAAGTAGCACTTGGTTAATCTGTAGAACTCATTACCGCTGGAGGCTGCAGAGGCAGACAAGTACAGCTAGGTTCAACAAGGGACTAGGCAAATTCCAGACAATAGATCTGTGGCACATTGCCACTGTTTGATCTTACAGTTTCTGCTTCAGAATCTTATCCTTTCCTGCTTCTAGTGGGAACTAAGAATTAGGAATTTCTCTCTAAAGTAGGGGCAAACATATGGCTAATGGTCTAAATCCAGCCAGCTGGGCTAATGGCAGGCCACCAGAAATTGGAGGGCAAGGCTTGCCACAAAATTCAGGGTACTTGGACTCTGGAAGATGTGGCAATTGGTATTAGGAAGTCAAGTGACGGCTGATACAGGTCTGGTTGCTTTGCGCATTGCCATGGGCCTGGTTTGTTGCCCCCACTATACTGGAGCCACTGTTGCTCAGCGTCAGAGCTAGAGCTACCGCTGTGGCATGGGGGATACGGTGTCACCAGCAGCTTCAGCTCTGGCAATGGGCATGCTGAATGCTAGAGCTGCTGCTATGTACATCAGGGCTGGATCCAGCTTGCAAGGAGCCAGAGGATTCTTGTGGGCCAGATCTGGCCCAAGGTGCGAGACAAGTTTGATACCCCTGCTCTTAACCAACGATGGTGGATGCCAGGGAGAATATGACAGGGGACAGACCACTCCAGCTATACCCTGTTCAGCTGTCTCCCTCTAAAGCAGGGGTGGGCAAAATGTAGGTTGGGGGCCGGATGCAGCCTGCCAGGCCATTCTATCTGGCCTGCAGGGCCCCTAAAAAAAAATTTAGGAAATTAATATTTATATGCCCCTGGCTGTCTATCATGCAGCCCTTGATGCCTTGCCAAAATTCAGTAAGTGGCCCTCCACCCAAAATAACTGCCAGCCCCTGCTCTAAAGCATCCATTCCTGCCACTGTTGGAGAAAGGATACTAGGCTAGATGGACCACTGGTCTGACCCTGTATGGTACTACTTATGTTCTTATCTTGTTCATTTGTCAGTGACTTCCACACCAACCATTTCACTATGATATCTAGAAACACCACTATCCAGTTTCATAGTAGTTAGGGGGTCAGAAGGGACATAAATCAATCATCTAGTCTGACCCCCTGCCACTGGCTGGAGCACATGCTGGGATCACATGACCCCAGACAGGTGTTTATCCAACCTCTTTTTGAATTTACCCAAGGTAGGAGTGAGGACTACTTCCCGAGGAAGTTGGTTCCAGATCCTAGCCACAGTGAAATAGTGCCTCCTAATCTCCAACCTGAACCTATTCTCCAGCAGCTTCTGGCCATTGTTCCTTGTCACCGCAGGTTCTGCTGGGGTGAATAGGACCCTTCTTATTTGGTGCTGATCTCCCCTAACAAGTTCGTAGGCAGCCACCAAATCCCCCCTCAGCCTGTTTGCTGAGGCTGAACAGGTTCAGGTCCCTCAGCCTCTCCTCACAGGGCCTGTTGCCCTTCGACCAAGCGAATGGCCCTCCTCTGAACTGTCTCAAGGCAGGCCACATTCTTCTTAAAGTGCAGTGCCCAGAACTGGATGCAGTACTCCAATTGAGGCCGGACCGATGTCACGTAGAGTGGGAGTATCACCTCTCTGGACTGGCTTGAGATGCATCTCTGGATGCACAAGGTGCGGTTGGCTTTGCTGGCTGTGGTCTGGCATTGGCAGCTCATGTTCATCTTGGAATCAATGACTCCAAGATCCCATTCCGCCTCTGTGCTCACAAGCAGGGAGCTCCCCAGCTTGTATGTATGCTGTGGATTCCTTCTCGCCAGGTGCAGCACCCTGCATTTGTCTACATTGAACCCCATCCTGTTACCATCCGCCCACTTCTGTAGTCTGTCCAGATCTAATTGCAGCCTCTCTTTCCCTCCAAGTGTGCCTACCTCTCCCCACATCTCGGTGTCATCGGCAAACTCGAACAATGTGTTTTCTACCCTCTCGTCCAAGTCGCTGATGAAGATGTTGAACAGCATAGGCCCCAGAACGGAGCCCTGGGAGACCCCACTATTCACATCCCGCTAGGCTGAGTACAACCTGTCCACCACCACTCACCAGTTACAGCATGCTAGATATAGTTTTGCCAATTTAATTAATTGCTTATCACTGTGAATTAGGATCAGAATTTAAGTTAGTAGCTGCTAAATCTGTGCGCCATCCACAGAAAGATGGCTGACAAACTGAAATTCAGCATAAGGATTTCAGGCGTGTCCAGATGAGTGGGAACATTTGTTTCCCTGGAGACAAGTAGCAGCGGCACACCTTATTTAGACCTTGTGCTACTGCTACTTGTCTCCAGGGAATGCCCGTGCCACACAGCAGGTTACCTCAGGTAGGGTAGGGGAGGCTGGGGCCAGCACAGTTGCTTCAAGTAAAAAGCAGGGCGCTGTCTCAGCAGCCTTACCTGGGTTCCTTGGGGAGGTACAGCTGCAGCGCTCCTGCAACAGAGAGCCTGGCTGTCAGGGATTGTGGTGGTCGGCCAGGCTCTGGGTTTTGGCCAGCATGTTAGCTGCCACCACATTAGCTGCCCTGCTTTTTTTCTGTGTGGGTTTTTTTTCTGACCATAGCATCTCCTGGGGTCAAAAACCCTCCTGCACTGTGATGTGCTGGGGAATGCCTGCATGTGAGATGTGTGGCACTGCAGCTGGGTCTGCAGTGCCACATACCGGATCTCCACGCTTGTCTGCTACATACCCCCAAAGGGGCATCTAAACTAAAAAAGTTTCAGTTGGTCTTAAATGAAACAGATGATTAGTAAATAAGAAGATCTATAACAGGTGAAAGATCAAACTTCTCTTTTAGATGAACCAAGCCAATCAAGAATTCCAACTATGCGTTTTAGATTAAAGCAAGTCACTGAATATAAATTAGTTTGATGCAAAGGATTATGCATATGTCTACAAGTCAAATGCTTTAAATATCTATTTTAATGAATAAAAGTTTACATGATATGCTAATGATTTGAGGAAAATTTAATGTTGTTCCCAGGAATTAAGGATAATCTGTTCATTAGCCACCCACTACAGCAATTTATGGAGAATACAATGACCTTCTGACAGGAACACACTGACATTTTAGATCATGATTACCTACTTGCATAAGACAATTTATCAGTCATGTTTAACTCAAACCTCTGAATACACAATACTCCCTGAAGCTCCTGTGAAAGCATCACTTGATAAACTCTGAATTTGAATCTCTCACATGATGACTAGTTATCAACTTTTTCTAAGTGTGCTATTTGACAAGTATTAAAATAAAAAGGGACAACTGAAAGATGGTCCGCTTCACCAAGTGACCAGATTTGTTTTAGGTATGACGACCTATTCTTGGACAACCTAGGAGCAGTGGGAAGTTTGACTGTTTCCTTAGGTTTTATGAAGTTTTTTTTTTTGCCACTGTGTAAAAAAACCTACATGTAAGAAAGAACCCAAACACAGGGCTCTGGGAGTTTTGGTATGATGGCCAAAAGTCCCTTGAATGCTTCTGACAGGTCAGCCACTAATTTCTTAAAGCCCAAGATACTTAAAAACAGCTGAAGCTGATTTCCTCCCATAGATGAAGGGGAGGACAAAGTTTACTATCCCAACTAACCTGCCAAGCCAGCTCCTGCATACTGTAGGAGTGGAAGTGCAGCCAATACCTGCTCTTCTCCCAGCCTGACTGCTTCAGTTCTCTAGTTCCTTAGAGGAGTTGGTTTTCACACTTTTATCAATCTACCCTAGGTTTTATCAACATTGGAGGAGACTGTAGTAGGTTGTCACTGAACTTTTCAATAGGGACCAGACATTTCAATAGTAACAAATAATGCCTCCTTTGTTTAAGAAGTTAGATTTAGCAAAATAATTAAAAAGCTATTATTGGGCATATTTATATAGTTTTAATACAATAAAAAAAACCTCCTTGTTGTTTTAAAAATTCTAATTTCCATATGAAAGCATCTTGGCTCAAGTTGCAAATCTGCTCCCCCCAAAGAAAAAAAGCAAGCATCATTAACCATTTCTACCATTTTCTTCAGTAATACAAACAAACAAGATATTTAAATTTATATAAATCACTTAAACTTTTATAGCTCTATAGTGCCCCTATCTAATAGAAATGCCAACTTAGATGTGTTATGGGTGCATTTAATTATACAGAAACAAGTTGTAATGTGTGCAATAAATGAGATTGAACCTCTCTAGGACAAACAATTTCATGTAAGGCATGTAAAATGAGATTAAAATATAATAAAGAGAAATCAGTATTTTAAATTGTTCTAACAAGGGCAATGACATGGTAGCATCCAAGACAGTGCAACCAACTGGGAACATTATTAAAAAACAAACAAAATGTATCAAGTGTGCAAATTAAAATATTGAAGTGATTCTCCACAATAAATAAAAGGATTGGCTTGCACTACAGTGGAAGATGCACATTTTCAAATACTAATGTACTTTCAAACAGTTGCTCAAGTTCTATTCAGGAGATTCCAATTATAGCAAGCCTAATACCTGCAATAGGCAATTAAAAAAAGAAAAAAAAAAAGAGAGAGAGACCTCCCACAAGCAAGCACAGTGTTTTAAATGTTTGAGTTTCCTAATTAAAAAAGTTTTCTAGAAAGAAGCTTTTATTTCCTAGTACATTTTCTTGAAGCAAATTACACAAAAAGCACCTGCTGAAAAAGCAACACCAAGCCTGCAGTTTAAAGAAATTCAGTATAACCTGTAGCTTGTACAATTACTCAGAAGTGTGGTGGCATTTTGATACTTCTGTGGGAAGGACTACTCAAAAGGGAACATTGCACCCAAGTGGAATTTTTACTACAGTGCTGCAGGACACATTATATCACTCAACTAACAGCAACACTGCTTACTGGAATATACAGACAGAACATCTGCTTCTAATGTCCAAGAAAGCTATTTCTGGCAGGTGTAAACTTATTTTCTAAAGCACATGTTATCATATTGCTCCAGGCTAAACAGAAATTGTGGCATCATTGTGCAGTACAAAAAAGAACCTCCCAGCTTCAAAAAACCAAAAAAAAAAAAAAAAAATCCCTTTGCCCTTGTGTTCAAGGCAATTAACTAAACTGATATAACGTAAAAATATCTGGTGTTTTAAAATACTTATGGACAATTACTTGAGTTGTTATGAATGGTCTACCATAACTAGCAAGGATAATGAGTATAGTTGACGGCTCCCAAACTCAGAGATGTCCCATTAACTGTAATGCAGGGGTGTCAAACTCATTCAGCCCCATGGGTCAGATGAGTGTTGCTGCGCTTGTCTGCAGACTGGTTCAGGACTGACTCCTTGTGCAGCATGCAATGCCAGAAGGTCCAGGGCACGGGCTGTATGCAGCACCCTGCCTAACCAGCCCTGAAAGCTAGAACAGGCCTCTGGCTGTTCATGTGCTGGAGCCAGTGTACAGGGTTGGTCCAGCATGTCCAGGGTGAGGGCTGCATACACTGCTACCTCATGCTGTGTGCAGTGTCAGTGTCAGACCGTGATGCAGGACAGATCAGCTGTAGACACTACGACATGTAGCACAGGGGGCCAGCATAGGGTGTGCACTGCTTATAATAACCCGCCAGGTTGGTCCTGCATGCTGGTTCTGCCCAAAATGGGCTGGCCCCGGAGCCACCATGCAGAGCCAGTTCAGCGAGTGTGCTGAATACAGCAACACCCCTATGACAGGCCCCTGTGTGCATACAGTGTGTGCTGCACTGGGTCCAACCTGCAGGACATGTCTGCTATAATGCATATTAAGAAAGAAAAATTCTTAAAATAGGATAAGCAAAACAATAATTGCAAGTAACAGCTGTGTGCACAGAGTACCAAACAGTACGCAAACTAGCTTGACCAGACATTAGGCCAACAGTTCTCCACCCCAACTAAGGCAATACATATGTAGTATTAAGAGAGAACATAAAAGGAAATGACAAAGTAGTTCTTTTGGGGAAGAACCCAAGAATTAACAACTATTTAGAAAGGGGGGGGGGGGAAAACCAACCCCCCCGCCTGGAAGTAAGATAATATGAGACGGGATCAGTAAAGAACGACTTACAGGAAGAAAGAGGCAGGATCCAGTGACAGGGAAATTAATTTAAGCTTTGCTGGGCATAGTGCTTCTGATAATGTATAAGACAGGGCTACTGGAGAGCGTGACTTACAAGACAACAAGCCAGGGACAAGCAACAGAGAATTTATTAAAGCTAGTATTTGGAAGTGATCCTGCACCTTGGAGTATTTATGATAGTTCCAGGATTATTTTTTAATTGCTAAAGGGTTTAGCTGCACATCAATAAGAACGTACCAAATTACTCTGCTTCAGCATCTCCTCTGTTGTCCCCAGAGTGCCTGTTTTTAGACTACAAAATTTAAAAAATGAATTTGATTGGGAAATTGCAGGACCAGAAATCATCCAGAGACTGGACAGTATCTCGACTTGTAAGATGTTGGTGTGTCAGGGGTGACTGGCAGGTGGGGCTGTGAGGGGCCTGATCCTTGTTGTGGTAATACAGCCACAGTCCCTTCCTGATCTGCCCCGAGGTGCGTGTGCCAAGCAAAATGCCTTTACGTGTCACATTCTGGCACCCATGCCAGTGGCTGCCTACCCTGGTTTAAACTGAGACTATGGCTCTGATCCCTGTTGCCTGGATTAGCTTTTATAAACCCTATGTTCCCTAATGAGAAAACAAAGCAGTTTTACCACCCACTTCAACCCTCTCTGTAATGCCCCTTGCTTTTTTTCCCTCCCATTTGCATTCTAACTCCTTTCTACTAAGCGGCAATGCTTCCTGTATGCAGCAATGCTTCCTGCAGTCCCTTCACAGATCCTGATGAAGTAAGCCCTCTGCTTATGAAAGCTTACGCTATAAATCTCTTAGTCAGTCTATAAAAGGTACAAATTGGCAAATCTTGCAATTGGCTAACTTATCTTCACCATCACACTGATGCTTATAAAAAGATGTCAATTAACTGTTTCGGAGTCTTGTTTGACCTTAAGTCACTGAACATCCCTGTCACTTGTAGGTGTGCTGCTCAACTTGCTGGCACTTGACCCTCAAGACTTAGATCTTGAAAACTTTGACTAACTGACACCATGCAAATTTTTTTGTTTAGGATGAATTAGATAAATCTTCAATTAACTCCTGAAAGAGTTAAGGAACACTGACTGAAGGTCACTGTGTCTTAACATCTACACTGCCTGAGGATTCTTCTGATACTACCCATAACAAAATGAAGAAGAGTATGCATTCTTAAAAGATGGCTAAGGGGAAAGGAAAAAAAAAAGCTTAGATCAAGAATGAAGAGACATCTCAATGCCTTGCCTCAAACGGCAGTGGAATCAGAAGTAAAATGGCAGCTGGACTGTAATGAAAGCATACAAGATTTTTCCACACTTAAAAGCTTGAAACACAAAAGTTCTTCCAAGTGGGCCTCTGTAGAAACTGTTATTCTGTCCAGCCCTCATTTTCAGTAAGAAACCCTGTTATCTGGCACGAGTGGGGAATGGGGGGGTGCCAATAACCTAAAAATGCCGTTTGCCTGAGGCACAGAGTTTTCTGGCCGGACATGGAGCAGAGTGGGGGGAGAGAGTGGTGGCAGCCACACGCAGAGCGGCACCAGCGCGGGGGGGGAGATGGTGGTGGCAGCTGCCATGGGCAAGCCCCCCCCTCAAATTCCAGTTAATAGAAATGCTGGTTAGTAAAATGCCAGATGACAGAGCTTTCTTTACTGTACCTATAATTTTTGGTATTTGACTTTGGGTTTTTTTATCATGGAAAAATCAGAGCCAACTCTATCCCTTTTGCTCACCAGGACGCAGGTCCAGACCCCTCACTCCCCAGCCACAGCCTCCCCCTCTGCTCTGCCAGCACCCCCCACTCCCCAGCCACAGCCCCCCATCCCCCAGCTGCTAGGGCTACAGGGCCAGGGACCCAGGTCCGCAGGCCATGCAGCAATGCCTGAGCCCCTGCTGCCAGCTGCAGGAAGCAGTGGCTGCTACGGCAGAGCAGAGTGTGAAGCCCAGGTTCCTCCTCCTCTGTGAGCGGCACAGCTGGAACACAGCCTGTGTGGGGGCGAGTATGGATTGCCCGCTGCAGGCTCAGGTCCTGCCCTGCTGCCCCCCTGACCCTGGGCCTCCATGATTCAGGGGAAACCCAGCATGGCAGGACAGAGCAGGCCAGGCAGGGAAGCTTGCTACTGCAAACTCTGCTCCACTGTGGCGAGGCCCCTCCTGCCTACCTAGCAGCAGAGAGGGGCACAATTTCGTGCCACTGCCCCAATCGCTGCTGGGTGGGCAGGGGGAGCTTTGCCAGGGTGGTGTGCCTTTCAGCAGTAAGGAGCTTCCCCACCCAGCCCTGGTCTGTTCTACCCTGCCACACTCAGTCCCACCTGCTGGGTTGGAGGCCCCTGGGGACAGGGCAGCAGGGTAGGCAGCCCGCACCGACCCCTCTACACGCACAGATCTGGGGGCTTGTACCCTCCATGCCCGTCCCAGGTTTGCATGTAGCGGTGGGGAGCCAGTCAGCCCCATAGCCAGACGAGTCACCCAGGGTTCTGTCCTGCTCTCCGCCCAGGCCTGTGGCTGTGCATTTGGGCCCCAGGCTTTAAGCCCCACACACTGCCCAACTGGGTAGTAGCTCCAGCCCCAGTCCTGCCCAACTCCCTCCCTATGGAAGTCTCAATTTCTGCCCCACCTCCACAGACTTGCCCTCAGCGAGCTACTTTCCAGCTGCCTGGTGGCCATGTGCATGTGCGAATGTGCACATGGCACCCCATACCTGACTGACCTACTCCTGTTCCCTCCAGCCCCTTATAGGCCGCAACTTTGCCAGCTTGGCAGGAAGCTCTTTTCAAAAGTGGAAAATCTGCATTTTTTTCCGTTTTTCCATGGGAGATGGAAAACTAATCCCTAGTTATTAGTCACCATTTTGTTTGTCTGCATTTTCTTGTTTTACACTGTTCTGCACAGTGCCAAATCCACCAGAGCTCCTTACCTGTATAAACAAAGCTATGTACAATGGTATTTATTTGTGTCATTTTCCCCCCAGAGATTGCCTTTATTCTCCGTGAACTACCACCATGTCTCAGAGGAATACTTCCTATGAATATGCTATCACCTAGCCTGAAGCTGACACACAAGCCTTGGCTGACCCTCTGGAAAGACTAGGTGAGCCAGGTACAGCTGAAGTTGACCACAAAAAATATTCTTGTGCATGACTAAGCAACTCTAGGTTGAAAAAAGAGCAATAGAGAGACTGAAAGTTGCAGCAGAACATACAGGTCAAGCTCAGAACAGACTATTTCTTTTCAAGAGCTAGACCAGATCTTCAGTGCTTGCCCTTCCTTTCACCAGAGATGTATTAGATATCAATAATCTCTTCTGAATGCAGTATTGAGGGAGAGGAAGAACATTTGCATTAACTGGACAGATCAGAAAGACAAGGTACCAGCCCAAAAAATGCTATGCATAGGAAGGTTATGAAACAGAAAATCCGTCTGCTTTCAATTAAAGAAAATAATCTACTCAGAACTCAATACAACTCGAGACTGGATGGGCTTGTAAAATTATATGAATTGATGTGAATTTAAGTCTATGATAACAAGTTTGTTAAATAGAACAGAACAGCAACAAAAAGACTTGCCTGGTAGTTGAAGTAAGTACTTGTAAGGCTCTAAAAGAAGTCGTTTAGAAGTTTGTTCCACCTGCTCCATTTCTGTGTTAAGAAAGACAGTGCTTCACCCTGTTAAAAGGTTAAGAGTTATTGTCACAAATTCAGATTAGAGAAATTAAAAAAAAAAAAAGAGAGACAAAAAAAAATCAAAATGAGAATCAAATCATTAGCACCTGTTTAGAAAGAAGTAGAAAAGATAAGCAGGCTTCAGATATTCAGACCACATGCAAATGTTCCTTTAAAGGCAGCATTTTCAATTATCACCAGCTTTGCAATACAAAAGACTAATGGCTTTGGCATTATTAATAAAGACATAAGGAAGTCTCAAACTTTTTAAAACTGAAACCTACTTCTGAAAAGTCAAAGTTATTTTAAATTAAGGTTTATTTTTTATTCCAGTCTGCTTTAGCTTCTGTGACTCCAAAGTACCTACATTATAAATATCTCAGATAATATTAAAAGACAGCAACGTGTGTGTCAAGCACCTATTTTCCATCTGCAAATTTTTTCCTGAAGTTTTTCTACTGGCCAAAAGATCAGGGTCCCTTCCCACCCCCTCCTTTTTAAGGGACATTTTTGAAAGAAAAAAGGTAAGTTATAAGGACTTGTTGAGCTTTTTGCTTCAGTTTTTATTCTTTTCCATTTCTCTCTTTGTACCATGTCCTGTCCTTTTAGGTTTAGGAATTTTGCTTTCCCCCCCCACTTTCTCTTCTATATCACACTCTCGGATGCGCGTGTCAGGTTCTCTTGCTGTTATTTCAGAGTCAGCTTCCCTGGATAGTTCATTCTAGGACTTGTTTCCCCCCAATTCATGCCCTTCTCTCTATTTCCAGGCCATTAGCATTTCTGTGATTTTCAGACTCCTTTCTAAAATTCATTTTCCCTCTTTTTACCTCTAACCTTTGTTGCTGCACTGCAGATAGAGCAGCTCAAAACTCACCACTTGCTTCTGTCATGGGAAGACTGGACCTGCAGTGGTAGCACGAAGTTCAGTGCCACTCCAGCAGCAGTTCTTACCTGCTGGCAGGCACCTTGCAAGAAGCCATTTCCTTTGCCCTAGTAAATGCTGTTTAGTTGCTACATTACCAGTAAAACAGGATTATTTCTAGACTACATTAAGAAACATCAATACCATATGTTTTGAGAACAGGCACATCCAGGAGACCAGTTAAAAGAAGTCTATATTGTAGAATAGATTTAAATGCATCTTTAAATGATTTGATAACTGAAAACTGTTTATTGCAACTGTTCTTAAACTACTGAAATTTAATATCAAAATTAATAATAAACAATTGGAAGTTAGTTAATATCAGAAGTAGTGTTAACTCTTTAAAAAAAACAAAACACAAAACATATGGCAGCAAGTGGGAATGGGACAGAGAAAGAGAGCATGACACCAGGGCTTGGCAATGTTTCCAGGCACAAAGGAGGTCTCATGCTTAGGCTAAGCTGTGGAAGAGCATAGGAGAAGTGCCTGCCTGTCCAGTTACATACAACGCAGACAAAGTCAGGACTACCAAAGCCCCCACTCTGCAGGACAAATCCAGTGGTTGCCAGCTCGCAGGCCAGAGACTGCTGAACCTGGGCACATACGGTCTTGCACTGCCAAGATGGAATTTCGTAGGACTTTGAGAAATAAGGTACCAATCAAAAACAAGGAAGGCTACCGCAATCGTCCCCAAAATAAGGATACACATAGGTTTTAAAAATAAATAAAAAGCAGAATAAAGATAACATTGGAGAGGTGACCACCGTGCTGGGACACCCTTTCGCAGCCGTTAGGCCACCTGAGCCCCACAAGGTGGGCAAGGTAACGCAAGTGAAACCATGAGGTTTCAACTGGCGGTTCAGAGCCTGAGAAGCCCCCTGACAACATCCCACTCCAGAAGTACGTGCCTCTTCCTTCTTGGGGCCAGGCTGGCAAGCATTCCCTGCAGCAAGCAACACCACAAGGCTGTCAGTCCTTACTCAAGGAGGGGGGGCGGGTTGAAGGGCACTTCGGTTTGCTAGCACTTGGCAAAGAGGTCTGACCAGAGCTTCATAAGCCTTTCCCCAGGCTGGCCCCACTGATGACATTTCCCCAGCACTGCCCCATTGCCACCCCCCTTTCCCCAGCCTGGTCCCTCATTCCCAACCCACCACCCCCACGATGGGGAACTGCTGATATTGCGACCCAGTTTGGGAACCGCTGCTCGACGGCGACACAAGCCTGACGAGCGAGACAGCAGGGGCGGGAGAACCGCCATCTATGTCCCAGCCGACCCCCCACCACTAGGCGCCAACCAACACCTACCGCGCGCCCAGCCGCTCCACGCAGAACGAGGCTAGCCCCCACGTGCTGCCTCGCGTCCGGTGCCGCCGGACTTGAACGCGAGGAGAGGGGCCAGGCCCCGGCTCCGCGGGGGCGGAGGGATAGGGGAGGGGGACCAGGCTCCACCCTCTTCCGCCTTCACCGCGGCCACCGCCACCACCATCGCCCGTTGGGGGAAAATGCGCCACCAGAGCCGCAGCGCGCAGGCGCAGGAGCGGGGCCCGCCCCCACTTCGAGCGGCTGGGCCGCGCGCGGTACACCCTGGGCGGTGTAGTCCTTCCGCCGCGGCCCCGGCGCTCAGAGCGGCGGGGGAAGAACCGCGGCTCCCGCGAGCCTCCGCGGCGCCGAGTCGGTGTTTCCATAGAACTGGGGGAAAACTGACGTCAGCCTTTCCGAAGCGGCGGCCAATGGTGGCGGAGGGGAGGCGGGCCCTGGAGGAGCGTGGGCCAATGGGCGGGGCGAGGGGGCGGGGTCCGCTCCGCCCGTCAGGCAGGCAGTTGGGGAGAGGGGGGAGGGGCGCTCGAGGCTCGCAGCGGAGCGTCGCGGAGCAGGCAGTGCTGCTGCGTCCGGCCGGGAGCATCGGCCCGTGCGTCGCAGAGAGCCAGCGGGGCCGGGGCCCAGGGCCTGCTGCGCTCCCCGTGTCCCCGCCCGGGCCAGGGGAGCCGCGGACGGCCGGCGCCGAACAAAGGTAACCGGGGGGGCCGGGAGCGGCCGGGGGTGGGGGAGGGGCGGGAGAGGGGGTTGTTTTTCTCCTCATCACCGGACTGCGGCGGGACTCGCTCCCCCCCCCCCCCCTTTACCGCTCCTCCCTGCAGGGAGCGATGCTGGGGCCGCCCCCTATGCCTGGCGGGGGAGAGCGGGGCCCGGCTCGGCTTGGCGGCGGTGGGTTGTTGTTGTGGCAAGTTTCTCCTCTGACAGAAATGGCGTCAGCGGGCAAGGTGGGGGGGCGCTGGGCGCGCGGCTGGGCCCCCTCCCCGCGCCCCGGTGCAGTGGCGGTGGCTTGAGCGCTTTTGTTTTGCGTTGCAGGTCCGACCTGGGCCGCGCTCGGTGGTTTTACCGCAGCCTGAGCTCATCATGAAGGTAACGCGGGGGCCGGGGGGAGGTGGGGGAGGCGGCATCCGCGTCCCCTGGTGTCCGCCCGGGCCGGGGACAATGCGGGTCCTGGCGGGAGGGGAGCGAGGACATGGCGGCCTGGGCTGCGCTGCGGAGGGAGGCGGCGGCGGCCGCAGCATCGCAGGCCCCGCTGGGGTGGGGATGTGGGGGGTGGGCGGATGAATGCCCCGCGTCCCGCTGCATGAGCCGCCCCGATTGAGGGGGGGGGCGCGGGATGCTCCTCAGTGGGGCCGGGCTGGGAGGCGCAGCAGCCGGATCGTTTTTCAGGCAGCTTTTTTAGTTTCCTTTTCAGACGGCATTTGCCAGACACTTTCTCTTCTCCGCCTCGCATTTGTTAGACCCTTGGTCCTCAGGTGGGCCAGGCTTCAAGGGCTTCTTCCCCTCTGTCTGGATCTCTTTTTTGGTAGAGAATCTGGTTTCTGAGTCCTAGTTTAACAAGTGCGATTAGCCAGGGTTTCCCCTTCTTCCTCCCTTGAGCCTTGGTGATGGCAGGGCCTCCTTTGAAAGGCTGTTATTGGCCTTGCTGTGTGGCTCAGAACATGCAATCAGGATCATGCCCCTATTGTGCTGCAATGGATCTGGCTTCCTAGCTTTCTAAAAAGCTGTCGAACGCACTTGCTGCATAACTGCAGGAAAAAGAGCCGTGGCAGACCGCTTGGTATTCACGCGCAACGTATCAGCTTTGTTATTCAGCCCTGAGCGCAGTCGCCTGCTTCTAGAGAGTCGTGTCCTTTCTGAGTTCTGGGCAGCTCTTGTCTTTGAAAGTGTGCGGAGTGCAAAATGAGTGCAGTGACATTGTGTTTGTGAAGTGCTGGAAATGTAGATGGGATATACAGCTTCAATAACTAGGTTTAGTGATGCTAAACACAGCAGATAGTCTTGTCTGATTAGTTAAAGGTTCAGCATGTTTCTCCTGGTGACTAATGGAAAAAGAACTTTCGAATGTACACTTGGAACTATGCTTTCCTATGTTGTTGGGGTTTTTTTTTGGTGTGTGTGTGTGTGTGTATATATATGTATATTTTTTTTAACTAAGCTGAATTGATAAGTTCTGAGCTCTTGCATCAAAATGCTTATTGCATACATCAGTTACTTTAAGTAAGAAAAGCAATAGTCAGACTTCTGCAGTGTGATATGCAAGTTCCCAAATTATGATCTGTGGAGTGTTGGCTCAAAACACAATGCTTGTTCAAATTGGGTTGCTGGGAGGGATTGAGACAAATGAAGAATAAAATTTAGAGCAAGAGGAGACAATATAGTGAGGTCTTTTTCTCAGAAGAAAAATCACTTGTTTTAAAGATAGCTATATACACACACCTACTTTTCTAATGTTACTTTTCCCACATAAACAAATGCTGCAGTTACCATAGAGATTGGTGTTCAGATACAGTGGTTATAGGAGCCATATAAATGTGTAGATCTGCAATTGCTGGAGTTAAGGAAATCTATTTCTGAGCTGGAGGGTAAAGTGTGCCCTATAATAGAGTGAGAAACCCCTCGTCTAGCTCAGCTGAATAAAGAGCAGATTATTACAATTTAAATATCTGTCTGTTTTTTATAGATCCATAAAGTCTGTTAATAGATCCATATTTTTTAAAAAACTTGCATGTTTCCTTACCCTTTAATAAGATTTATACTACCATTGTTAAAGGAGGTTTCTTTTTTTTTTTTTATCAAGATGGATGCTGCTAATGTTATCAAATGCTGAATTTGACTTGTCTGAAAATACACTCTGATTTGTTTCGGCTGATTCCTAAACTTTGGAATGTTTGGGATGAACAAAAAAACGGAATCTAGTCTTTCTGGAAAATTTTAAGTTCAAACTTAAATTTGTGATTTAACCTGGGAGCTGCTAGTTGCACTGACATTTTTTACACTTCTAGCATGAAAAGCTTAAATCTTAAAAAGGATTTAAGATTTTACATCATCCACTTAATGATGTGAAATTATGAACAGCCATATGAGGCACAGTTTTTAAATTTGTAAGATTGCAGTGGGAGGGAAGTAAGAGGAGAATTTTCAGGTAAACAATTTTGTCTGTCTCCCCATTTCGCTGTAACTGGATGGCTGATAAAAGAGAAGATACGACTTTTACATGACTCTTTTTTGTTTGTAAATGACCAGAAGTGTGTGATTCTGGACACCTTATTTAAGTATCGAGCACTCAAGAGCTTACAATGAGTCCTATAATGTGGTACCTATTGCAGGGCTGGGGGCCTAAGTTGTCATTTTATACTTTAGTAGTTTCATAGTTGGTAGGGTCGGAAGGGACCTGAGCAGATCATCAAGTCCGACCCCCTGCCATGGCAGGAAAGAATGCTGGGGTCCTTCAGGTGCAGTGGTAGTGTATTGTACCCCTGGTGGATTAGACGGAGAGGGAGTGAGGTGTTCTGGGTTTTATTTTGAGCTGTGCCATTGGTTATTTATGCGGCTCTTTTGAACAAGTCCATTACATTTGCTGCACCTCGTTTTTTCCGTCTGTAGAAAGAAGGTTGGATATTTACACTTCTGTGTAAAGGACTCTGAGAACTATGGGTGAAAAATGCCAAGTAGTTCTGTATTTACTAGCATCTAAAATGACCCTGAATTTAAGATGACACCCCCAATAATTAGATCCTATACATAGAAAATGTATAAATTTGTTATACTTTTCCAGGTATACAATCTGATTAATTATTGAGGGTTGTCTTAAATTTTCGACCCTTTCCTCCTTACTCCCCCCTTCCCTGCCTGCTGCTACAGTGGCTGCTACAGAAAGCGGTGGCTGGCGTGTGGGGGTTCAGGTGGCCCCCTTGCCCTCTGCCCTCCCCTTCTTTTACCTGCAGCCTTTCTGTCTCCCTACCACTTGTAGCCCTCTGCCCACATCTCCCCACAAATTCTGCCCCTTCCGCTCACCTACTCCCCATAATCTCTGCCCCTTCCTCCTGCCTCTTACTGTCAGATGCTGCTTAGGCTCTTGTCCCTGCTGGATCACGGAGCATGGCACATGGAAATGCAGCCCTTGCTGGGCCAAGCAGCAGCAGTAGTGACACTGCTGATTGGCTGGGCAGGGGATGGGGTACTGTGCCTGGGAGGAAATCCAGCCCAAGCTGGAGCCAGGTTGCTTCTGATAGTAAGGGGGTGGAGGGCAGAGGAGGCAGGGTGAGAGGCAGAAGCTGCAGAGGGCAAGTGGATGGGGGAAGGGGTAGAAGGATAGGAGTCTACTATTGGTCTGACTCTGATCCTAATCTAGGCTCAAGGCCAAAGTCGGAGTCATGGTGGTGTCGTGTCCCCCCCCCCTACTTTGTACTTGGATCTAAAATGAACCCCCCCTGCCCAATGCTGATTAGGATGGGTAACCTCATCTTAGATTTGAGTAAATATGGTATCAGTAATAATACAAACTAAATGTCACTAACGGTCTCAGTTACATTTTGGGGCTGTGAGATAAAACAATGATGGTTCTGTCTCCTGACAGTTTGCCACCTTTGCATTCACTGATATTGCTGATTTTTCCTCAGTCTCTCCTTTGATTCCTATCCATCCATCAGCTCAGCAACAAAGACAAGCTGAATGAAGTCTTGCAACAGATTTCTGCATTGTATCGCTTTCATGGCTTCACTTGTCTTTATCCCTTTTTTCTTCTGTTATCAATCTGTCTCAATCCAAAGGAATTAATCCCTTTGTATAATCTAATAACACTTTAATCTAATGAAGGTGAACTGCAAAGATGAAAAAATGCTGCAGTCTTGTTAATATAAATGTTGGAACAACAGCATGTACGTGACATTGGATGCTCCACCAGATGGTAAACCAAGCTTTTCTCTTTTGTAATGACTCTCATACTGGCCTGTGCTAGAGAAGGTAGAGTAGAGTGTGAGTTGCTATGATGTTTCCTATGTTATAGTTGGATTTTCTCTTTTACGTTGTATGGCTTGCACAAGACTTGCAGAGAAAGCTTGTTTCAGAAGCTTACAGAATCTTGGTTTGCCAGCAGGTAAATGTTTACAGAGTAATTATATAACATCAAACTAAGTTTAGCTTTCAGCAGCTAGATTTATATAATGTTACTGTCGAAAAACAATATACAATTCTTTTATTTTATACATTTTAAAAAAGTTAATGAAGCAACTTTAGAAAGAGACCAACAAACCTTTTAAACAGTAGGTAAGAGCCATATATGCTTCAGTGAAAACTTAAACTCTAGTTAAACGCTTCTAATTTGTAAAGACACATCAAAGGATTTGTCTTGAACTTTTGTTTATGTAAAACACTCAGATAAGATCTCCTACTCTTGCTTATAAGACCACTTGGCTGCTGATTAGTTGTACAGTAATTCAAACTAAAATGATATGCTGTTAACCCTATGGTTAGATCTTGGATGCAAGAAAAGTTGAAGATGCCTACTTAACTGTTTGTTTTTGGTTGACCTTTAAAATGCTAAGTTTTAACTTGGTATTGCCTGGTTGTGGATATAGTTATGCTGTAGAGTGTTCATGTAAAACTAACAAAGCTATGTGACAGGGAAAGATTGTATTTTAAAAAATACTGTTTCTGAATTTACATACTCGGGACAAAATTATTTTCCAATACCCTGCTTAGCTCCTACAGAAATCATTAGTGCATACTTCCTGCTATAGCTTCTTCAAAAGTTATTCTGGTACTCTGGTCTACTCTTGCTGTTTACATAGTGAACTAAAATGAAATGCCCTCTAAATATTTTAGTAACTCACTTTCATCCTCCAAAAAACCCTCTCTTGCTCTTAAGCACATCATTCAGGCTGGAAACTAGTTATGGAATTTAGTGACCTTTCACTTCCTAGTCAACTCTTGAGGCTTCAGCAGAAACGTATGGATGATAGAAAAATACTGCCAGCAAGGGAATTTCAGGCAAAAGGTTGGGAAAATAGTTAAGACTTAGGTGTTTTACTCAAAAAACAGTTGTTGCAGTATGATAAACCCATTTCTTTTGTTGATCTTTCAGTTGCAATGTACTATATAACTGGTGTATAACATGACAGTGTCAAACTCAAATCCTGGTCTTTGGTATTTGATCATTCATTAGGAACAGTGATAACAGGATCTATGAGTTAATCAAGTTAAATAGTCAGGAAAACAAGGCCTACTTCCACTGGGAAAGTTAAATGGGGAGTGTATATCTTTAGCTTCGATCTTGGTTTGGATCAAAACTTTTACACATAGGGCACTTTGTGTATAGGTGATACAGCAATAGAAGTTGCAGCACTAAATATGCAAATCTTCAATAAAACATTCTGCACTGACATTAATGTTAAAATCTGGAAGTGTAACTAAAGGTGTGCATGTTGTGGATGGCTGTGCAAAATGGCACACCTACTCTGTTTGTTTTTTTTAAAAGTATCAGTCTGCACTGTAACTTAAAAGCTGTCAAGAAGAAAACATTAGTTTTACATCCTGTGCTGATGGGCACCATAAAATACATATAACTACTATTTTATGAGCGAGTTAAAAGTTCTGAACTACAAAAAGCTATTGTATTTTTGGAGGGATGGACCTTTAAGTCCTTCCACAAATTTTTGCTAGTTGTTTTTGTTAACAGCTTAAATGCCTAAAATTGTGTAGCTGGCTGCAGTTTGAAAATGTACAGCCTTAGAGACCCTTCATTATATAATTAAGCATTAAATATTTTTAAGAGAATATAGAATTTAAAACATACATGGTAACTGAGAGGATCACAGAACCTTTCAGTCTCTAGGTCAATTTCCCATTCTGGACCTAAAGGAAGTGTTTTAACCCCCCCACAAGAAAAGAAATATAGTGGTCTCTGTGGTGCTCTGTCTTTCATAACAGGCAAGTTTAGCCATTTTTTGTTGAAGTGCGAATAGAAAAAACAAAGGGAAGGCAGAGGAGAAACATTGACTATTATCTGCAGCAGTAGTAGTGCAAGTTCATAAACTCTGACTTACCAATATCCCTCAGAGCCTTGACCTAGGGAGGCTCATCCTTAAGGCTAGAGTAGTTCCAGGGCCATGTTTATTCATGAGGATGAGCCTCTCTGGGTCAAGGCTGTGAGAGAGATTGATAAGTCAGAGTTTATGAACTTGCACTACTAATGGTGTAGATAGTAGTCACTGTTTCTCTTCTGCTTTTCTCTTTGTTTTTTCTGTGTTGGCCAATTTGTGTAGTAGGTGTTTGCACTGTCCTCTGGGTACCACCTCCTCCTTACCCAGAACGTTTTCATAGAGCACTGTTTTCTGGGGAACTCAGAACACCTTTTCTGAGCCAAGGGAAAGTGTATAATGCCATAATTCCAGGAGATCTTATTGAGTCCACAGTAACTAAAGAGTTTAGAGACATTATACTAAATAGAGCTGGTACTATTTTATATTCTTGTGCTGGGACTTGCAACCTACCTGCCATGTCCATGTTGTTTAATGTGGAGAGTTGGGGTGACTAGATGTTGAGGATGTTAAGGGGCTTGCAATATAGAAAGAGTTGAGAGACACTGAACTACTCTAACTTGCAAGGAACATTATTTTCCTTGACAAATGCAGTTTTCACTGGCGGTATATCCTGTAAGTACTGCTTTTTGCTGGGAATAGACACCAGAATGTACAGTAGTCTCTTCCTTCTCCGCAAGAAATTTTTCAACTGGAGCTTTGGGAAAAGTATTATGAGGCAAACAGTAAAGTGAAGTGTAGTGTTCCAGCAGTACGTGTAGAAACCTGTACACAAGGTGATCAGTTCAGGTTTTGATGTAGCTGTGCTTGCATATGGACTACTATTTTTGGGTTCTTACTGTATCTCACCCCAGGTCTGTGTGGGAGCAATAGTTGTTGAGAAGTGATGAGTAGCCATTGCTGCTCAACTTCAGGAAAAAGAGGGAGATTTTTTGGTTGTTCTTTGGTGAGCTAGCTGAAACATTGGAGTGCTCAACTATGAGGATGCATTCCCCTCACTGAGGACAGCAGTTACCCTGTGGACTGTAGTTATCAGGAAGCATTACGAGTCAGTTGAGCACAAGTTTGTGTATGTGTAGTCCCATGATACGTGCTGTTACTGTTGAGGTTGTAATTACTATGGCATATATGTGGCAGGGGGGAGGGGGAGCATGTATATAGATGGGGTCTGCAAAGGGTTCATGAGCCACTGATAGAACCCACATGATCATTGTACATATCAGGGGTGGGCAAAATGCATCCCGTGGGCCACATGCGGCCTGCCAGGCCATTCTGTCTGGCCCATGGGGCCCCTAAAATAACTGGCTCTCTGCCCAAAATAATTGCCTACCCCTGGTATATATTGTATATATTTTCTACTTTCAGTGAGCTCAGAAGCACACTGTCAAGATAAAGTAATTACCAAAGGCAACTCAAGCTAGTAGTGATCTGAGACACCGTTGTGAGGCAAGCATGCTAGCACCTCAGATTTCTTGTGTGTGGACAAGGCTACGCAGTCTTACGCTAACTGCTGAAAGAAGCCATTGTCTCTATAAATCGTGAGTCTATGCTGTGCTATTTTTTGCCATTAATTGATTAATCAATGTGTCCCTTCCCTCACAAATTTAACACTACCTTCTTAAACTATGTATTGGTAACTTGAACCAGAAATTACAATAGAGGTCATTTCTTTAGAGCTTGACATTACTTACTAGTTAGAAATAGTATGTGTTTGAAAGCATTATCTCAGTTACTGTGCCCTAGGACTTCAAGCAATGTTGGCAACAACTAAATGGTGTCAGTATATACCTTGAAGATGGAAAAAAATTGAACACAGATATTTGGTATGTTTAGCATGACTGTAGAGTTCAGCAGATGGAGGGAGGCTTTCAAGAATAGAAAGTATAAAGTAAGTGTATCCATTTTTTTAAAGTACTTTATGGGAAGCCCAGCATAAGGATGTTATTACCTTGTAAAACCTGTGAACAGTTATTACCATACGTGAAAAAAACTACCTTTGTGGAGAATAAAAAATGTTCCCTGATTAGAGGCGGCGCTGGTATCATCAGTTTCTGCAGAACTTAAGCTTTCGTTTAAAATACTACATTTCTAACTTTTTAAAGATAATACTCTCCAGGTGATTAATAGCGTTCCTAATTTGCAGACAGCATTGGAATTGTGTTGTGTATATTTTCTATGTCTTTAATACAGAGAAATTAACAAAATACCAGTCACCGTTGTCGTTCCTAATCAGAACCTAGCCTACAGCAGTAAAATTGCCAAGAGTCACGTTTTTTTCACTTTGCTGTTGCTTGTGAGACCTAGTATCGGCAGCAGTCGGGCTTTCAAACTGTTTGAGGGTCAAGAGGACCCCAAACCAGATGGGTAGTGGAGAGTTCTCTGTCTAGAGTCATGAGGCTCAGTAGAAATGAGAGAACAATTTCTTCTTCCTAGCAGCTGGGGGGAAAAGGTGTGTGAAATCCTATGTTTACCATGAGAACATTTGTATAAGAGATTGGGTATCCCTCAGACACTGAATTGGATTCCACGGAGAGCACTGTCTTTCCCAACCTCTGAGCTTCCCACAGAGGTGTGTTGCTCAATTGTCTCATTCTTCGTCCTTAAACACCTTTCTTAGCCCTACTTCTAATTTTTGTAAGTGCCTGGTATATTTTCATTGATTGTATCTTGGCTTGTGGTAGGATGGTAATAAGGCTTCACTTTAGCAAGAATCAAAAACCCAAGCCCGTATAAATTTCCACCTGTTGATAAATCATAGAAGTGTGAGTTTCTCCCAGCATAACCCAGCGAACTTTATAGAATAAAGGAAGTGCATTGGCTGTAAAAAGGGGGAACAATACGATAATCAGGTTGAAAGGGCTAAATCTTCTGTTTCCCAATTTAAGATGTTCTTTTTTCTATCTGAGGCTGTTTTCAGAATAAATTTAGTTTAGTAAACAAAAAAAATGTTAAGGAATTGATAATGGTGGAGCATTCACAGAAGTTTAGGGCCGGAAGGGACCTTGTTAGATCATCAGGTCCAGCCCCCCACTCTGGAGAGGAAAGACTTGCTGGGGTCAAATAACCCCAGCAAGGTGTATGTCCAGTCTCCTTTTGAAGATCTCCAGGGTACCTGTATATAGCTAAACAATATATTGCAAGTAGTATACATAAGGGATATTATTTAGGTTGTTTTCTAAATGTGACACTTGAGTACACTGGAATTTTACTGTTATACTAGCAAGAATAGTAAAAAGTTGAGGTGTTACTGAACTTGGTATAGTTTGCATTAACATTCCGTAATTCAGCTTCTTCTATTGAAGCATATACAGTGCTTTTTAAATCTGTTTTGAAGCACTGCTTCCTGTAATATAGACAAATGTGTTTCTATTTTAACTTTAATA
Organism: Crocodylus siamensis; assembly: GCF_052110815.1. Classification (NCBI taxonomy): domain Eukaryota; kingdom Metazoa; phylum Chordata; order Crocodylia; family Crocodylidae; genus Crocodylus; species Crocodylus siamensis. The sequence continues at coordinate 141,187,650 of NC_143395.1, read as the reverse complement.
TCAGCATAGCAACCAATCAGAGGTTGGTTTTCTTTTTTCAAATAAACCTTAATCTTAATTTTGCTATGAGGATATTTAGATAACCTCATTCTTTGTCATTCTCATACCTCGTAACTTTTCATTTTAACTTCATCATGATACACATGCTAGAGAGGAGGACAAGCTGCAAAACACTTTAACGTAAGTCATCTTGTGGTGTAATTACCCCCCCCCCCCCAAACAGTAATATGATATGTTTTAATACACTGGCTGGAACAAAAGGAATCTGTGGGAGGAAAACAGTAAAATTAACGCTTATGCCCAGTTGTGTGTGCAGGAGTGTTGTAGTATGCCCTTGCAGGTTTTTATAATGATCACTGTCATACATTTACACATGCTGAGTTACCTAAGTCAGATCAATGTGCTGTTGCAGTCTCTTTAGTAGCATAATCAAATTTGTAAGAAAAAAACGAAGCAGTATTTAGGGGACTTTTTCCGTAAAAGACCCTTACTTAAATTTGGATTCTTTTTACTCAAAGGACATGGCTTTGTTATTGTGTTTTAATAGTTAGGATCTTGTAGGCCATCTAAGTAAATGTGCTGTTGTTACTTGGACTTTGCCAGTGTGTACAAAGTGATAGTTGAAGACAATGGGACTATTCAGGTATATGGAACTGCTCATCCATTTCAGGCATAAAAAGGTTGCGAGGACTGTTTTAAACTGCTCCTTGGCATTATTTTCTAGGAAGTATTAGTATGTAATATTTGGTGCCCGTCTGCAGTAATTCAGTGATCCTTTGTTGAAGATAACCTTTTTGGCTAGCTTATGATATCATATTCTTACAATTTTTAAACTCTTTGTTATTCAGCAGCTCAACTGGATTTCTGTGTTCAGAGTATTTTACCCTGTGTACAAATCTCAGGCTTGTTTCATGAAAGGATTTAAAGTCTGATTAAACATGTAAGCCAGTTTTTTTATAGCAGGCAAGTATGCAATGAATGAGGTGAGGTGCATTCAGTATAGTGTATTAAATTTTCTTTTGATGGCAATATTGTACTAAATTAATTGGTACTAGAGAAGCGAATAGATACATAGCCCTAAAGAATTTTCTGATCTTGCTGTGCATGAGTGGCATTTCATCCAGGTAATGATGCAACCAATAGGTAGTCGGGCTTAAATAGAATTAATACTGCTGTCAATTTAGGAAATATAAATATAACTTTTAAATATAGCAATGATATAAGTCTACCAGAAAATTATTTCAGAAATAAATAATTTGTTTTAAAACTAGAGAACAATCTTTTGCATGTGAATTCACACCCCACTGAGATGCACATTTTTTTTTAACTACAAAAACTTGTTGCCACAACAGTAATCAAATAATCTTAACTATTGTCTGAGCATAACTCTTGTTTATTAGAGTTTCTGTTTTCTCCTATAAATACAGTTAGCGACACTTAATCAGACCGATTTAGAGCTGGTACTATTTAATCAGCACCTGCCCAAACACCCCACCTAGCTTTTGATGTCTTTATAGAAATGATGGGAAGTGGTGACTGTGCTGAATTTCATTATTCCTAATTCAGCACATATCTAGCTTCTGCATCATAATGACGGACTTTCTGGACTTTGACTTTCTGTTGTAGCTAGACATTTTTATTAAAACTGGAAAGAGCAGAATGTGCTGAGGTATTTGAAGCTTCTCTGTAAATAGGATTGATGATCTCTGGAAATATTACAAGGAAACCTCAGTACCACATAAAATTCAATCTGTTTCTTTATTTTCCTATTCAGTTTTATCTTATTATGTAGAAGGTCCACATATTGAAATATTTTAACTGTAAGGTTCAGAAATTAGTATATGGAACATATGAATTCCTCAGTAAGGTCAGTGGTCCATCTAGCTTGACATTCTGATTCTTGGTAGTGTTAGACATGATTCTTCCAGAGAAAGCAGTGTCTCTGATAGTGCATTTAATTGGCTAGTCATATATTTAAGAAGTAAGTTTAGGAACTTGGGTTACTAGTTTGTATGAGGATGTTGTACTGTTCTCTTAGGTCTTGCAGGAGTGTCTGGTAGAACTCTTGATGATGAAACAGACTTTCTGTGATGGAAACAACAGTTGAATTTGACAATTCTCTTCATACAGCAATTCTAACAAGAAAAAATACAGCAGTGTTTTTCAGTTATAACAATCTTAAGTGTTACAGTTAACAGAAAACTAAGAAATTTCAAGTAAATGTGGTTTTTATGTTGGCTTGAGTGCCTTAACTCTTTCCTCCCTTCCTTGAAATCAGTGCAACATTTTTACTACTTTAAAATTCCCTCAAAGCCTAGATAAATTCCCTTATTAAAGAGTAGGTTGTTTGATCCTTGAAAACTGTTTTTTTTCCTTAATGGGGTTCCTTAACTCTTTAGTCAAGGACCAAAATACTTAATTTTGGTCAAAACTGTTCAGCTTCTAGGATAGGAGGCTTTAAGAACTTGAAAGAAATAATTGAGGAGCTTCAGCATGCTTGAAAGTGGTGAACAGTTACCAGTGACTTCTAGGTATGTTTTTAAAACCTTTTTATTCTGTGTGTATGAGTGAAAAGAAGTCTGAGGATTTCTGGAATCATGGAGTAGATAGTTCCTTAAATACCCAGTCCCTGGACATAGCTAGCACTCCGCAGAGGCCAGGTCAGCTGAAGATGATTTCAGTTTCCTCTGCAGTATGTTCAGGTCTGTATCACATGACTTGGGGTCTCATATTTTGGGCACAGCCTGATTTAATTTCTCTCTTCACACCTGCCCTCAGTCAATGGATTATTTAAATTTTCTTGTATATGCAGGTCGGTCGGTCGGTCTGTGGAGTAACTGCATTGTTGGACCTATTGGGGTAGGACCTATTGGGATAGTTAGAAGCTTTGACAACTGATCAATGGATAGTTGGTGCATTTAGCAGCCAGAAAGGTACCTGATACAGTTTTGGTTGTAGTATTCAGTGAGAAGTAAAAGCTTCTGGTGTTGTGTTGGCAGTACATATTTTTTCTGTGACTCCCTTTTTAGAGCAGAAGTGTCTTTACATTTGAGGAATAGACTTGAATTCTTGCTGCTCACACCTTTGCCAGGAGCTACATATCCTGCTTCAACAAATGCATTCTTTGCAACAGCTACCAGTATATCCATCAGTGGCCTAAGTCTTAATTAGGAGTGATGATTTCAGCTACCTATAGGCATTCGACTCAGAGTATTGCTTACAAGTATACAAGCGTTCATTCAGTTTCTGTCAAGAGGGGGCATGTTTCATCTGGGAGAAGATCTTCCAGGTAACAACTGGAAGATCTCCCTTGTGATTTAAAAAAAAAAAAAATCTCTGCAAGAACAAATATTTGTATAGTCCCCTCCTGGACCAGTCTGGGAGTAGAGGGAAACAGTGGACAGTGTTCCCTGCATCTTCCCCAAACCAGGGACTGCCGGTCTGGGGAACAGGCCCAGGGCTTTGCCCCCTGTTCCCTCTGCTTCTGGTGGAGGGGCTGCAGGTGTTATCCTTGAAATGCCAGGTGAAGAAGATACTCCACCTGCATAGTATATACAGAGCCCTGTGCCTGCAGCTCCATGTAGGTGCCAGCTTAGAAATCAAATAATAGAAAACAAAGAAAAGCTCATGTCCACAGCCCAGCCAGGGTCTCTGGGAGGAGTGGAGCAGCCTGCTCTTTACCCCTTCCCAAGACCAATCACTGGTTTGTGGAAGGTGCAGAGAGCAAGGGAAAGGAGGCAGCTGCAGTGTGAATACCTGTACTGCTCCCTCTTCCAGAATGCTTTTCTAGCAGGGAATGGTCTCAAAAATTTCCTCTACAAGAAATGAGTGTCTGTTCATGGCCTCTCGTTTACTAAGCAGTAAAATAATTAAAAGCTGCTATTAGACTTCAGCATTAAATAGTATAACTCCATTGAGTTGAACAGGATCAGTTCCCATCTGGCTTGGAGATAGCTGTATCGATCACTTTCCTTATCCATCTCCAGTTCAAAAAAATGAACTGAAAGTGGACTGCTGGTAACATCTGTACTATGATCTTGTTAGCTTTAGCAAGGTGAACTTGGTCACTAATATATAATTTACAGGAGATAACATTAGGTTGGATTCATATGTAAATAAGTTAGATTTCTGCAATTTAGGCATAGTGTTGTTTCCTTCTATGTGCTGGCTTTGTAGAAGAACTCTTTGTTTAAAAAATAAATAAAAGCATAAGAACTGAAAGTTAAGATTACAGACTTCTGAAGGATGCTTTGTCAAAGCTGAATCAAACCCTATTCTTTTTGTTTAGATCATTAAGTTGCATAATTTTACACATGCTTTTCTCTAAGAAACACAGTGCTGGTGTTTCTTTCCATTAAATTAATCTGAGCAAAACAGGGATGCATGTTATTTAAACAGCCTCACTGTTGAAAGCCTCACTTAAGATCTTAACAGTAGTATTTGAGAGAGTTCAGTCCTCTCATCTTGGTTTCTAGTGTATGTTTGTCTATTCAGAGTTGATTTGCTGATTGATAATATCTTCTGGATTGATTAGTATCTGAAACACCAGGAGGCTTATTGAGAAAAAGTATGGAAAGTATAGGCTATTCTAGGCTTTAACTAGGGCAATAATATTCTATACTGAGTTTGTCCACAAACTGTAGTATGGACAGAAATTATACACTTTATTTTGCAGCTTTGGCTGCATTGGAAACAATTTACTTTATTGTAGGCTCCAAATTAATGTGGACATTAATTTAGTTTCTGTTTGTATTATAGTGTCCACTCTCAGCATCTGACAATGTAGGTTGTTTCTTATGAAAGCTCATGCCTCTTTGAATCAGTTAATTTTTAAGGCAGATTTGCAACTGGGGTGCTGCAACATCTTTCCAAAGGTGCTGTGGTGCTTGGCCCTTGTGCTGTGACTTAGCTCTTAGCCCTTGTGCCAAGAGATGAGTGATAGCTCCTCCCCCTCGGTTCCTTTGCTTCCTGCAGGGAAGCAGCTCCTATAGTTGCTTCCCAACCCCTGCAGCACCCATGCTTCTAGCAGTGTGGTTTGCCTCATGCACAGGCAGGGAAGTGAATGTGGGGCTGCAGTTTTCAGCCTGATTTGTCCCCTCTGTTCTTCCCATGTACCTGGGGCCCATGCGCTCAAGTCTCCAGTGTGCAAGTCACTCAAGTAGCAGACATGGCGGTGGGGGCTGTGCTTGCTCCTTGGGTACATACCAGGGTTAGGGAATGGGGCAACTGGTGGAAAAAGCAGGGCACAGTGGAGTAAGGCACTGCCCTCACCTGTCTATCCTAGATCCTAGTTCAGTGGTTCTCACTTGGAGCTAAATTCCAAAAAGATGTGGACTGGTGCCCTGTGGCTCAAAAGGTTGAACCACTAGGGTAAGACCTTGTCCCATTTTCTGCCTGATTCTTTTATAGTGTGTCAGTCCTAATTTATATATCGGTCCTAATGTATGACATGTTGGCTACTTTCATTCTAAAGCATTCCTGAGAGAATACAAAACAAGTTGAAGAGATTTTTGCCAAATGTTTTTAGCACAGTTGGCTAAGAGAGACTTTAATGGGGATCTAGGAAGACTCTCCTCCCCTCTTCTCATTACCAGAATTGGCTACATGTTGGGGAAGCCAGTGTCGCAAGGGTATATCACATGTGAAGTAGAATTAAAGCCCGTAGGAGTTGCCTAATAAGTGTTAAATGTGCATGGAACATGAGCTTGTAGCACCTTGTTGCAGATTTAAAGATGGAAGAGAAACATGTGAAAGTCAGATACTCAGTGTTCTAGAATCTTTCCTAAAGTTCCATAAAGGAAATGTCCAACACTTAACATATTGAAATGTGAACTGTTTTAGCTTTCTGGGGGTGTGATTGACAGTAGATTACACTGTCTTAGGTTTTGTTTTTTTTTTCCCCAGCATTCCATGGAGAGCTTTGCTTTCTTTGGCTCAATGAGAAATAAAATGTAGATCTTAGCATTATTTATGACTAGTGAAATGATTGATTGAAATTAATTTGAAACTTTGAGGAATTTTTCTTTTGAAAGAAAACTATACAGGAAATGATCAGAGTTTTGTATCTCTTTGGGTTAAGACTGTACTAGGGCGAATATGTGCATCTAATAAAATTTAGTGCTAATGCAGTGCTTATATTGTTTTATATTGTTCTATCTTATTAGCCCAGCCAGACACTGATCTGAAAGATGGAAAATGAAGGGGACGCTCTTCTCCCTAACTGTTAGGAGTGGAATATGTTTCTGAGATTTCTTTTGTGGTTCTGTCTCTAGACCTCATTTGGTTGCTTCATCTCTGAGTAGCTTTGTATTGTATTGCAGAGAGCTTTAAACTAGGTTAAGTACCAGAAGGAGTCTAGCTGTAGCAACCTGAGGCTCCATGTGAGGTCTTACCCTGCTTCTTGGCTAGATTGGATTATCTGCATGTTATACAGTGGTCTGTAGCGTAGACATACAGTCTGTCAGCCATTGGCTGTAGGTCTGTTCATAATCTATATCCATCTCTACCTAGGCAGAACTGTATTTTTCCTTTTTAGATGCAGCTGGTTGGTATCAATGGTGTGGTGGTGTGTAGAAGAACTTCAGTTACTCTGTTCCTCTCTTTTCTTCTTTGGAGCCTCCTGGATCTACTTATACTTTTCTTCAGCAGGAGAAATTGAATTTGAGTGAAATTAGGATGATAGTTGCACTATTGTCTGGAGGGTTTTCAGTGGCATAAGTGAAAATGACAAGAATCCTTTTAAATCAGCTGTGCTGCTCAGAGGTATAACAGGCAGGGTTGGCATCCTGGGCAAACTCTGGGAAGGGTTTGGGAAGAGTACTGGAGGGGCACAGGTTCTGAGAGTGAGGGGTTGGGGTAGGTGGGGGAGAGTGCCACAGGGGCACAGTTTCCAAGTGGTGCAGGTATCTTAACTATACTAGGAACTCACAGTCCTAGGTTGCTGCTTCACCTACCACTGCGGCCTGCCTGCCTTGGGCACTGCTCTTACAACAACAGCAGAGCATCTGTATATTTGGCTGCTGCCAACAAGCAATGTTGCAAGTCTGTTTTTGCTGCCAGAGCATGGACTCCATGGGGATAGGGGTGATTCTGGTGCCCCTCCTAAGTTGGTGTCCCTCCAGGGTTGGTGCCCCACTCACCCACCTATCAGTTACATTACTGGCGCTGCTACTTGGAAAAGCACAACTTTTCTTCCTATAGACTCAGGAAGACCATGGTGCATCAGTGTGGATGTGTGAGGTCAGCATTTATATTTGGTAACTGTTTGGAAGTGCTAAGCTTTAATTTTATTCATAGTTTCTAGGGTCGGAAGGGACCTGAGCAGATCATCGAGCCCAAACCCCTGCCATGCCAGGAAAGAGTTCTGGGGTCAAATTACCCCAGCAAGGTGAACATCTAGTCTCCTTTTAAAGACCCCCAGGGTGGGAGCCAGCACCACTTCTCTTGGAAGTTGGTTCCAGATCCTAGTTGCCCTGACTGTGAAGTAGCGCCTCCTGATATCTAGCCTAAATCTACCCTCTGCCAGCTTGTGACCGTTATTCCTGGTCACTCTTGGCAGTGTTTGGGGGATCAGGGACTTCTGCAGTGCCTGCTGATCTGCCCTGACTAGTTTGTAACAGGCCACTAGATCCCCCGTCAACTTTTTCTTGTGGAGGCTGAACAGGTTCAGGTCCCGTAGCCTCTCCTCGTAAGGCCTTCCCTGCTGCCCCCCGATCATGCGAGTGGCCCTCCTCTGGACCCTCTCCATGTTGTCCACATCCCTTTTGAAGTGCAGCCCCCAGAACTGGACGCAGTACTCCAGCTGCAGCCTGACCAGTGCTGCATAGAGGGGGAGGATCACCTCCTTGGACTTGCTTGAGATGCATCTGTGGATGCAGGACAAAGTGCGGTTGGCCTTCCTGACTGTGTCCCTGCACTGCCGGCCCATGTTCATCTTGGAGTCAATGATGACTCCAAGATCCTTTTCTGCTTCTGTACTGACAAGAAGGGAGTTCCCTAGCCTGTAGGTATGGTGCCGGTTGTTCTTCCCCAGGTGCATCACTTTGCACTTGTCGGTGTTGAATCCCATCCTATTCTTGTCCGCCCACCCTTGTAACCTGTCTAGGTCCGATTGTAGCCTGTTGTCTAGGAAAATATTGCGAGCAAACTCTTAGATGTCTTTGCTAAAGTTCTGTTCCATTATGGCCCTAAATTTAATCTCCAGAAGTTATTTTCCCTTTGTCCTATACGATTATTTATGTTATCCATAATTTGCATCGGTGATAGTTGCATTAAACCTTTTCTAGTTTTTATGTGTAATGTGTGGATGTATTTGGATTTCTTATTATTACTTTTCTCCATCCCTTGCTAGAAAGGGAGACCTGCCAAATCATTTGGTCATGGATGGGTGTGGGGAAGTTATAAGATGATCTTAAAATAACCCATCCTACCTATCTTTATTTATTCTGCAAGTTTTGTTTGTATCGTAGTGGCAGTCTTGATCTAGGACAGGGTTAGGCAACTTTTTTTGGCTGGAGTGCCAGAAAAACCACAATGTCTACCTTTCCAGAAAAACAAAATGAGGGCACGGGGGTACATGGCAGAATGCACTGCATATTAGTAGAGTTAATAATCATAAATGTTGCCTTTTTTTCTGGAAATACTATTTTTTTCTACAAATTATGTAAAGCTGGTGACAATAAATAAAACTTTTGTTACTGTCTTTGATTTTGTGTATTTGTATGTGCGAGTCCCCCCACAACAGCCCTGCTTATATTATACCCCTTGCTCCATGCTCCCCAGCCCTGCTGGAAGGGACCCCAGCTGTTAGGGCTATGGGGCCAAGGACCCAGGTCTGCAGTGTCTTGTTCCTAACAGAAAGTAGTGGCTGCTGCAGCAGGAGCTGGCTGCCTGCTGTGGGCTTGGGCGGGAGGTGGGGCTAACTTCTAGTGGCAGCGTGCACTCCTAGGGGCAGGGGGGACCTGTGTCCCCCAGCTCTGGGTGAGGCACAGTGGCAGCATGGGTGCACGTTGCGGGCTTGTGCTCACTGCCATGCTGCTGTCTCCTGCTGCTTTTGTAGAGCAGCATGTGCAACCCAGCGTGGCAGGACACAGTGGGGAGGCACATGAAAGCTGCTTGCCACTCAGAGCTCCCTGCTGCCCTGGCCACACTTCCCCTGCAGGTGGTGGCAGCAGTGAGGAGCACAACCCTGCGCTGCTGCCTGCGCTGCCCCCGTGCATACAGGGCAAGTGTGACCAGGGCAGCACAGAGCTTGCAGCAGCAGGCAGCTTCCCTGTGCAGCCCCTCTGTGCGCTGCCGCTCCAGGTCACACACGCTGCAGCAGCTGCCTAGAGCCCAGGCTGGTGGTGGTGTGCCAAGCAAAATGGCCTTGCGTGCCATGCTCAGCATGCATGCCAGGGGTTGCTGACCCCTGATCTAGGATGATGGATGACTGTAAAAATGGGTGGTGCCCCCTAAAACATTGTAATGTCATGTTGCCATGTAATATAAACATTTTTGGGGCTAAGTTATTAATAGTTGTAGTACTATCAACCCTGCAATATAAGTGCATTGGATAAACTATAATAATAGGCTTATTCTATCATTCCGGGGCACTGATTGGTTGTCTCGGCAACCAGTCACAATGGTTACTGAAACAACCAATCAGAGTGCTCCAGACAGACAGAATAAGTGTGTTGTTGTTATAGATCCTGAGGCATTTCAATTAGATATGCAGGCAAGTCAGAGCTAGAATGAAGCACTAGGGTCCACTGCCACAGAGCTGGGAGGCTCTGCTGAAGGTGGGGGAGGAAAACAAAAAAAAAACAGTGAAGGGCCCAATGGTTTTTTTTCCTTTTCCCCCCACTGCCCCCATCTCCCCAGAGCCTGCCTGCCTCTCCTGTGGCTGGGAGATGAGCTGCTGGTGGGCCCTGAAGTTTCCCTCTTCAGTGGTGGTGCTTCCTGGGACTGCCTCGGTGGGTTGCCAGCAGATGGGTCCTGCCTGGGGGGTGCTGCCACCAGGGAGGGAAGCACCCTGGTCCCCTGCAGTTCAGGGGCTGCATGGTCTGCTAGCAGCTCAGTCCCTGGCCGTGGGAGATGCAGGCAGGTTCCGGGGTGGGGTGGGAAATCAGTCCTGTTACTGCTTTTTTCCCCCCCCTTCTGTGGTGGAGCCTGCTTGCTCAAGCTGCCGCTGGGTTGCACAGCCTCTGAGCTGCAGGGGGACCTGGTGTTTTCATCTGCAGTGGTGCTGTTTCCTGGAGCCACCCAGGCGGGGCGTTAGCAGCGCTGGTGCAGCCCCAGCTCGCAGGCAGCACCCACTGAATCCAGTGGTGCATAGGGCACTGGAAGCCTGGGCGTGCTCTGGGAAACTTGGGTGTGGTGGGCTTCCAGTGCCCTGTCCACTGACCCTGCTGCCTGGAACCACCAGGAATGGGCTGGCTGCTCTGGGAAAATGGCAGAAGGGCAGCTGGGTGTGCTGGCATCTGGAAAAGGTGGCGGAGGATGGTGCCTGGGTCAGTTAGCCTGCCAAGCCCAAGCTTCCCCAAGCACGCCTGGGCTTCCAGTGCCCTGTGCACCGTTCTTGCTGCCTTCTTTGGATAGGGCCTTTGTATGCACGAGGAATATCACTGTAATTTGTTACGTAGCAAACTAAAATACATGTCATGTGTTTTAGTCCGCTCTGTAAAAAAGTCATTTAAATTGAATTACACTGCCGAACCAGTACACTGTTACAAAATGTAATTTTAACATCCTGCTGAACGTGTATGCTGTTATGCAGTTAAATCATTAAAAGGGGCACTTTCCTCATGTTCACTTTCCTCTTATTCTGCAAGTCCTATAAATCCTGTATTTAAAAATTTAATTGCAAATGTTTTGCAGGTTTTGGCTAGCTTTCAATAGTTTCATAGTTTCATAGTAGCTAGAGTCGGAAGGGACCTAGGTAGATCATCTAGTCCGACCCCCTGCCTTAGCAGGAAAGAGCACCGGGGTCAGATGACCCCGGCAAGGTGCTCATCTAACTTCCTTTTAAAAATCCCCAGGCTAGGAGCCTGCACCACTTCCCCTGGAAGCTGGTTCCAGGCCCTAGCCGCCCTGACTGTGAAGTAGCGCCTCCTAATATCTAATCTAAACTTACCCTCCGCCAGTTTGTGACCGTTATTCCTGGTCACTCCTGGCAGCGCACGGGGGAACAGGGACTCCCCCAATACCTGCTGATCCCCCCTGACCAGTTTGTAGCAGGCCACAAGGTCCCCCCTTAACCTTCTCTTGTGGAGGCTAAACAGGTTCAGGTCCCGTAGCCTCTCCTCATAAGGCCTGCCCTGCTGACCCCTGATCATACGAGTGGCCCTCCTCTGAACTCTTTCCATATTGTCCACGTCCCTCTTGAAGTGTGGCGCCCAGAACTGGACGCAGTACTCCAGCTGCGGCCTGACCAGTGCCGCATAGAGGGGGAGGATCACCTCCCTGGACCTGCTCGAGATGCATCTGTGGATGCATGACAGGGTACGGTTGGCCTTCTTGACTGCCTCCCCACACTGCCGGCCCATGTTCATCGTGGAGTCAATATAATAATATAGTGAATTTTGAAGCTTTCCTTGCTTCCTCCTCCATAGGAAATGTGTTGGAGAGAAGAAAGTTGCATCTGCTAAGGAAACTAGTAAGAAAGGATAATCAAGTTTCAAAGACTGCATTAGAAAGAATAGAACAAATATATTCGTAGTTATTTATGAGTAATTTAGAGGGTTTGGAAAAATTAAAATATCAAAGGAAAACTCTTTCAGCATAAACTCAATCACCAACTCTTTTGAGATCCAGAGTCTTTCCATTAAAAGGCTATTAATAAAGTTTGAAATATTTTTGTAACCATTTGTTAATCCTTAAATATAAGTACTTGTAATTATGGTGATATTTTTGTTCTGAGTTGTAGGATGGCATAGGAACACCGTTTTCTAGTGATGTGGATATTTTTCTCCATTATATTGTTCGGGGGAGCTGGGTCGGGAATTTTTTGGCTCATACAGATGTTCCACCAAGCAGTAGAACATTCTCTCGCCTGCTGTATTTGAGACTGAGGTCTCAATAGGATGTAGAAAAATGTGCAGTTTGGGTGGAAGGTTGGTGGGTGATGAAGTCTTTGTTTGGGGATGGAGGAAGTAAAGGAATAAGATGGTTCTGAATTTACAGGAGGAGTGGTATGTGGACATAACAGACCATAAGAAAGTCAACGCTTTTAACTTCTACTTTTCTTTTAAGTCATCTAAAGTTAGGCTAATAATACTATTAAAGAGTTACAATAATATCAATCAGAGTCTGAATTTTCTATTAGTGTAAATAATCTTGCAGGATGGAAGTCTTAGACTGAAAACTGATATTACAAAAGTAATCCATAATCTGATTTAAAGTGTTACTGTAAGGCTTTGATCCTCTGCTAGTCAGGTACAGTAGTTCTTTTCTCACTGTGTTTTCATAGTATTGTAGCCTTAACCGTATATTATTCAAGATTGCTAATGTAGCAGTATACAATACAAATGGTTTTCTTTAACTTTTAACAAAGTATAATATTTAATTAAAAAGTTGAAAAAAAACTTTCACCAAATGTGATTTAGATTTTTAATTTGGATTTAAGTGGAGCCAGTCAAATGACAAAGATAAAAAGGTAGCATCATGGGGGATGCTTTATAAATAAGTCTGAATGAATAACTGTCACCTGCTTATACTTGTGGAAAACCAAGACTTCCTGCATTTCCTGTAGAGAATGCTCCTAGGATTCAAGAGATCAAAAAACTTTGGAAACATGCATCAGGGATGGTTCAAACAAGGATGATTCTGCCTTAAGCCAGGGGTTGGACTAGATGACCTCCACGTCCTGTCTTTCTTTTCTACGATTCTGATCCAGTGCAGGAGCGCAGAGCCCAGGCAGGCAGGGACATGGGGTCAACCTGGCTCAGTTGTGTGAGGCTTGCATGCAGTTCCTGAGTTCTCTGCTCAAGCTGTGCACCTCTGGGAGAAGTCCCGTGTGATAGAGCCAATGGCCTGGCTCCACTCACTGCTATCTACAGGTCATGGAGAATGGCGGGGAGGGGAGCTCTGTGCTGTGGAGCCGAGCTGTTTCTGCCTTGCTGCTCCAGCTGAGCCCCATGATCTGCACCACAGGCTTTATTGTGCGGGGCTCCCCCTGGCGCTGTGGTGTGTGAGCTCTGCATGATGGAACTGGCCTGGAGCTTGCTGGAACTGTGTGCTGTGGGGGGTCTCTGCTTGCTTCTGCCAGTGGCTACAGGGGGTATGTGCAGTGGGGGGACACCCCCCAGCTACCCTTCCCTTCCACACATCTCACTATCTCCACACACATCCCTACAAACACCCCCCAAACCCTCCCACCCCCATCCCACCCACATCCCACATACACACTCACAGCCCACTAGAAACATCATACCCCGCACCCACACCCACTACACCTACCCATACCATTCCACACACATCGACACCCTCCCCCATATTCTACATGCACCCACAGCCCCCCAAGCCCCATACTCCTCTACACCCCCCCCAATACATACGAGTAAGACTTAATTTTGAGTTATTATGCAATCACTTCTATATACATGATGCAAACATGCACAAATTGGGACAATTTTTTTCAAATAAAATTAAAACATTTTATTGTAGATGTTTGATTTTTTGTGTGTGTGTGTGTGTGTATATAACATGGGTTTTTTTTGTTTTTTTGTTTTTTTTCAGTTCCAAGATGGTAAACCCCCATCCCAAAAAAGAGCACTTTTGGTGACAGTGGTCAGGGTTTAGGTGATGGGACTTTTGGTTCCAAGATGGTAACCAGTGGCTGGGGCACCTTGTCAAGGGGTGGGGCTACCCTTTCGGCCCTCGACAGCTGACCAAACTTATTAAATGACCCTCCAGCTGAAATAATTGCCCACCCCTGTTTTAGAAAGTACTAAGGGAAAATACCTTATGGAAGCTGAATTTTAATATATTGGATAAATTTAGAGAATGCAAAATATATCTTGGTAGCAATGAATTTGCAGGAATTTAGAGCTTTGACTATGAGACATGGAGCCATATTTGCTCTCTATATGTGGGGCGGGGGGAGTGGTAGAATTCAGTCTTTTAAAATGAAAGCAGCAAACAGATTGTTGCTCAGCAAAGTGTAGTATCTTTTCAATCACTATTATGATTAAAAGCTACTGCTTGTCAGTCTGATAGTGCACTGCACACATGTCTAGTGGGTGGAGGAATAAAAATTGACACATGTTACCACATATCAAATAAGTGATAAAGCCTGCAGTCCTTTTGCTAGAAAAGTGTAGAATGGTTGGAATGCTTAATATTTTGGAATTCCTGGTTGGTCAGCAAACGGTTTAGTTTATAAGATCTTGTAGTAGAAATAGCTCTTCAGAAGCTTGTAATGTTTTGCAGGTACCACAGTTTTGTAGTTTAAGTAGATTTAGTACTGATCCAACATTTTAAGAGCCAATTCATAGATGAGGATTAGAAAAGTACCATTTATACTTACTGAGTCAGAACTATTTAGAACTTTACTCCATAATGGTTGCATCTAGTTTAGTAATATGTGGTTTAACAGGTCCTTTAGAAAGATTCTTGATTTAAAATTACAGGTAACAGCAATTGTATTCTATTTCTTGGAAATCCCTTCTAATAGCTAAGTGTCATAATTTAAATCTTACTTTTCATTTTGAATGTATAAAATTCTAGCCATTCTTCCTTGTTACGTTTTTATCTGCAAAGCTTGGAATCCAGAACCCTGTCATAAGTGGGTAGGCTCCCTATGTAGTTTCATAGTTAGTAGGCTCAGAAGGGACCTGAGCAGATCATCGAGTCCAACTCCCTGCCATGTCAGGAAAGAGTACTGGGGTCAAACAACCTCAGCAAGGTGGTCATCTAGTCTCCTCTTAAAGACCCCCAGGGTAGGAGCCAGCACCACTTCTCTTGGAAGTTGGTTCCAGATCCTAGCTGCTCTGACACTGAAGTAGCGCCTCCTGATATCTAGCCTAAATCTACCCTCTGCCAGCTTGTGGCTGCTATTCCTAGTCGCTCCTGGTAGTGCTTGGGGGAACAGGGACTCCCCCAATGCCTGCTGGTCCCCTCTGACTAGTTTGTAACAGGCCACTAGATCCCCCCTCAGCCTTCTCTTGTGGAGGCTGAACAGGTTCAGGTCCTGTAGCCTCTCCTTGTAGGGCCTGTCCTACTGCCCCCTGATCATGCGAATGGCCCTCCTCTGGACCCTCTGCATGTTGTCCACATCCCTCCTGAAGTGCGGCACCCAGAACTGAACACAGTACTCGAGCTGCGGCCTGACCAGTGCCACATAGAGGGGGAGGATCACCTCCTTCGACTTGCTTGAGATGCATCTGTGGATGCATGACAAGGTGTGGTTGACCTTCCTGACCGTGTCCCCCACACTGTTGGCCCATGTTTATCTTGGCGTTAATGACGACTCCAAGATCCTTTTCTACCACTGTACTGATGAGAAGGGAGTTCCCCAGCCTGTAAGTATGGTGCTGGTTCTTCCTCCCCAGGCACATCACTTTGCACTTGTCAGTGTTGAATCCCATCCTATTCTCATCCGCCCACCCCTGTAACCTGTCTAAGTCCGATTGCAGCCTATTCCTCCCTTCTAGCATGCCCATATCCCCCCACATCTTAGTGTTGTCAGCAAATTTGAACAGGGTGCTTTTTACCCCCTCGTCCAAGTCGCTGATGAAGATGTTGAACAGTGCGGGCCCAAGGACTGAGCCCTGTGGAACCCCACTGCCCACATCCCTTCAGGTCGAATAGGACCCATCCACCATCACTCTCTGGGTGCGGCCCTCCAGCCAGTTGGGAACCCATTTGACTGTGTAGGTGTCGACACCACAGTCCCCCAGTTTCTTAATGAGAACGAGGGAGAGACAGTGTCAAAGGCCTTCCTAAAGTCCAGAAAGACTATGTCCACTGCTACCCCTGCATCTAAGGATTTGGTGACCTGGTCGTAGAAAGCCACCAGGTTGGTCTGACAGGACCTGCCTCTAATGAACCTGTATTGGTTGCCCCTAAACATAATCTCCCCTCCTGGCCCCTCATGGACATGTGCCAGAATAATTCTCTCAAAAAGCTTACCCAGGATCAAAGTAAGACTAACTGGCCTGTAGTTCCCCCGGTTCCTCTTCCTTCCCTTTTTGAAGGTGGGAACCACATTAGCCCTCTTCCAGTCCTCTGGCACCACACCAGAGCACCACGAGTGCTCATAAAGCTGTGCCGGGGGTCCTGCAATGACCTCAGCCAATTCCCTCAGTACTCTAGGGTGGAGATCATCCGGACCAGCTGATTTGAATACATCCAGTCCCTCCAGAAGTTCCCTAACTAGTTCCTCCCTGACCCTTGGCCTAGGTGCGCCTCCCCTGGGGTTTAAGGGGGGCCCAGAGGTGGGGTGGCTGTTCCGGTCCCTGCTTAGGAAAACGGAGGCAAAGAAATTGTTAAATAGGTTAGCTTTGTCATCTGGTGTGACGACCAAATTACCTAGCATGTCTTGCAGGGGCCCTACGTTACCCGAACCTTCTTTTTGCCCCCTATGTATTTAAAAAAGGACTTCTTGTTGTCCTTAATCTGAGAAGCTAGTCCCAGTTCCATCTCCGCCTTGGCCTTCCTGACTGCCCCCCTGCATCCTCAAGCAACTGCAGTATAGTCCTCTCTGGTGATGGCCCCTCTCTTCTATTGGGTGTATGCCTCCCTTTTAGCCAGGAGACTTTCTTGGATGCTTTTGGTGAGCCGTGGGGGCTTTTCTGCCCTCCTGCCCCCTTTGATCTGTGTTGGGATTACTTCCCTTTGGGCTTGGAGGATCGTCTCCTTAAGGAGTGACCACTCTTCTCGGACACCGGGCTCCCCTCCCCTCCAGGACCTCAGTGCTTCTCCGACTATTCTCCTTAGCTCGTTGAAGTCTGCCCTCCTGAAGTCTAGGGCTGCTGCCTCGTTGTAGGCCTTTGCCACCTTGCACTGGATGGTGAATTCCAGCAGGTGATGATCGCTGTCGCCCAGGTGCTTGAGTACCCACAGCCCCCTCACCAGGTCGTTGCCAGTGTCCAGCACCAGGTCCAGCAAGGCACCTTATGTTTTGAGCAGCATCCATGGCACTGATCTCAGCCCATGACAGCCCAGACTTGCTCCAGATCCTGTGGCTTCATGGGTCTTGTGTTTGACACCCCTGATCCAGAGTTTGTCTAGTTTTGATGAGCAAAATTGATTATGTTCCTTCTGTCTCAACTGCAAGAGATGTTTCTGAAACTCACTTTTGTGGCTGTCTTCTGAATGATGTCTAGTTTTTGGAGGTGTATTTTAAAATAACACCTCTTTCCCCACCTTTAAAATAACTGATTTTAACTATGATTTAAATCAGAAAGCAGGAAAATTTATTGTACTTTTAGTTATTTTCCTAAAGAAAAGTCAATTCTCACCGGTTGGTAAATATTAGTACTTGGTGTTTTGGAATTAAATATAGTCCTTACGCTACTTTTTGCTCTCTTGGGGATTAAGTAGCTGTGTATCTTAACATACATCTACTCAGATTCTTGATTTACATTTTTGTTTTAGAAAAATATTTCTTATTTGTTAAGTAATTGTCCATGCCTTGTTAAGCTGCAGTTAGATAAAAATTAGAATTCAGGTATACAAACAGATTTTTAAAATGTTTTTAAAATAAAGCAACTATGTGTCTGTAATCTTACCAAAATACATTTTGATTTTAAAAGTCAAAACATGTTATCTGTAAGTAATGAATTTTTGGTCATTGTGGGTGCCTGTAGATGTCAGGATGCTGCTCCTGTGCACTGTAATTACGTTGCGTCATAGCTGACTCTGCTGGAGTGTGCTAATTGGTGCACTCCACCAGCCTCTGTTTCATGTACTCGAGATCCCCACACTTCAAAACAGTGGTGGGGGTGCTTTAAAGCTTGTTGAACAAACTTTATTTAAAGCGCCTCTGCAGCCTTTTTGAAGCACAGGAAGTTGAATACTCAAGGCACCATGGGTGCTTTAATTAGAGCGATTCTTGGAGCACCTGTAAAGACGCCCTATGGCCTTTGAGATTTTAGAACTATTAGATCTCATCTTCTCATACTCATACCCATGGATTGGAAGAGGTAAACAAACTTTACTGCCTTTCAACTGCCAGTTTGTTTTCCAAACAAAGTGGATGTAATTGGATCAAACCAGTTGAATAAGCTGAAATGAAGAAAATATTTTTTCTGAATCTGTAGATGAGGCTACAGATTCCAAAAGCTGCTTCAGTGCTTCATCGATGACGGCTATCGGTCAATAGATTAAGTTCCTTTAAAAAGTTGGCAGCAAATTTATACTCTTTGTATATCAATCCTTTATTAATGAATATACTACAATAAGTTTAGGCCTTAATAAAGATTGCCAATAATTTTAAATGTGTTTATTTTAGAAAGACAAAATATTAAAAGTATTTGAATTTTTAATCTATTTTTGACAACTGACAGAATTTGTCTTTGTTGTTAATTTACCATCTCAGTTCTCTCTTAAAATAATTTGTCATTTTCTTGTGGATCATGAAAAAAAATACCAGTTTTTGACAGATGAGATATGGGTTGTTCTAGGATAGTGACACTCAAAATGTTTTGGACCTCTGAGTTGGATCAGACCTGCACTCCGGGATTGGGCCCTGTGTCACTCCGTGTGCCTGGGTCAGACCCTAGGGCCCAATACTGCCTGTGCCTGGCTGGGATTGGGGTCTCCTGCTGCTTCTGCCTAGCTCACATGCTGGGATCAGGGCTCCATGCTACTCTCACCCTGCCAAGCACCCCTGTTATAGGACCATTAGTAGAAACACTTTTAGTATGTTTTGAGATCTTGATGTTTGACTCCTATTGAATTGGTATAGTGACAACTTTTTTTTTTAAGTGAGGCATCCTGTTACCTAGTTTTTTGTGTGTTTGTTTACTTAATCAACCTGATTTAATCTTGGCAAAAATTATCCATTTATTTAGCAGAACTTGTTTTCCATTAAGGCTTGTTAGTATGTGTCAGTTATGTTCTTAGCCTTTTAAATAGTCTTGTATCATTTATTCCATTGTTTTCCTCTAGATCAGTTTAAGCGAGTTAACTTGAGGAGTTTCCTGGTTTATCCTGTTGTCCTAATTTAAACATTGGCACAACTGTTTTTTCCAGTTCTTTGAAACTTCCCAGTTTTCAAAGAAACGGCATTCCCAATTCTGAGACATTTTCAGCTTCTAAAATGGGGGCAAATTATCCAGATCTACAGATTAAAAAGCCCTTGCTGTATAGCAGCCTTGTTACAGGTTTCCCTTGCTTTAATGCTGTACATGCATCCTGGAAAACGGCACATAACTTGAATTTGCTTAAAGGGAACTTTACAGTGCAACAAATAGGGATATGTTCCAAGATCTCGACTGTACTGACCCCCAGACCCATTTCTACTACTTCTACAAGACAGTTTTGGTACTCGGCAACAGCAGAAGTACACACAAGCACAGGGTGGTGGTGAATGTTACCATAAAGGGGAAGGCAGCTACAGAAACATGTCACAGACAACAAGCGAAGAGACAGATCCACACAGGAGACTATATTTTGGTGCGCATTACTCCCAAATGTGCATTGCACAATGCACCACCCAAAGCAGCGGACTGCAGGCTTCTACCACACTGATCACATAAGAGTTAATTTACCTTGCGCATAATGAATTTTTGGTATAAAAAGGGTCATTGCATAAGAGTGAATTTGCACATATAGAACCTGCATAAAGTGGGTAGTCATAATTGGGAAAATAATGCATATTGTTAGGGAGATTTTATTTCTCTTAGATCTTGATACAGAATAGAAATATTTATTTATTCTTTTCATTCTGCCTTTTCTTCATTATTGATAGCTCTGCCATTTCTCTCTCATTCTGATCCTGAACCTATTGTTAGATTCCTTTTATTCCTGACTAAAAGGAATCTGTAGTTATACTCACTTTAGAGTATTCAGATTCCCATACTGGAAGTGTTAGCTTTTCTTTCAGAGCTACTTGCTAAAGCTAAATTAGGTTATTCAAATATCTATGGTTCAAAAAGAAGCCTTTCTTATTGATAAGATCCTTCAAAACAGAACCTAGATAAATTTCAAGTTAATTGCTTGCCTTATTCTTCTGCAACAGTTCATCCTTAAATATGTAACCCATTATTGTGCTGACTTCACTTAGTTAAATGCATCCCTGGCAAATACAAAAAAAATCTAACCAAAATTAACAAAGGTGCATTAATTTCAGTACTTGAAAACTGTATATAAAATGCTAAATTAGTCCATTTTTTTAAAACTTAAAATAATTGTCAGTTGGTTGCTATAGCAGTGATTGTGATTTCAAACTGGAGTGTGGATTTGAGGCGGGGAAATGAACAGCAGGAGCAGCAATTCAAAATATCCTTCCTTCTTAAAGAGTCCATAGCAGTACAGAGCAAGGGGAAGGGACCCATAGAAGGGATTATACAGGAGTAGGATTATTTCTAAATACAGCCATCAGCAGCTCTTAAGTGTTTGATTCAAGAACATATTTAGTCTTCTGTGGTGTTACATAATACTGACTACACAAATGCAATCTACCCTAAGGATCTCAAAGCACTTTGTAGTGGTCATTGAAGTTGGGACACCCATGTGGGTAAGGTATTTATTGACCTCATTTCCCAGGTCTGAAAGGTGATGCATACTGGATGAGCTTTGTAGCTGCACAAGAAGTCTTGTGCAAAGCCTGGAAGAGAATCGATGTAATTTGTTTTTTGGTTTTTTGTTTTGATGAAACAGTGTTTCCTTTAACTTGTCCTTTTACCCACCACAAATGTTTATGTCAAAATAATCAAAAGAGCAAAATGAATAATATGAGAGATTAAAGCACGTAAGAAATTCTTGGGTTTGTGTGCGCCTGATTTTGTTCCTTTACCCTGACAAATTGATTTCAGATTTGTTGTTTAAATCGCCAGTTCTAATCATTATTTAAATCACTGAGCAGGAAATCTTGATTTTTAAATAAATTTTAATTTTGTTTTGTATTTAATTTTGTTTTTCTACAGAGACACTTAGGTTCATTTGTTGGTTATAATCGGGGATCCTGGTCTTCCCTGATTTAAAAATTGCAAAGGCTCTGATTTAAAACCCCAAATCCATGATAAAAATTAAAGGCCACCCCCCACCCCAGCCCTCTCCCCGGTGCTGCTGGTGCCCCTCACTCCCCCCCACAGCAGCCCCCCAGACACGCGCACACAGACACTGACATCCACCCCAGCAGGTAAGTGTGTGTGTGGAGGATAGGGAAGGTGCTGGGGGGGGCATGTCCCTGTGCCCTTCCCAGGAGCTGGGCTGAGGGGTGAGGACAGGGGTGCCCCTCTGCAGGCCGCACACACGTTGGCCAGCCTGACAGGGGTTCGCACATGGCATCCACCATTGCAACTCTGCCACTGCACCCTGGGCTGTCTTCCCATGGCCGGCTGGATGGCTTTGTGAGCAAGCAGCACACCGCACATGCGGGCTGCATGTGTGCCACCTGGCTGGCTGTGTGGGAGCTTGCATGCAGCCGCTGCTACAGCACTGTTGTTGCATGTGTTGCATAGCTGGCTGCATAGCTTCGGCAGTGCGGGGTGGTGGTGGTGGCTGAGTGCTGGTTGGGGCGTGGGCCTTGCAAACGCTGACTGCCACCGCTGCTGCTTTCCTGTGAAGCCGTGTGCACACGGAGGTGGTCTGTCTGCTGGCCCGGCTCTGAAGGCAAGCGGCAGTGGCGGCATGAGGTGGTGGCGGCCCGTGTGTGCGAAACCCCCTAGTTGGGTGGCATGCAGCCGCCACCACCACCACCGTCCTGTGCCGTTGCTGCCTCTTATCAAAAGAGCCGTGCCTGCAGGTTGGGGGGCTCGCACGTGGCAGCTGCGGCCACCACAACACCTTTGCTGTCTTCCTGAGGCTGGGCACACAGCTCCGTGTGCATGCCTCCGCGGTGACGGTGGCAATACAGAGACATGTTGCAGGCAAGTGGCAGTGGTGGTGGCTGCCATGTGCGAACCCTGCCACCATCCGTTGCTGTTGCTGCAGTGCCATGCCTGCAGAGCTGTGCCCAATGAGGAATGTGGTGGCAGCCGCCGCATATGAGCAGCCACCTTCCCTCCTCACCCCAGTCCTACCCCACAGCCCCCAAGTACCACTTACCTTCAATCTCCAGGGGTGAAGGGCAAGCCTGAGCCCAGCCTTGGCTGACTCAGATGCTCAGGCCCTGCCCTTCCCCTTCTTCCTCCTTCTCTGGGCAGGACTGGGGGTTTTCTGCCCTTTCTGAAATTAGCTGTTGCATCCTGCAAGAACTCTTTTCAAAAGCAGAGAATCCACAAGTTTCTCTGCTAAAAGAGAAAAGACACATTTTCTCTGATAAAAACGGAATCTGTGGTTTTCTCAGTTTTTCCATGGGAAACAGAGAACCTTGAACTCTGGTTATAATTATTTTTTAAAAAAATGTTGATTTACAGCTAAATGTAGTCTTTATGCTAAAATTGGTTCTCTTTGTTAACCAGGAGAGTATGCCATCTACGCATATCTAAGCAATTGTATTGCTAACATTTACCCAGATTTATTTTTTGTATTATTATATTAGAAAGTAATAATTCTTATTTACTAGATTAGTATAATTTTCCTCTTGTATATCCAACACAGTTATGGTAGCTTTTACTAATAAAAACAATTCTAAATGTTGTTCTTTTGCATTTTAATTGAATTCCATTGCAATTCAACTTCATAGAAGTAGCAAATGCAGAGTTAATCAAAACATGATTTGCATTTTAAACTGACTTGTTATACAATGGAGACATTATCTGTGATTAGTGAATTTAACTTGTTTCTGGTCATAAGAATGTTCAGAATTTTAGAAATAATAACTCTTAACCTCATGTCTTGTTTTATTTGTAGTTAGGAAGAAAAAAACAAGTTTTTTTGTCACTTCAACTCTTGGGCATTTTCTGAATTTTAAATAAACTAGTCATTGAATTAAACTAGTTAATAAACTGAAATGAAGAAAATCTCTGTGCATGGGTAGAAGAGGCTCCATTTAGCATTTCAAGGTTCTTAGGCCAAAGGCTTCTAGCAGTTCAGTTGTTTGACTGATTTTAAAACTTTATCAGAAAACATGCATAGTATTATTTTTTTTCAATTAACTCATTTTAATAGATTATAATAAGTTTGGGCTTTAGCATAAGTTGCCAATTTCAGAATCTAAATAGTTTTGTTAAAATAATCATTTTTTTTTTTCTCTCTCATCCTTGATTTTATTTGTTCTCATCATGATATCCATAATCTTATTTTGATTTTTTGATAACCTTGAAGCAATATTTAGCATGCTTTAAAAATTTGTGCGAGTTTACAAAACTAAATCTTTAAAAGGTTTTTAAAAAAATGGTGGTTGTGTGCTATCATGAACAGAAATTTGTAGTGTGCTAAGCCATCTTTCACTGGTGCATGTGTAGCAGCCATTTCACGTTGTGCAGTTGCTTCCCATCAGCCATTTTTTAGTTAAAATTTCCAGCAAAATTCACCGTAGTTTTCTTCATAGAGTTCTCATTTCTGCCTGTGAAAGATTGGACAGCAGACAAATGCAGCAGCTTTACTTAAAGGGACAGTGTCAGTTTGAAGAATTTTTTTTCTTCTCCCTGTTGCTAAGAAAGTTCCCTACACATGGGAAACTACACAGTCTTTTTGACTAAACATAACATATTAGGCAAAGTTAAACAAATTAATCTTTTCTAGTAATAGGTGTTTCCAGAAAAATTGTATCTGCTGTTGTTACAACTATGATATGTAACTTGGTGGCCTTCTTGAAATCACACTGGAGAGCTTTTCGATGACTGAATTTCCCCAAAACAGTTAATTGAGCTGCAGACAGAGATGTCTGCAATAGATTATTCGAAGTAGTTCTGTTGACTGAGACCCAAGATTCTGCAGTTAGCTGCTCTCTGCTTTTCCTAAGAGCTCACTCATGAAGTTCACTGCAATTTGGTACTTTTCACTAACTTATTGATGGAAAAACTGAAAGAAAAAACAATAATTTCCTCACAAGTAGTTCTCTCTCATAATTCTTGAAAATAGTTCTTTAACCCTTGTCAGTTTATAATATTGGAAAGATTAGATATTAGTGGGAATTTTGTCCCAGTGTCACAGTAGGAAGATAAAAGTAAATGCCAGGGAAGTATCAAAATAGTAGTTTTGAGAATTATGAGGAAAGCTTAGCCAGATTGGCCTCAGTCTGTGGATAAGAGATTTGGAAGGGAAATTAGAATGAGCTATAACAAAATGTAAAAACCTTTAAATACTGGAATTCTGAGAGATACAAATAGAAAAGGCAAGAATTTCTTAGAGTGATATCTTTTACTGGACCAACTGTATAGTTGGGATAGACTTAGACAAACATGCAAAAAGAATGCAACACTCTCTTCTTCAGGTCACTGTGCACTTGGTCTAGTCACACTTTGGTTATCCCCCAAAGAAATCCTTGTCATCTTGGCTAAAATATCATTAACACTACAAATGAAAAAGTAATTGTTACTTGTAACATTTGATCAGGCAGCAATATGTTTTAGAAATATTGAGCATTACTGAGGTAAAATAATAGATTCTGAGCATTAAGATGGGAATGATTGGATTATTTGGTTTTACAAGCGTCATTTTTTGAAGCTTAAACTTTCACTTGAATGTATCCATGAGTGTAGTTGCTGATTCTGCAGTATGGCGTTGTCTAAAAACTGCCCATCTCTGAATCAAGAATGGTTGATACTAAATATCTCACACTTACATACTGACTTATTTTGGAGTCTCATTTGAATATCTTGTGTGGTCTTTTGTGTAAAATAAAAAGTAAATAAATAAATAAATAAAAAAAGCAAATTACCAGTGGGAGAGGCATCCTGTATCAGTTAACGTGATGGGTTTTTTTTCCTAATTAGTCATTCAATTTGGGTAGTCAAAATAACTGATTTGTTTGGGCAGGGGTTGTTGCATGAGACAGTGGTGGAGGTTGCAACAGTTAATTTTTGCCCCCTGGCTGCAATGCCTGACACCTTGTCTTGCTGCATTTTCAGTCTGTTATTGTCTAGTATTCTGTTGTGGTTTAAATATTCATGGACTGAGAAGCCAAAGGGTCCTAAAACTCGAGAAGGTAAGTAGACTAGATGATCTGCTCAGGTCTCTTCCAACCCTAGAAACTATGAAACTAAGTAGTGTAGCATGTGCCAGCTCAGGAGCTTCATGTGGACAGAACACTAAAAGCCCTCCCTCCCACTGCCTGCTCCTCTTCCCCCCCCCCCCCCCGGCTTTAAGATAATGTAAATGGTTTTTTTAAGGAGGAAATTCTAAGGTCTTTTTTTCCTGTGCTGGCTTAAAAAAAATTGGACAGGCCCTTTTGGCTCGGGACAGAAGTTACACATAAACCAGTATAAGTGATCCAAAACCAGTTCAGATTTGTAGCACAGCAGAAGTGCAGCGCACATAAACTACTTTCAAAATGGCCAAAACCAATGACTTACACCAATTTAACCTAAATCAGTTATTGAAATTCTGTCCCAGATCTCCTCCAGATTGATGTCAACTCGCAGTCTCCCAGCATCCCAGGATGCTTGGCACCTCCCACACAAACTCCCCCTTGCAGGGTGGGTGGGTTAGCTTTGACCCAAGCTGTCTGCTCCAGCTGAGCTTTGAGCTGTGGTTTAGTGCCTGCCCCTGCTCCCCCAAGCTTCTGGCCTGAGCCACTGTATGTATGTGGCTGCATTTTTGGAATAAAAAGTAAATGTTTGTTCACTTGTTTATCAGTTCATCCTATGCAGTTTAGACTAACCTGTGAAGACTGAATTAAATCAGCCTTGGGATTTTTGACCGTCTGTACTTAGCCTTTCTATTTTTAGTTAAGCGATCAGGCTGGGAATCTTGATGTAAAAGGGATTTGGGGTGTGAATGTTTAACATACTTTTCTTTAAAAAGTTGGAGAAAACAAGGTCTTTTTGGAAGTCATCTCTTATCGGACCAACCATATATAGACTAACATGGATAACTATCTTTTGCTACTCATGAATGTATACAGTTGTGGCTCAGTAAAAAATAAATAAATAAAAATCTCTAAATAAATCCTGTTTCTCACATTTCATAGACCATCAGGGCTACAACACCACTCCACCCCTACTTTAGAAAGTTAGTTATTGAAGACTAAACCGATAGTAAACAGCAGTGTCTCTTTTAAATATTGTAACCAAAAATCCTTCTTTTTGTTAGCTCAAGTTGTAATCTTTTGGCATCTGGAAAACCATTTCACTTGGTTCTTGAGTTGTCCTAATCTTCCAAGCTAAATGATACCTGAATTTCTGATACTAGAAAAGAATACCTCAAACCTAGACTCTCAGACATCCTTTTATAAGAGGCAAAAGAGACAGAGCCCAATTCTTACCCTTTACATATTACTAGTGCAATCTTTTCTCCTGCATCTCTGTGTTTGTGCATTGAATATTTAACTTGTTTACATGTGGCTTCCTTGGAACACCCTGTGGTGTGTAGCAGTGCCACAGAATAAATTTGTTGGGCCTGAGTAGCACAGATTAGGATATAAAAATTATAGGTTGCATATGGTTATCTCAAAATTTTGGGAATATTTCCAGATAAAAAGCTGCATAGATATGACATTTTTTGTTTTGAAAAACAACAGTTGGATTTTATGTAGGGGTTCAGGTGCAGCAATAGCACAATTTGAGAGAAGGTATAGGAATGAT
The DNA here is from genome assembly GCF_052110815.1 of Crocodylus siamensis. Classification (NCBI taxonomy): domain Eukaryota; kingdom Metazoa; phylum Chordata; order Crocodylia; family Crocodylidae; genus Crocodylus; species Crocodylus siamensis. Next base: position 141,160,873 of record NC_143395.1, on the reverse strand, counting down.
CTCATCCCACATAGCTAGATGTATGCATCTTTTTTGTTCTAACTAGGAGAACTGACCTCATTAACAGTCTTGAAGGAAATTACATAAGAGCAGTGTTGCAGTGCTGTTCTTCAAATACTATTTAAGTGCTCCTCTTTGTTCTGAAGTATTCCAGCTTGTTTGAAAGCTGGAAACTGCAGTAGTGGGATAGATGCCAACCTTCAGAAGAGGTCAATTTATTTTATAATGGGCATTTATTGATCCTACCAAGTGTAATCTGTTTAAAGGCTGAAGTTGAGTAATATCAGAAGGATCCACCAAATTGGTGGGAATTACTTCTCGGTTACCTAGAAATTGCTCTTATTTAAGTGACACACACAGAGAGATTTTTGGAAACAGATGATGGTAAAAATTCAAGAATATTGATGTTGATTACAAAATTCTCTGGCTTTGGCTTTTAATGTGGGTTGTATACTCTATTGAATATGTTTGCACAGTCTCCGTAAGAGTTAAATCTACTAGGATAATATACAGGACATGTGATGTTATTATGTACCTTGCTGGCAAAGCCAGTCCTGCAGCAAAAAGTCACCCTGTCACGTATGAATTCATAGAGTAGATGTCTTGCTGATTTCAATCTGCTGTGCCTTTTTAATTTATTATTTATTTATTCCATTTGTATGTCACCCTTCTCAAAAAGGTTTACATCAATCTTTTTGTACCCAACTTTCTTGATTATTAACATTAAAGTTTATTTGGCTGAACCTAACTTGAAATTTAGTTTTACAGCTCCTTATCAGGGATAATGAGTAATGAGAAAAAATCTACATATAGACCAACCATTGTTAATTTAAATCTTACGCACCTCTGCCAATACCAGAGCCTATAGGATAAGGAATCCCTGAGGACTTGTGCATTCTCTAGTCCTCTATGCCATACACAGCAAAAGAAGAATAAATTCATAATTGTTGGTCCTGCTGCTTCCACAGACAGCAGACGGCATGTTGAAAGCACAGCTCCAGCAGACCCTTGAGCTTCTTTTCTGTAAGTTTACCCTCAAGCCATCCATGCAGTTGTGAGAACCTTTGCTTGCAGCTTTACCCATCAATCTCCTTGAGAGGACAAATTTAGTTTAACTGCGAGCCGCATTAAATCTAATGCAGCTTTTGGATTTCTCACTGAGCCCAGACGCACAGTGTGGATATTTTCTGCTGCAGCAACAATACTCTGCTTTCTGTCAGTGAGCTAGAAACTTCTGGCAGCTTCCAGTTTCAGGCTCCTCCTATCAGGCAGCTTTTAAAGTGGCAACACTTCAGTGCATATGTCAGTTATCATAATACATAACGCAGTAGTGGCAATCGCACAGCTATTTAATGCTGTGCAGTAACACTTTATGGAATTGATTTCTTTAACTTGATTGTTTGCGGTGACCTCTTTTTTTTTTTTTTTTTTTTAAGCCCAGTATTTCTTAAGTACTGAAAATAATAAAAATGGCTCTGCTTGAATAACAGCATATCTAATAAAGACTGCAAAGATACTTACTGCAGCAGTTGTAGCATCTTTCATTCAACGTGTCTTCTCAAAACATGTTATTTTCATCTGGAAGTGCAAAATTGGAAATGTTTGCTAAATTGTAATATAATTCTTCTAGCAGGAGTTGTGGTTTGGGGTCTTTGTACAGTAGCCTCTTGCATTTTGTGCTGCCTCCTGGAAATCATAATTAATGCAGCAGGTATGCTTCCACAGGCTTCCTAGACCTGCTCCTAGGATACTTGGGGTAGAACTCTTACAGGTCTTAGATTCTTCCTGGAAAATAAGCTGTGGATGTTTATAGCAGACTATGTGGTAACGTGGATCAGCCTCACACTGTGAACTTGAGAGCTGGGGAGAGGGAAGCTGAGCAACATTGCAGTTTGACCTCAGCCTCTGCTCCCTTCCATGCCGGTCATATCATCAGAGGAACTTTTGTTTGGAGGGAGTGAGCATTTTGGGAATAGATGCTTCTCTGACGTTTCCTCAGCATGTAGAGAGATTTGGGGGTAAGGTTCCTCATTTAATGCTAATGTAGTATTTATTAATCTGTTTTGTAATCCTGTGTTCCTTCAATAGGATTATTTTACACAGAAAGGGAAACCCGTGCCAGGTGTAGTCTTTGCCTGTTATTTGTCCCTAGTCTTTGGAAACAGTTTGCTTACATGTGCCAATTTAGAATGCGTAAAATATAGCTTTTCATACAGCACTTCAGATGCATAAATATGTGTATTCACTTTATCTTGTACCAGTGCCTATAAAACAGAGGTTTCAGGTATATCTTACTAGTGAGTTTACTCCTCAATCCTTAACAAACTGGAAGTTTCTGTGCTTTGCAGAAAATGATTTTTCAAGATTATTAATCAAATAATCAGCTAAGAAGCATGCCAGACAATTACTTTAATAATTAGCTAAAATGGTGTGGTCTTCTCATTGAGAGAGAAGGCTGGGATCGTTCTCATTGTGTCTTATCGGTGCCACAACTGTTGAAACAGTTCCTTTTGACAGGAGACCCCAGCAGTCTTTCCTGTCCAGAGCAGGTGGGGCTGGACCTGATGATCTCATGAGGTCCTTTCCATCCCTGAATTTCTGTGAATCTGTGAAAGTAAAGTTATATAAAGGTGAGGCTCAAAATATGGAGAGAGAGTGCAGAAGTGCTTGGGACACCTGTTTGAAATAACAAATAACTTTTAAGCAATAGTCCTGAGAGACTAGTTAGTAGGAAGCAGTTTAAATTTTGTGTTGATTTAAACTGAGAGTGATTTAGTGAGAGTGGTGAGCATTTAACAAAAAGACTGGTTGTACCAAAGTTCTGGTTGAACACTGTTAAGTGCTGTTTATGGGTCAGTAGCTAAGATTGGTTTGAGTTTTTGAGATTCATCCATTTGTCCTAGCTATGGTGTACAGACTTGTTTCACTAGTTTTAATGACCACTATTTTGGAATAGGATGAGGCAGTTTGTGTATAACAGTGCATTTAAATCATACTTCATGTCTTTAAGGCATTTAAAAACCCTCTGGTTAATTCTGTAAGTTTGTGTTTATGTATAAACAACTTTAATTAATGTAATTCTCAGTTATGTTAAACTGAGTTAAGGTTGAGAATACATCTCAATGTAATATAGGGTAAAGGCAAATTTCTGAGTGTTGCATCACTCCCAGAATCAAGTGTTGCCATTGAACAAAATCCAGACGCAAACTTGAGAAGCTTAACTTTGAATTTCTTAGAGCTATAACATTTAGTTCTGGGATAATGACAAGGTCCCTAAATGTATGTTTGCCCTAAATTACTGAGCGATTCCCATCTTTAATTTCATTTTAACAGATTGTCTGGTAATTCTGAAGAATCTAAATTAACCAAGAAGAAAGGAAAAGCTAACCATAGTATGCCAAAATCAAATGGGCAAATACTTGTTGATACTTAGAGCATAAAGGAAGGAATATAAGCAGGTTTTGAGGCAAGTGTATTTTATCTTCTGTTGTGTTTTCCTGGCCTTGAAAGTAACTTACTGTTGGGGAACTGTTGATTCATTTAAAGTGAGTGAAAACACACATAATTGTAATTACAGTTTTGTGGTTAAGGCCTGAGATTGGCAGTTGTTAGAATGATTATTCTTCTACTTCAACAAGTAGTATCTGACCCACAGGGAAGCATGAAGTCATCAAGGAGTTTTGTCATCTTTTATTTAAAAATCCAACTTTCTGAATTAGTGACTTAAAATGTGTTGGAAAGTTCCATTCTGAAGTAGCTTTGAAAAAAGGCATGCAACATGATTGAAGTACAAATGGTGAGTAAAAGGCTTTTTGGTGGCAGATACTGTATTCTGAATGTATGCTTATTTTGAGTGCATCACATTGAAATGATAAATGATTACATTTAATATAACTTCATAGTTGTTACATGATGACTAATGCAGAGAGACTGGATCTTGCATGACTCCAAGATGAACATGATCTGCCAATGTGGGGACTTGGTCAGGAAGGGTAACCACACCTTGTCATGCATTCACAGATGGATCACGAGCATGTCCAAGGAGGTGATCCTCCTCCTCTATGCAACATTGGTCAGGCTGCAGTTGGAGTACTGCGTCCAGTCCTGGACAGTGCACTTCAAGAGGGATGTGGACAGCATCAAGAGGGTCCAGAGGAGGGTCACTCTCATGATCAGGGGGCAACAGGGCAGGCCCTACGAGCAGAGGCTACAGGACCTGAACCTGTTCAGCCTCCACAAGAGAAGGCTGAGAGGGGATCTGGTGGGTGTCTACAAACTTGCCAAGGGGGGGCAGCAGGCAATGGGAGAGTCCATGTTCCCCCTTGCACTACCCGGAGTAACAAGGAACAGCCGCTGTAAGTTGACTGAGAGTAGATTCAGGCTAGACATCAAGAGGCACTACTTCACAGTCAGGGCGGCCAGGAATTGGAACCAACTTTCAAGTGAAGTGGTGCTTGCTTCTACCCTGGGGGTCTTCAAAAGGAGGCTAAACAATCACTTAGCCAGGGTCATTTGACCCCAGCATTTTTTCCTGCCCATGGCAGGGGTTTGGACTTGATGATCTGCTGGGGTCCCTTCTGACCCTACCAACTATGAAACTATGTTACAAGTTCGCATAACCTGGGGTGTTAGTACATTAGCAAACTGTTAATACATATAACAGATGTCTAAAGCTGTGGGCTAGAACAACCCAGCTCCAGTCTGGTGTGGGCTGGGTAGCTTTGGTAGCATACCAGCAGCGAGGGAGAGTTTCCTGTGCCCCCAGGAGTGGCACCCATGCCCTAGCCACTTTTTCCTAGCCCCTTGCTCCCTAGCTGGGATCCAAGTGCAGCCTCCAACTGGAGGGGAGCTGCGCCTAGGCCAGGCAGCTGGGTTTTCCTTAGCCCTGGCGGTACGGTGGGTGCAGCTGGAGGCTGCCTGGTCCTGGTTCAGTTCCATGCTGTTTTAGAAGCTGTGCCTGTGCTGCAGCTGGAGAATAGGGGTAGAGGAAGCCAGAAAGAGCAGATGACAGCAGCTTAGGTACAGTTTCTAGCTGCCTGGCACTGGTGTAGCTCCATTCAGCTGGAAGCTGCGCTCATACCCAAGCTGGGGAGCAGGGCTGGGAGAAACAGTAGCAGAGTGGGTGCAGTTCTCAGCTGCTCAGTCCTGGTGCAGCTCCTTGCTGCTCAACCCAAGCATGGATGTGGGGTGAAGCAGTTTTCCTGCCCCATAGGTCAGATCCAGTGGCCCCATGGGCCGGTTCTGGCCTGTGGGCTGTATGTTGCTGATGCCTAGTCTAGACCAGAGGTGTCAAACTTTCCCTGTGCCGTAGGCTGGATCCAGATTGTGGGGCTCCTTGTGGGCCAGATCCAACCTGGGGAGCTCCAGTTCAGACTCAGGGCATGAAGTGGCGGCAACAACAGCAGCTCCAGCAGTGTTGGAGTTTGAGTGACCCAGTCAGTAATTCAGCCAAAATACCTTTATTAAATGCAAAGTCCAATAGCAGTTGTACAGTCACTTTAAATGAGTGCTCTAAAATACTATAACAAAAGACTAACTACACGTTGGATAGTGGTGTTATAATAAGTAACGCACAGTAATTAGTTATAAGAATTTGATCAGAATATTTACAGCTCAGGTCACGAGGGAGATTCTAGCTGTCCCATGCTGGCTGGCTCCTGAAGATCAGCTCATTACTGCACGTAATCCATCTTCCTGCCTCTTTCTCATCCCCCTAGATTTCTCATTACATCAGCTTCTTTTTGTGTTCTAGAAACTGGTCAGAACTAGCCTGACCTTCCACACAAACTTATCTTGTCATTCCCAGTGTACAAAAACTTCTTGATTTCTTTCTTCATTTTCTGTGGGTCTCCCTAGATATCCTGGAGCCAACTTCCTTGGCCTACCAATCTCCTTCCTGTTGTTCACCCACCTTTTTTCCTGCATTAGCACATCTGTGTCTTCTCACACTTCAACCTGGAGTCCTTAGCATATTGAGCCTGCCTGCCTGCCAGTTTCTGGAATTGCTGTGCTTGCACCTAATCTAATAACATATCCCAGCACCTATTTCATAATTCATAGATTCATAGATTCATAGATGCTAGGGTCGGAAGGGACCTCAATAGATCATCGAGTCCGACCCCCTGCATAAGCAGGAAAGAGTGCTGGGCCTACATTACCCCAGCTAGATACACATCCAACCTTCTCTTGAATACCCCCAGGGTAGGGGAGAGCACCACCTCCCTTGGGAGCCCGTTCCAGAGCTTGGCCACTCGAACTGTGAAGAAGTTCCTCCTAATATCTAATCTAAATCTGCTCTCCTCCAGCTTGTGGCCATTATTTCTTGTAACCCCCGGGGGCGCCTTGGTGAATAAATACTCACCAATTCCCTTCTGTGCCCCCCTGACGAACTTATAGGCAGCCACCAGGTCGCCTCTCAACCTTCTCTTGCGGAGGCTGAAAAGGTCCAGTTTCTCTAATCTCTCCTCATAGGGCTTGGCCTGCAGGCCCTTAACCATACGAGTGGCCCTTCTCTGGACCCTCTCCAGGTTATCCGCATCTTTCTTGAAGTGCGGCGCCCAGAATTGCACGCAGTACTCCAGCTGCGGTCTGACCAGCGCCCGATAGAGGGGAAGTATCACCTCCTTGGACTTATTTGTCATGCATCTGCTGATGCACGATAAAGTGCCATTGGCTTTTCTGATGGTTTCATCACACTGCCGACTCATGTTCATCTTGGAGTCTACTAGGACTCCAAGATCCCTTTCCACTTCCGTGCCACCCAGCAGGTCATTTCCTAGGCTGTAGGTGTGCTGGACATTTTTCCTCCCTAGATGCAGCACTTTGCATTTCTCCTTGTTGAACTGCATTCTGTTGTTTTCTGCCCACTTGTCTAACCTGTCCAGGTCTGCTTGCAGCTGTTCCCTGCCCTCCAGCGTGTCCACTTCACCCCATAGCTTAGTGTCATCTGCAAACTTGGACAGAGTACATTTCACCCCCTCGTCCAAGTCGCTGATGAAGACATTAAAGAGTATCGGTCCAAGCACCGAGCCCTGCGGGACCCCACTGCCCACACTCTTCCAGGTCGAAACCGACCCATCCACCACAAACCGACCCATCCACCACATCCTACATGCATACTGTGGTAGAAGCTCCGGCATGGGGTTGAGGAGCTGGGACCATGGCATTAATGATGAGTGAAGTAGCCAGAGGGTGACTGGGGGATGCATCAGCCCTTGCTTACCCTCCTGCGTCTGACTATCATGCCCACCAGAGCCCAAGGGTCCTGCATTCTGCTCCCTCTGCTCACACCCAGCAACTTGTGGTGCCTCACTGGGGGCTTGTACCCCTGTAGCCATTTAGTAATTTCAGTGAATTGAGAAGATAATCTGGTCTAGGAGCTCAAGTTATTGATGTAATATTTATAGATATTAGCATTTAGAAACCATCTTTCTTTAGATGGATAGCCTTTACTAGAACAGGATTTTCTTACTTTTTAAAAATGAAACAGTCTGAAAGGTGACTTAAATCTCTAGTGCTGAGAACTTGTATTTTAAGCTCTGTCAGTGATTGCAGAGTTAGGTGAATTCATTTGACAGTAACATTTCAGCTGCAATAATGATATTTTATGCGTGTGTTTAAGTAGTGAGCTTTCTCACAATCGGAGATGAGGGCGTTGGCATTTAGTTTTTTCATACCTTCAGATTTTCCTATTAAAATCTGAAATCCGTTTAAAAGAGATATTTAGTATTTCCTGAACATTAAAGGGGAGTTATTCTTGTATTTGGGACTTTTAATAACTTTGTAAGAGTTCCCATTTCAGCTCTGCTCCCTGTAGTCATTTTTTGTTGTATGTAAACTATCAAATGACCTGCTGAGAACTCTCCCTAAGCAACAGGTCTAATGCTTTTTAACCCAGCTCCCCTCTATCTATGGGGAACTAATAAAAGAAGGGGCCTTATAACATACCTCATGAGTCATTTAAAATGGGGTTACAAGATCATTGAGAGAATTTCCATTGGAGCCCTCTTGTATGAAGGCAGGGTAAATATGCACCTTCACAGACTAACTAAATAAGATAAGGTAAAATCTCTGTTATCCAGCATGAGTGGGGAATGGGGATGCTGGTTATCTAAAAATTCTGGGTATCTGAGAGCTGTACTCAAGGAAGACTGCCATACTTGTAGTGCAGATTTTCAAAGAATGAGTGTACAGTACATTACAGTATATCATATTGTATAAAAAATAAAATGGTATATGGATAAAAATGCCATAATAGTCAGCTACCCCAAATGCCAGGGCAGCCTGGCTGCAGGCGCTGCAGCAGGGGGGAAGGGCACAAGCACTCAGGTTCCCTCAGAGCGGTGCAGTAGACAGCAAAGCAACACAGTGCCGTGTGCATCCTGCCAATGAAATTCTGGTTAATTACGTATTCTGGTTAGTTAAATGCCAGATAACAGAGATTATACTGTATATACACAGAGCACAAGCTTTTGTGAATGCCAAATCTTGGCCTTTCTCTATATCTTTTTTAGTTGGTCTATAAAGGTGAAGATCTACCCTGCCTTCTGACTGTCTTCAGATTAATGTGGGTAACTGCCTCTGTCTTCATGGATATCCTCTCAACAGTCTCTTCTTTAATCTCTGTTAAAACTTCTATTAGTCTAAGCACGTCTACTTGGTGGTGTTTTTTTGGAATAAAAGCATTGTAACTTTATTTTTCCTCAGTACGTAAGTATAAAGGTTCCCTGGAGTACCGATGCTGATATTCAGTTTAGCTCACAATTTGATACAATTACATGCTGTGGCATTTTGGAAGAAACTTCATCAGCTAAGAACAAAGTGGCAGAAAGAGTAAACAACACATTTTTTTTGTTACTTCTAGCCCACCATAGCAGTCTCATGCCCTTCCAAAACATTAAATTCAGAAATGTGTTTTGCTGAATAATGAAGTGGAGAGTTAAGGTGCATGCTCACACACCCCTAACTCTGCCCTTTGGAACTAGCAATAACTAATGGGAATTATCTGCCTGCACTCCAGATACATTCATTGCGTTTGCTGTACTGAATGGAAGGATGAATTGGAGTAGCTTGGTAGAGTTGGTCTTGTGATACAACAGTGTCAAAGTTGGGGTTGGCTTTGGAATTCTGTGAGTCTCTTTCCCTGTCTCCTACGGCCATGATCAGACAAAGAGATGCATGTGTAACTTCAGGGATTCATTATAGGGTAGTGTCAGTAGAGGAGGGCACAGGGGCTTGACAGTAGCTAGATGGGAGATAAGCACAGTCCAGGGATTTAATTGTGAATGGGTAAGTGTGCAAGTATGTTAGCTGGGGGAAGGGAATATGTGAAGTGTAGCAGATACGGTATTTCTCTGGGTAGGCCAAGTGTCTGACTACAGGGCAGGTGTATAGAGGTCCTGTTCAGTACAGGTCAGAAACAGATGGAGCATTAGCTGTGTTACACACAGGGAAAAGGAGCCCAGACCTCACTATAAGGGCAGAGACTGCAGTTCCTGCAACATGCATGGGTTTGGGGAGAGGGTACAGCTCCCTTTCTCTTCCTGTACTGCCCTGCCCCGCCAGATGGGGACTCCTACATGGGCAGGGAGATAGAAGATTTACAAAAATTGTAATAGACTGAGCTCATGAGGTTTTGCTGTACACAGATTCTTTTGCTGAAATAATGCACAGATTTTTTGGATAGAGATAAACTGTAGCAGGGTCTTTGGTTGTAGTCGTGTTGGTCTATGGCAGTGGTCACATCTCGATCCTTTGGTAGATCTCGGAGCCTCTTGGAGTAGATCTCAGAGCCTCTTGGAGTTGACCCGAGGCTAGGGTGGGGGCCTGAGTGCCCCCACGCATGCATGTGTGCACCCCAGCCCAGTAGGTCAGTCTGTGGGGAAGGGACTTTGACTCTGCCCCCCCCCCGCCTCACAGACTTACCTGCTGGGGGGCAGCAGCTCAGGGTAGGTCTTGGGTTGCTTTTAAATGCCAAAGGAGATCTCCTGCTTAAAAAGGCTGGAGAATGGAGGCCACTGGTCTAAGAACATAAACAAGCAAGGTTCTTTGTGTAGATGTGATATCTTTTATTAGACCAACTAAGTAGCTGGAACAAAGTTCTCCTCAAGCTTTCAGCGCAAATACCTTTCTTCAGGCATAGGGAGTCTCTGTTCTGAGATCTTCAAGGAATGAAAGAAGCTGAAAGTGTGGCAGGTGAGTGAGAATGTAAATAGGTGGCAATAAGGAAAACCTGTACTCTTTAATATCTTCATCAGTGACTTGGATGTGGGTGTGAAGTGTACTCTGTCCAAGTTTGCAGACAGTGCTAAATTGTGGTGTGAGGTGCACACTCTGGAGGGTAGGGAATGATTGCAGGCAGACCTGGACAGGTTAGAGAAATGGGCAGTACACAATGGGATGCAGTACAACAAGGACAAGTGCAGAGTGCTGCACCTAGGGCGCAAAAATATCTAATACACTTATTGGCTGGGAAGTGACCCTCTCAGCAGCACAAAAGCGGAAAGGGACTCCATACTCATAGTGGATTCCAAGATGAACATGCGTCGTCAGTGTGGTGAGATCATCAGCAAAGCTAACTGCACTTTATCATGCATCAGCAGATGCAGGACAAATAGAACCAAGGAAGTGATACTTCCCCTTTATGCAGCATTGGTCAGACCACAGTTGGTGTACTGCGTCCAGTTTTGGGCACTACTTAAAGAAGGATGTTGATAGACTTGAGAGGGCCCAGAGGAGGGCCACTCATATGGTTAGGGGCTTACAAGACAAGCCCTGTGAGGAGAGACGGAGGGACCTGGACCTCTTCAGTCTCTGCAAGAGAAGGCTGAGAGTTGATCTTGTGGCCACCTACAAATTCATTAGGGGGACGCAGCAAGGGACTGGAGATGCTCTGTTCACCAGGGCGCCTCTTGGGGTAACAAGGAACAATGGTCACAAACTAACAGAAAGCAGATTTAAGCTAGACATCAGGAAAAACTTCTTCATGGTGAGGGTGGTCAAAATTTGGAATGGGCTTTCGAGGGAGGTGGTGCTCTCCTACCTTGGGGGTCTTTAAGAGAAGGCTGGATTGGATAGACATCTGGCTGGGGTCATCTGACCCCAGCGTTCTTTCTTGACTAGGCAGGGGGTCAGACTCAGTGATCTGTTGAGGTCCCTTCCAACCCTAGCATCTGTGAATGGGTAGAGAAGGGTGAGAAGGAGGGGGAAAAATAAGTGAAGGATTGCCAGTGGTGAGCAGGGGAGACTGCTGTAGTGATGAGTTCTCCAAGGTAGAAAAGAGGCATTCTGAAAAAGTGAGTAGCTGTAGTAGGGTGCTTTTTTTGCTTGTGATTGATTAAGTTTTTGGCTATACTGAGTACCAACTTTTCTGAATACCATTTTCAGTTTAATTTCTCCAGGGGCCTTGCACTAGCTAGCTCAAATGTCAAGCAGTTGAGACTATATGGAGCACAATCAGAGCTATGGTTTGATCCTCATCTGCGTTCAAGAATCAGTGTTAAGAATCTGTGAATTTTAAGGAATGCTGCATTGTTTTATGGGGGAAACTGAATTTTGTTCAAAATGTCCCCAAGTGTGGAATGCTAACCTTGCCATGCACAACCTCCAAATCAGGCCAAATTCCAGGGCAACATTGAGTGAGAATGCTGATTTATAAGCCCTTAGTAAACCTTTACTGTAGCAGAGCTTAGTACTCTTCTATACTTTTAAGTGATATAAAAGTACTGGGCACTTGCAGATAAGCTTTGCACTGACTGTTTTTGCTGTCAGCCTTACGTTTACACAAGTAGACATGTAAGGCTTTGTTTGGTTAATTCCTGTTGATATCAGATCCATATGTTGTCAGATAATATTAATTCAGACTGTTCAGCAACATTACATATACAGCTATTTCAGTCTGTTTCAGATGTGTTGTCAACTGTCCTGCATTTTTTTAACACCTGTTACGGAAGTGTTTGAGGGATTAAAGGTTATTTGCATTCCGTTCTTTTACAGACCATTGATGAGCCTCCATATTTGACAGTGGGCACTGATGTAAGTGCTAAATATAGAGGAGCCTTCTGTGAAGCAAAGATCAAGACAGCAAAAAGACTAGTCAAAGTTAAGGTATGTGGTTTTCCTCTTACCTTTTCAGGAAGAATTGTGTCTTGATGATATACATCTTCATCCTAGTCATGGGATACTTAAGAGGTTTGGTCAGGGCTAGTTCTTGACTTCCCTTCCAAATGCTGCCGGCCTTTAAAGGAAGCTCTAGCATTTCCTGGTCTCCCTAAGGATCCTGGTTTCTGATCTTCATTTAGTTTTGTTAATAAGTCACATGCCTGCTGTTAACACTTGTGGCATTTCATGTTGGCTTGAAATTAATAGACTTAATAGACTAAGATTATGGTAAAACGATACACACTGAATGTTATTTTTGTAATTCATTTTAAAGCTTCTAAAAGTAGATTACACTAATTTCGTTTTAGCTGAGGAGCATAAAATTTTACTATCCAATAGTGACTGCTAATGGTGAAACCTTCACTTTTTGTAATCAAACATCTAGCAAACCGTTACATCTTGTATTTGGGTGAGCTAGAACCCCATTTTGATCCTTTTGACCATGGGTTGATGTCTGAAGCAAGCAATATTATGCAGATTCAGTACAATTGGAAGATGAGCAGACCTATTACAAATTTGGTGGAATAAAATTGCTGGAACTAGAAAGGACAACTCACAGGCTTGTTTTATCAATTAGATAATCAATCTTTAATTGGTTTAAATTTCCTTTTGTTGGATAATAGTTATCTTAAGAGTGTCTAATCTCTGAACAGGCACCATTTTTCTTTCCACTAGCCTAATAAAGAAATCTAGTAGGGCAAAGCTCAAGAGCACTTATAGAAAAGCTCAGTGTTGTAATATTATAATGTGTTAAATTGCAGCAGAGCAACAAACTGCTGTAAGTTCCAATAATGATAAACCTCTAAAACATATATGTGATGAGTGACTGTCACCTGAGCCCTGCATTAAATGAGTTACTACTATACAATCATGTAAAGAGTTTCTGGAACCTGCATTCCAGGCCAGTTTTGTCTGTATCAAATGTAAGAGGAATAATACCCAGCTTCAGAAGACCTGGTAGAAGGGTCTGATCTCCATTCCACACTTGCAGTCAGATTGTTAGTATGATTGCCATCTTCTCATTGTATTTAATTAGTCTTAAATATAACAAGCAAGCTTCCATGTTTTCATTCCATTAGTCTTAATTTTTTAACTGTCAGCTGGGTTTATTCCTTTAACAGCGCCATTGAGTTTAAGCTATTAAAGATCAGGAGTCAAGTATAAGAACTGTAATGCTTGTAAAACCACTAAATAGAAATCTTTTAGAGGGCCATTTGCATTTGAGATCTTCCCCCTTAAGTGGTAGCATTGTGCAGATTCATTAATTGTAGCTCAACCACTGCAGCATTGTGCTACTGCATAGATATCTAAGTGAACTGGAACGGAATTCATTATAAACAGACTCTGATAATCTGTGGTCCCCACAACTATGAATCCAAGTTCCTGAAGACAGGATTAGTCCTTACTACCTATTGGTACATCATCTAGGACAGTAAGGTTTCAGACTCTTGTTAGGTCGCCAGAGTGTTACTGCAATACAAAAAATAATTCACTGTTGTCTTTCTAAATCAGTGGTGTTCAACTTTTGGTTTTGTAGGCTGGTGGAGTGGTGTGAGGTTGGTCTGCAGACTGGATTGGGTGGGCCCAGCCTTGTACACTGAATCCAGCTGTAGAGTGACCCATGTGCCTGTCCAGTCTGATACTCAGGGCTGTGTCATCTGGCTTACGAGGCTACCTATTGGTCTGAAGATTTGGTGGGGAGGAAGAGTGGTTTCAGTGTTAATTGCTGCTGCTTTGGATTCACCCCACAGGCCAGCGGTTGAGCACCGGCTGTTCAAAATAAACCCATCTAAAGTTTAACGAACAAGAATTTTAACCTGGAAGTGGCCTTTGAATTTTTCATAAACACTTCTTATTTGCAACCCCTTCTGGCACAAAGTTTTCCAGCATTGTTTATATAGCTTTTCACTAGCAGTTTTGCTATCCCTGGATTTTTGGTAGTTTACTAGTTACATATGTTCTGCTTGTTTATAGCCTCTATTTCAGTCCCACATATTGTACATACCCAAGTCATCTTTGGATTAGTAATTCTGCCTTCCTTATCAGGGAAGTAAGTTATCTTTAGTGAATCAATTTTAGGTTGGAGATTCCATTTACATTTCATAACAATTATCTGTCTGGTATAAGACATGTAGGAGGATGGCAACAGACTTTTCAGGGCTGGAGATTAGTTACTATATGTTTCTTCCCTGGCCCCCACAATTTTTAACTTACTGATATATTTCTAGAGGCAACGGTACTGCCATTATTTAAGTTTGCTATCCTAGTTTGCATTAAAAAAAAGAGTTCTACAGCAAAGAACCATGCATTTTTCTTCATCTTCCAGGTAACTTAATACAGCAAAAGCTACGTTATCTGGCACCTTACAAACTGACATGCTCTGTTAACTGGCATGCCAGTCAACATGGCAAAAGCGAAACTGGAAGTGCCCACCATGGCACTTCCAGTTTTGCTGAGCCCCCATGGCCCAGGCAGGGCAAAGTAGTCAGTGCTGCTGAATCCCCATGGCCTGGGGCATAGCAGCTTGTCCCCAGTGTGACCAGGGCCTCCCTCCCTGTCCCCCAGTGCACTGGATATGGCGGGAGGGGCGGTGGCCCAAACAGACAAAAATGCCTGTTTGGGCCTCTCAGGTAACTGGCATATTTAGTTATCTGGCACTCCCCATTCCCCATGAGTGCTGGATAACAAAGCTTTTGCTGTAAATTGAATTAAGCATTAGTACAAAAGTAACATTCAGTTTTTGTTGTTGGTAAAATGTCTTTAATATTTTTGGAACAATACATAACTGTACTTTTCCCCCAAATCTTAAACATTTACAAGATTTTGTATAAAAAAATTAGCTACTTTATTAACGTTACTGTGGAAGACTATTAAAATAGCTTAGGCTTTTGGAAGATAGAGGAGGTGGTGCAGGTTTGACTAAAAAGCAGAGGCTCCTGTAACCAGGGTGATAATGATGATTCATTCTGCCTTTTTCTTTTGCACAGTCATAATTTACAGGCACTTGTCTCTTTCTCCCCCACCCCCTTTTCACTCCTAAATTCAAAACTCTGTGTGAAAAATATTTCTACTAAAGTGATTTTCATTAAAATAGTGTGCTCTTAAAGTGCTTGGCCACATATATTCTGCTCTTGGGGAGTACACATCCCAGGTTCTAAAGAACAGAACCTTTTGACTGCATCTGTGGATCATGTCTCTGCCCTAAATTATCCCCCGTCCCCGATTCAGGGGCTCATAGGAAAGAACAAAGTCACCCAACTCGCATGTCCTTCTTATGTCCTTGGTGCTGCCTGATGGAAGCTATTGTAAGTCTGTGCTGCAGTCATGCAGAAGTCACCTCAGTCTAGAGATACCTAAGCCAGCTTTAAACCTGGCTTGGTACTAGTAGCAATCTGGCTGCAGCAGCCCAGAGCTCAGCATAACCTAGTTTACCCTGCTGAGATGTAAATTAACACATGCTGAGTTTAAAGCTAACTTGGTTATCTCTGCTACATTGCAGTCACTTCTGTGTGATTGTCTGTCCCTTGTGCTTCTATACAAAAAATGTATCTTTCTGTTGTAGGTTA
Source organism: Crocodylus siamensis (assembly GCF_052110815.1). Lineage (NCBI taxonomy): Eukaryota > Metazoa > Chordata > Crocodylia > Crocodylidae > Crocodylus > Crocodylus siamensis. The sequence continues at coordinate 141,145,148 of NC_143395.1, read as the reverse complement.
GGTAATCCATGTGCTCAGGAGTAATTTTCAGTTTCAGCTGGGAAATTTTTTGTCGGTTTTCTTTTCACCTAGTACCATCTATTAAACTTCCTAATTGAATAATCCCTCCCAACCCCCTTTTAAATATTGTTAGGGGAGAGAGCTCTATTCCCTTCCCCCACCTCCACCCCCTTTGACAGACTGACACTTTGTGGTTATTTTCTTGGAGATTTGCACTTGGTATTTTATTTCGTCTTAAGTTTTCAGAATGGTCTTTAAAAGCAAGTTATACTCATTTAAAACTTTATTTAGATACATTTGAGAGATTCTTTGGGCTCAGGAAGGCAGGATCTGTCTGGCTTTAAACAGTGTCAGCTCTTGCTACTGCCTTACATTCTAAGTTTCATGATTTACTGAGTCATTCTGCTGCCTATTCCTTCCTCACATTTTAGGAAGGAGGTGGTCGCAGCCCTGTCCCTTAGGAGTGGAGATATAGACAGGGCTCTGTCTACCAAATGAGAGCAGTTAATCTATTGTACCCATAAAGAATCGGATATTAGACCTGTGCTAGTAAATAAGTCATCCTGTATCTGACAGGTGCAGAACCTGCAGTGCTGCCCTATGGACTTCTCATACCCACTATTAGCGTTTTCTTCCCTAGCCCCAGGGTTGCTGATATAGATCAATTTGGCACAGTCTACTCTGGTGTAGTTCATCAGGTCTGCTTCAGCCCCTGATGCCAAGTAAATTGGCTCCTCTGCAAGAACAACATTTGTTCTGTACTCAAGTATTAGCAAGGGTGGGTTACCTTCCTGTTCTCCTAAAATGCCACTCTGATTCTAGGACAAAGAGTCAGTGCAGAGAGAGAGAATACAGAGAGCATCTTTATATTCATACTGTTCTGTACTGATCCCTACGTGTGATGATCCTAATTCTTAGAGCTACAGTGCATCTTGAAGTATATATTAAGCCAAGAAAACTCCTCTCTGTTATCAAGAGCCACGTCACCATTACCACAGGGATAACTTGTGCAAATCTTTTACCGCCCTCCCAGTTTGTAAAAGCTTCAGAAGAGGAGTGGCAGCAATCCTCTGATTTGGTTCCAGTACTTATTTTTACTCTAACTGTTACCTTCTGTAGGACCTTCCAGGGCTGACTTTGCAGGGTGGCAAAGCACTTGGAAACACATGTTGAGATATTTGGGAATGTTTTTTTGAACTTTTTGGACATCTTCAGTAGTCTTTGCCCAGGACTTGTAATGCCTGTTAGTGAAAGGCTTTTAGTATCAACTAACTTTGTATACCGTCATCAATGCTGTGAATTTCATAAAAGTTTTATAAATGCCAAGTTTCATACATTGGTTTTGAAGATTTCTGTTTGCATTCTAGAAGAAGTAAAAAATGTAAGATAGCTACTTGGAAAATAATACTTACTTTTACTAAGGATTCTTTAGGAGAAATTTCTCAATCTGATGCCTGATTTGGCAGTTGTGTATAATAGTCCTCATTTAGCAAAGCTCACAGCACCCATTCCTTTTCATCAGGTACATACTTACGACCTCAGAAACAGAGTACATAGAGAAAAGCACTGACAGTTCATTGTATAGCAACTGCAGTTCTTAGTGATGTTACCTCTGTCTAGTCTGTGAACCACCTTCCTTCTCTGTTGTTGTTGAGTCTGATAACACCTGGATTTTGTGTAGGCAAAGGAAGTGAGTGTTGGCCTCCCTTCTGCAACCCTTGTCCTTGGTACTGGAGGTGGGCAAGGGCATGCAAGGGACAGACACAACTCTGCAGACACTAATGTCCAAAAAATTGATCTTGAATGCTTATGCACCACAAGTCAAGTGCCTGTAGGGATGTCTCAAGATTCCATTTACTGTGCAGATAAGTAACTTCTTAGAACATAAAAGCTGGGCTTCAGATGGATGAATGTACTTCACCCTTTTCAAAGGTGTTTTTCAGCTAGTGATGCTCTCACCTTGTCCCAACACTGTGCTCTCTTGTTTTAAGTAATTTTCTTAATTATAAAGGCTAATAACTTAATTTTTAAAGTCTCTGAAAATAGGTGACATATTCTTGCTGCAGTTAGCATCCTCTTGATCATTTAATTGTTAAGGCAGAATTAATGAAAATGTATCACAGTACATGTTATGTGTACAGATAATTCTGTGAACATATATGCTGTTATCTTCCTTTATTTACCCCATTGTAAATAGAAACTGGCAATCCAAAGTTCCTCTAGTCAAAAAGTGACTTTTCAAACATACAAAGATGTAAACCATTGGCATAGGGATGTAACTGCTCTGTTGGTTACTGTAGTCTTTTAAACAACCTAGGCAGGTTGTGTTGGGGTATATGAGATTGCCCTGTCATTCACGTGCAGGCAAACGTAAAGTGACACTCCCTAGAATTTCTTCAAAACTTTGTAAAAGAGTTTGAATTAAAATTAGTCATTATCCAGGCTGCTTCAGCAGAGTAGTGCCACAAGGTAAAGTCAGGATTCAAGGTCATTTTGAGGGACATGTGATGCATTTCAATTTCTGTACTTCATAAAATGTTCAGTCTTAAGCCCTTTTGGATGAGTTAATTGAGTAAGATTTAGGCCTTAAGTCTAGCTTAACTAAGATTTTTCTCCCCCCAGCAATGCATGAATATGTGAATTCATATGTAGATACAAATTTTCTCCAGGAAATCATAATGAAACTTGCTTTCAAAGAGACAGTGACAGCACACTCAGGAAACATAATGTCTTGTTATAGCAAACTTGTAGATTAATAACTGAAAGACAACAGACTTTTGTTCAGTTTTTGTCTTTGATAGCATTCTGCCCATAGCCACTTTTACCACTTGCCCTGCCTGCAGTTTGTTTGCTCTGTGATTTGCCTGGAACTTTCACTCAGTGATAGAAAAACATTTTAAAGGGAAGTGTGATTATAGAAGCACTTCCTGGGGTTGGATGCATCTTATAGTTTCATAGTTTCTAGGGTCGGAAGGGACCTGAGTAGATCATCTAGTCCGACCCCCTGCCATGGCAGGAAAGAGTGCTGGGGTCAAACGACCCCAGCAAGGTATTCATCTAGCCTCCTCTTAAAGACCCCCAGGGTAGGAGCCAGCACCACTTCTCTTGGAAGTTGGTTCCAGATCCTAGCTGTCCTAACACTGAAGTAGCGCCTCCTGATATCTAGCCTAAATCTACCCTCTGCCAGCTTGTGACTGTTATTCCTGGTCGCTCTTGGCAGTGCTTGGGGGAACAGGGACTTCCCCAGTGCCTGCTGGTCCCCCCTGACTAGTTTGTAACAGGCCACTAGATCCCCCCTCAGCCTTCTGTTGTGGAGGCTGAACAGGTTCAGGTTCCATAGCCTGTCCTCATAGGACCTGCCCTGCTGCCCCCTGATCATGTAAGTGGCCCTCCTCTGAACCCTCTCCAAGTTGTCCACATCCCTCTTGAAGTGTGGCGCCCAGAACTGAACACAGTAGTCCAGGTGCGGCCTGACCAGTGCCGCGTAGAGGGGGAGGATCACCTCCTTAGACCTGCTCGAGATGCATCTGTGGATGCATGCCAAGGTGCGGTTGGCCTTCCTGACTGCATCCCAGCACTGCCTGCCCTTGTTCATCTTGGCGTCAATGATGACTCCAAGATCCTTTTCCGCCTCTGTACTGACAAGAATGGAGTTCCCCAACCTGTAGGTGTGGTGCCGGTTGTTCTTCCCCAGGTGCATCACTTTGCACTTGTCGGTGTTGAATCCCATCCTGTTCTCATCCACCCATCCTTGTAACCTGTCTAGGTCCGATTGCAGCCTATTCCTCCCTTCTGGCGTGCCAACATCTCCCCACATCTCAGTGTCATCAGCAAATTTGAACAGGGTGGTTTTTACCCCCTCGTCCAAGTCACTGATGAAGATGTTGAACCGTGCGGGCCCAAGGACTGAGCCCTGTGGAACCCCACTGCCCACATCCCTCCCAGTCAAAAATGACCCATCCACTACCACTCTCTGGGTGCGGCCCTCCAGCCAGTTGCCGACCCAATTGACTGTGTGGGTGTTGACACCACAGTCCCCCAGTTTCTTAATAAGAACAGGGTGAGAGACAGTGTCAAAGTCACATGATTTAAGAATTAAAGTAAAACAGTCTGTTTAAGGACAAGATGTTCTGAGTTTGAAGAAGTTGCCCATTTTCTTTTATTATGTGGGGTATCCTGCTGTCCAAATACTTAAGAAGTAAAAAATAGTTCAAAACATTTTGCTGTCTGTCACTGGATTTGAAGGGCATCATTCATAGAGTATTTTTAAAAATCATTTTATTACCATTTCCAAGAAATTGTCTGCCAATATTTGTAAAACATCTATAAGCAATAGCTTCAGCAGGTTAAACAGATACAGGGTACTGATGGCCTGCAAGCTTAGAATTAGGGACTGTTGATACCACACATGTTTATGCTGCTGGATTATATCAAATTGAATTATATTTTCTAGGTAACGTTTAGACACGATTCTTCAACGGTGGAAGTGCAGGATGATCATATAAAGGGCCCATTAAAGGTAATAAATTAATTTTGATTTTGGAAGAAATTTAAAATTCATTCTTTATCAATACATGCTGACGTTTTTGTGCCTATATAAAGTTAGATATCTTTTTTGGGAATACTAATTAGCCAAACTAAAAAATTAATAGGGATGAAAAGTTGAATTCCCACAGCATACCTCTACTGCTTGGTTATAGGAATGTACACAACTGAAAGTGTGTGTGTGTGTGTGTGTGCATGCGTGCGCATGCATGAGTGTTATTTTGTGAATTGTGACATATCACTAGCGCAGTACATGCTACGGTATATGGAAAGGGAGCTGGAAATTCATGTCTGGTTTGGGTGTTTAGACCAGCTCTGTATTTTAAAGTGACAGTGGCAAGTTAAGTCAAATAGTGTACAGGTAATTTGGTGCATCTCCTCCAAGTCTGAGCAGCAGTCAGTATGTTAAAAGGAGTGACACCCTATCTAGAGGGAATATTTCAATATTTCTCTTTTTCTGGCAGGATGGAAGCAAACCCATCTTTAGTGTTTAGTCATATATCTATTTTGACTGGTTGAACAAATCTTTGTGCCTTCTTATAAGAAGTAGCATATTTATCAGGATACTACACCTTGTCTATTCTTGTCTTGGGTGTGCTTCTTTATTAAATTATTTGTGCTGTATTCCTAGAATAGCCTCATAGGAAGCTTCTTAATGCAGGCTTGAAAAGGGTCTCATCTTAAGGAAGCCTTACACATGTCAATGTCTCCATTTTTTAAGGATATATCTATGCTGCAGACTGTTTGCAGGGACAGCAGTTTAAATTAGCCTGGGCTCCATACTCTTCTCAGCTATACTACTATGGTACCTGAGCTAGCACGTTTAATGTTAGCTTGGGCATCTCTATGCTACACTACACTCTGCAGTATGTGCATTATCCTCAGCTAACCTTGTGGTTTTAGAGTAATTTAATAGAGAATTAACTAAAATTTCGTAAGTCAAGTTTAAACCTATTTTTGTGTTCATACAGACATTTGCTCTCATTTAAAGGAAACCTTTCCTAAGCTTTCATTAGCTGTTATACAGCATGTGAGTGCTGTAAGTGTGACCACTCAATCTACGCTTTGGCAAAATACAGCAACTTGTCACAATATAAGTATACTTTCTGAGAATCTTTTAGCTTTCTTTGATATTTCAGTGTAAACTGGCTTATGTGAACCTTAGGTTTTCAAATACCAATTCAAATAATAGCTTAGTGTTCCTATGGAAGCCTTTGGTGACAACTTTTCTTTAAAAGGTCCTGCTGGCTCAGATTTTCTAATTAGGTGTAGTCTGTAGGGTTGAAAGGAGAAGGCTTTCTTCCCAACTTGCTTCCTGTGCATTAAACAAAGATCATGAAAGAAAGGGGAACAAAAGGGAAAAATAAGAAAGGGAGGGCAGCAAGAGGAATAGAGGGGCAATATTGAAGAATACTACAAAGCAACAATGCTTAATATTATTTTAGTTTGATTGCTTTTGCAAAAACTAAAGGAGAGAGAGAGATCTTAAATAGCACACTGCAGCTCTTCATCTCCATATTGCCACCTTGTTCTGGAAGTGAAAGGGAAGGATGCAAGTACATAGTTACAAGCCTGTTGGACATTTTGGTCTTGAATCGAAGAAGTTTGGCTGGCTTTGGTTTCAGTCTCTCTTACTTTGGAAAACTCAGCTGGATGATTTGAGCTGGCAAGCTCTTGTACAAGAAAACGACATCACTCAAATCAGTTCTTGTTCCCCACCTGCTGGTTGGAAAGAACCAACTCAGTTTGCTGGATGGATTTAGAAGAATCAAAGGAACACATTGAAGAAGAAAACGCATAGTTTCAAGCAGAGGTAGAAGTACAGCATATTTAACAGTAAAAGTTTAGAAATCATTGCTCTTAAATACAAAGTTGTATATAATTCTAAGCAAGACATTTAGAATTTTATTGTTTCATTTTCTAAGTAAGATTTGCTGACTTCTGAAAATGCTTTATTTATCTAATGCAGATAAGTTATCTTTTTGAACGTTCTCAGGAGCTTCTGTATTTTAGGTAGGAACTGTTGTAGAAGTAAAGAATCCGGATGGAACTTACCAGGAAGCTGTCATCAACAAACTAACAGATGCAAGTTGGTACACTGTAGGTAAGGAAAATAATTATGTATCTTCTTAGATCCGAAAATACAAGTCAGAAAAATATCATGTGTCACAGGTTACTTGTCCGACTTTTTACAACATTTGATCAGTTCTGAATTTGGTGGGGAACTTCCTTTGGGACTGCAAATGTGTTTAAATAAAAATGGAAATTGATCACATAGGTATTCTTGCTAAGAAGTACTTTATAAAAACAGAAGCTGTTCTTAATGCAACCAAAGCATACTTTGTCTGTGGCAACAGCTATTTTTAATGGCGTTTCTTGTGCTGTGCATTTCTATTGACATGATTTGATACTAATATACTAAGCACACTTACTTTATGACCAGTCTCATTTGAAGTCAGTGGAAATACTGTGTAAAGTGTACCAAGGGTTTTTTTTCAGGATTGGGACCGTAAAAAAAAACACTGCAATGTTCAGCAAGAACATTTTGCCACACTTGAATAACTCTTGAGTAGTAAGAGAAAATAGAACTACTAAGCGAGTTTAATTTTTGAGTTTTTGCCATAAAATATTTAAGAATTAACTTCTTTAACGAAGTTTCCTACTAAGATACTAAATAGTTACACCAGTAAGATTTTTCAGATCTTTTACATGATTTGGTGTGCAGGTACACCAAATACCCAAGTTTTAGATGTGATGCACTATTTGAGCACTGCTAGTTTAGAATACTTATTAGATACTTTACTTCTGAATATCTAATGGATAAAATTTGATAAGATGAAATAAGTGTTCATTAAAAGTGCAATGGTTGCAGAATTCACTTTCCCTACCTTTTTAAAACTAGTTAACCATCTTAATGGCTCCTGTAAACAAGCAACTAAAAATTGATTTTTTCCAATATATTGTTTTCCTTTAAGTTTTGAAACATTTCTTTGGATGGTTTAGTTAAGGTACCTTAGCAAAGCTCATTTGGGCTCAATTCTGACACATTTAATTTTTCAGGGTTGATTCCTCAGCACACCAGTCTTTCTTTGACAAATGTCAGCCCGTCCTAAAAGAGCCAGTGATTCGTGTATGTGTAGTGGGTAATTGTGAAGCTGCTACAAGAAATAAATGGACTACTGTTGCCACCAGAGTCAGGAGTGGGGGGGTATGTGCGCCCCCCCCCCCCAGTGACTGGGGGGTGGGGCCTCAATGGCTGATTGGAGGTGCCAGCGATGCTTCACCTGATGCCCCCACTCTCTGGCTGGCACCTGCAGGTGGGGCACCGGCACTTCTGCCTGCCCATTGCCCAAGGAGGGACTGCTGCCTGTCAGGGGGTGCACATGCACCCTGTACGCGTCACCACTGAAGACGTATATCATTTATCAAGAACAAATAACAATAGTTGGCCTGCATCTAAGATGTGGGAGAGTAGAAAGCAGTAGTTAAAAGAATATTGATTCCTTTTCCCCCAACTGCAAAACTGTACATTTCATTGAGTTAGAAGGGAAAAGTTATTGCCCTTTCCTGGTAGACTTTTGGAAGTAACGTCTATTCTTGATTGGTAGCTTCCCTTTTCACATCCACTTACCTTGTTATGGGGATTTTGTGTTGCAGCAGTCTTGTTCTTGGATATTTTAAAGGAAGCATGTTTTAGACTCTGTAGTCTCTTAAGTTTTTACACCAGCAGACTAATTATCTTGCACACTGGAATGGGCGTGTAAAAATCAAAGTGATTTAAAGTGTTGCAAGGATGCATGAAGAAAAATTATCAGTTGTGACCATTGAGAGGCACTAGGGGTTGCTGGTGGTAAACTGATTGTTGATCTGGCAGATTAGGACTTCACGTAAGGAGTACTATGGGAATTCTGACCTAAATGATAGTTTTACATTTTGAAAATGAGTGCAGCCTGTGAAATAGATATGCAGTTCCAGGTAGGTGTTATAGCATATGTAATTTCTCTTCTTGAAGATGAGAAGCATGAACAGACCAGAAGCTAGAATAGAACAAAGTGAGCATTGCAGGGAAATGGAGACAAGAGGAAGTGATATTACCGAATAGTAATATTATTGAATAGCTGCTGAATGTCTCAGGGTAAAGGGTTACAGTGAAGTTATAGTGTGTGAATGTGTAAATAAAGAGGTCTGCTGGAGAATTCTGAAAAGGCTGAAATCTGGATGGAATTCAAGTAGCGTGTGATATGGCTAATGCATGAAGTAAGCAGTTCAGCAGAGCGAGTAAAGTATGAGTAAGTTCAGACTAAATTGTGAAGACAGCTGGTTCACAGATTTGTACTTGGAAATTCAGCCTGAGAAAGAGGTGGCTATACTACAGGAAAAAAAGGGTCACTTTATATCTAGCTTCCTTACTCAGCCAGTTTGTCTAGTTTTACATCAGCACCATTAAGAAATATGTGCATCATCACCATTTAATTAGAAGTGACCCCAGCCACAAAACCCTTTAATCACCTAAAAACTTGACTTGGCCAAGCAGACAACACTGAAGAAGTTTTACAGCAAATTGTTGTGTGAGAGAAACTAATTCGGTGTGGCATTGTGGCTCATAATATTTCTAGGATTGCCCATTTTGAGACCCCTTGAAGTGTATGATTTACAGTGCTAAATAGTAGGGCCAGCTTAAAGACATGTAGGGCTAAGGCCTTGTCTACCAACAGATTTTGAATAATAATATTGGTTTTGGGTGTGTGTTCCTGCCGAAACAGTTAAATTAGTACAACCCCTATAATAGAGGCACAGTTGTATCAGTATAATAAAGGTACCTTTTACTGTTCTAGTTTATTCCTCTTCCCTCCAGGTATAGTTATACCAGCATAAGGCACTATTTTTTATTTTTTTTTTACTGATAACTGTATACAGTGTGAACACTAATTATTGTATACAACAAGGATATATAGTTAACAATACACCTTGTTTGGTGGCAAAGCATAAGTCATCTGCTTGCAACATTTCTGAACTTTGTATATGTATGAATACCTGGTTTCTTTGATATCTGGAGCTTGACTTGGAAACCTTACTTCCAAACCTGCAGTTGGGCAAGCTTGCCGTTTCTCTAACAAATTTGGAATGGTTTATTTATAGTTCAGTGACTTGGCCTGAAACAGTGACCTCTTGGCTTTCCTTGTAGCTTCCATTTTCAGGATCCCTCTTTTAAATGCAATACACTATCATAACTTTGCCCAGTAGAGGACAGAATAGGCTGCCCCATTCATTCATTCTGAAGATCTGTTGGGGTACAGTAGAGTGCATACATGTCTGTCAGAACTGTTTGCTCTCCATAGGTCACACAAAGTTGTCTTTAACCAAATATAAAGAAGCTCCTCCTTTGATTACTTTGTTTTGTTATTGCTTAGCAAAAGAAAAAATATCCTTTTTTGTTAAGGTGCTGTCAGGCAGGGAGTAGATAACAAACAAATTTTAGAAAAATTAGCACAGTGTGCGTGGGGTTACTCTCCAGAGTAAATAGCATAGGTACCTACCAAGCTTTGATTGTTTTCTTCTTTTATAGTCAGCTTGGTATCTGAAGAAGGAAGACCATTTTTAACCCGATTACATAAAGAAATTCAGCTGTGCTGATTAACTCTTTCTGACTTAAGAACCTGCTGCTTTCAGCTTTGGTCAGCCAAGGGAAGAAACCTACCCAAGTTAACTAGTTGAGGTGTATCATCAAAAGCCACACATCCCCTACAGCAATAATTGGCGTCAGTCCCCTAGTTTCTTGAAACCCGTCACAAAATACAGAAATTCACACTGTAAGAATTGTCATACTATATCACCATTTAGTTTACTGCTTCCTTTAAGTGATGAAACTGGACTGAGGAAGTGAGTCCAGAGGTGCTGTTCTCTAGCCTGTCCCAGATAGTATTGGATTTTTCATCCAGGAAAAATATTCAGGAGACTAGGAAGAGAATATTTCCTGTCTTGTAAATGTAAATATAAGACCAGTGGGTTTTTTTCAGGCTCTCGTATTTTCTGTGAATTACTTTGATTAGTGATTAAGTCTAAGATGTAGCTTAACATCCAACACACTAATTATTAGTAACTTTACAGCTAAGATACTTTAGGCTCTGATCTTTCAGTGAATTCTTTACAAGTAGGCTCCCTTTGACTTTGGATTGCTTTCTTGGTCCCAATTCACCAAAGTGTATATATGTATATATCTAACCAATCTTTATATAGATCTATCGATATATCTTGCATGGAAGGAATTGTAAAGGCAGTCGAGGGAGAAATAGGCCAAGTTTGGTTACCACTGTTTCTTAACAGAGCAGAGGAGCTGGTGAGAGGTGAAAAAGATGAGATAAGAGGGTTTCCTGAAACTTTCCTTTTTTAGCTGAACTCTCTTCCATGTTGGCTTATGGCCAAAGATTACTCTTTAAAATACAGTTTTCGCTAAGGAGGAAAGTAAAAATGACTGGTAGCACAGACTAACATGAAATCAAATTCCTGTTTCTCTTAAGTAGCTGTAGGATACAAATATTTTGAGAGTTGAACTTTGACATTTAAATCACCCTCATTAAGACCTGCCTCAAGGGGATTTAATAACAATTTAGTTTTCATATAAATGAGTTATCAGTTGAAAATCCTGCTCAACACATGTGTAGTAAATTTCTAACTTTAAGTACACACCTGTCAGTTGAACAGTTGGAGTCAGCTAGAGGATGTGTGCATGAGTAGCTGACTTGGTTATGCCCCCAGTTTCTTAGCTTGCAGATAGGTTCCAACTGACCTGTTTCAGTTTCTGGGAATAATAGAGCCTACTATAATGTAAGCTTAAAAGTCAGAACTCCCCAAATTATTTCCCCTTCTCATCTTCCACTTGCTGCTCTTAACTACCTGTTTGGTGGCACTTTGCTTGTTTAACAGAATCTCACGCTGTTTCTGTTGGGTGACAGACAGATATTGGTGTCATATTATAGACCTGGCAGATGACATTAGCAGAGATATAAAGCCAAAACTTTCAGTGGCATTCACTGGGATGTCTTTTGTTTTGTTTTTGTTTGTTTGGTTTTCAAATCATGCCTGACTTTCAAAGGTGCTAAGAGTCTTCAGTATCTACTGTATTCCATAGTTGTGTTCTTACATAGCAAGTTAGACCTGAAGATAGTGTGAACTCTGCTTTAGTTAATAATGGATATTTAAAAACTGAGACAAATGTCACAAATTTTTACTTCTGTCTGATTAATGGGAGAATCCTTTCCCATGAATTGGACATGATTAAGTGATAGATTAGATTATATAAAAGGGTTTTAAATAGTTTTGAAAAAATGGAGTAACTACTTTGAACTGAAGTTATTGGATTAAATATTCATTAGGAAAACACTACTATAACTTTTCTGTAAAAAATTTCTCTAAAGGTTTTTGTCTCATCTGTTTCATCCTGAGTGATTATTAACTAATCATGGGTTTTTGTTTGTTTGTTTGTTTTTTTGTTGTCCCCTTGGTAACAGTTTTTGATGATGGGGATGAGAAGACTCTTAGACGCTCTTCCCTTTGTCTGAAAGGAGAGAGGCATTTTGCTGAAAGTGAAGTAAGTATTTGGCATCAAAATGAGTGCATTGTAAATACACAACTCTGTCTTTAAAAAAGAATTAAGAACAGTTTCTCTCTTCTGAATTGCATCTGTTTTATTAGAACCTCAGTGTTTAGGAGGTCAGACAGTGATACTGCCAGATAGTGACC